>NC_092722.1:147072016-147372016 GCF_047496885.1 Scyliorhinus torazame | reverse complement strand
CTCACCAGTCGCAGGATCAGTGAGAGTTCAGCACCAAATTTTGCGATCTAAAACGACAGTTCCCACGCCGGCGACAGCACCTGGCCTCCACATCGGTGAATCCAGCCCATGTTCATGCTCATAGTAAGGATGGCCACTTAAAAATGTTAGCACTTTTTGCTTAATATTATGGGAAATTATTGATGCATATGTTTCTACCTTCTATTTAAGGCATAGGTCGTGGTCAGGTTTAGAACAGATCCAGAGTTATGCAATGCATCATTTATGTTAACAGGAGATTTTTTTTTAATGCCGCAGTTTAACTGTCTCTGGGAAAGCAACACAAAATATAGATTTACAGCCAACACAACTAAAATCAACACTCCTATTTACTAAAGACTCTTAGCATCATAATCAATTGAATTGCAAAGGCATGAGCAGATTTATTGATTTTTTTTTAAATGTGTATAATTTATGGTGCATAGTTCATTTCATTGTAACATATTTCTGAAATAAACTCTGAATATAGTTGTGAAAGTCTCAATGCAAAATTTACCTTCAGATCCTGTGTCAGTTTCCTTTTGACACCTTAATCAGCGGTGAAGTACAAGATAATTATTTCTTCAAAAGGTTTACACATCCTAAATTATAACGTGTAGAGTTGAAGGGAATGTATCATTACTTGCTTTCTGCTGATGTTCATAAACCTTGTGATCTTTTTTTCCCAGCTTTATGACATTTTAGATGTGTTAATTGAATTACTATCTTGTAATACACTGATAACCTTCTTATCGTACATGTCTATTGGAGAATAATGACCATTTGGAGAATCCTATGCAAAGTTAAAGGGTTGAAACTAGGGCAGCACTGTAGCACAAGTGGATAGCACTGTGGCTCCACAGTGCCAGGGTCCCAGGTTCAATTCCCCGCTGGGTCACTGTCTGTGCTGAGTCTGCACATTCTCTCCACGTGTGCTCAGGTTTCCTCCCACAGTCCAAAGACGTGCAGGTTAGGTGGATTGACCATGATAAATTGCCCTAAGTGACCAAAAAGGTTAGGAGGGGTTATTGGGTTATGGGGACAGGGTGGAAGTGAGGGCTTAAGTGGGTCAGTGCAGACTCGATGGGCCGAATGGCCTCCTTCTGCCCTGTATGTTCTATGGATGTAAATGCTAAAAAGGAAAGCTGCACATATAGGGTAGAGGTGATATAAATATGATGCAGATGGATAGATTAACAAAGAGAGGGTTTTATTAGGCTGCACGCTTCTTGTTTGTTACTTCAATTACATTAACTGTAATGATAGTTCTATTTACTAAATCAGATGTGAAATTCAAATAAAATTAATTTTAACCATGTGTTGTTTACAGCGCGGTTCCGCTGACTGCTCCCTACAGTTGTGTGAGCACATTGCTGTAATGTGCTGAGGACAGAGAACAATGCCACCTGCTGTCCACAGCTGGTATTGGTATGTAAGGCAAGCTATGCCACTCAACTACAAGCTTTTTGGTTCAGTATTCAGGACAATAAAAGTGATAAAAATACATTTATAGTCACATTATATTTGCATTATTCAAGCTAATAAAAGGTACTGAAATTGGCTTTGAGAACGGTCTGTGTACAAGGATGATACTAATTATATTGAGGATTTATTTGACATGATAATAGTGTTGTACTAGATAATGCACATAATCTTTGACCAAAAATCTGACATCATATTTAATCTTTCACTAGATGAGTGCTGCTCAATACCATTAGTGAGTGTTCAAGCTCATTGCAAAGAGGTTTATACCTTCAGATTTGAAACTTCAAGGATTGAGGTCATCCATTTTATCTTTTGGAATACATCACCATTCTTACAATCACAACAGAATTAATTTGAACAATTATTTCATGAACATAATTCTCATCATGCAGAATTCTGTAATTGACAAAGAGTGAACATTAGTGGCGATGTATTTTGATGCGGGGCCCTGACATACTCGTGATCATTGTGAAGTTTGAAAAATAAACGACTCCAAACAGACCAAGCTGACAGCCCTGGGATTCCATTCATTCCTTGGTTATATTTCAATATAATGAATACACAAGCGTTCAGTGTTAAGGACTCCTTTGTGATTTTAAGTGCCTCCAGTAGTCTAAGTGTTAAATTTGTAAAATATAACAGAAAAGAGATCTGCCTGAAACACCGCACATTAGTGTCACAAACAGTTTATCCCATCAGCCATGTTACTTAATGCAGTTATCAATAGAAATAGAGAACGCCTGGTGTAAGAACAATTAGAGCAGTCCACAGTGACACATATTACAGATATCTGAGCCATGCAAATAAAGTGCTTGCAAATCTAGATGCACAACATGCACCAGGTCCTACATCACTGGTAGTTTGGACTGGACAAAGCCCTACGAGGGGAATTCACACCTTACGGTGCTTTTCCCCTCATTCAATTCATAGGAGAGTTGTGACAGCCTGAGGGCGCATCCGTCAGAAAGCCAAAGCTTACATTTAAATGGCAAGCCGGCTGCAAACCTCTTTACCCAGTCGCATTTGCGCGTCACTCAAAATTAAGACTTCATTCAGATTAACTACGCCTCTGCTGTGTTTTCCTATTTATTTGAATCAAAGCGGGCCACGTTGGGAAGTAGCACAGCCCTATTTTTACTTCATGTGTTCTTAATTAAAGGGGCCATGTAATCATTTAAGAAATTTGTGTCAGACAGAAATTTGATGCGTGCAAACACAAGACTCTTTCGGGAGTATCCGACATGACAGTGGAAGTGGAGTCCACCAAACCATTTGTGAGAACAGTTGCTGCTGTTAGGTTGGCCACACTTGAATCGGACCCGCACATTTACAGCAATCAATTCCTGCCCGGCCATATTTTCTTAAAGAATGACACAGGCCTTTTAAGATGCTAAAATTGAATTTACTGGTCTTCACAGGATGTAGTAAATCATATTTTTTGTCGTTAGGAAATAAATAATACATTCTCAGCTAAAAGCGAGGTAATTAAGAAATTTTAACAGAAGGGGCTCAACTTTAGTTGCATATTTATACACGTGCAAGTTATTTTATGATCGGTAAAATTATTTTCTGCACGGTTGTTAGTAAATTTACTGATAATATAAAAAAGCTAAGCATCCACCGCATCTTTCATTTGATGCATTCTCGGGGTTGAAAAAAATATACAAATACTGTTGTGAGAAGTTCACTCTGTAAAGGGCTGTTTGATTCATAACAGGGCAATTTTGTTAAATAATAAGAACCTAATACATAAGACAAGTGATTTTAGTTTGTCATATCTGTCAACCTTCAGTGGCGGAGAGATTTGCGAGGAAAATTCATGAGAGAGTGGCACATCACAATTGAGCACATCAGCAAAATGATTGTAAAGTGCATCAGGTTGATTGACAGCATACTTTTTCACATTACTGCCCAGGCATTATGCACAGTTTGTTAAGTTCAGGAGTTTGGTGCAGTCTCAAAGCAGAGACCAGAAAGAAGTGCGAGAATACAATTTGGGGGAGAATATTGCAGATTTTTGAAGTCTTGTTGAGTTATAATGGGATTCAGCTTAGTGTTGCCTGCACTGTGCTAATGATTATCTTCCTTAGTCTGCTTAAAGCAACTTAAATCATGATTGAGACACAGCTTATGCAACTGAAGCTGTACTCACCTAAATGTCAGGAAACGTATTTCACATATGCTTGAGGTGTGTGCAAATGGGTGCTGGAGTCACTCCAACACAAATTAAACCGGAATAAAGTTGCTCTATGGTAAATACCAGCACCGTTTATTTTCTTATAGTATTAATTTGTCAGCTCACTTCCTGCCCTCTGCTGATACTTTCTATACACACTGAAAAGACAAAACATCAAATTATTCGGTTCCTGCTTGTGGTTCAAAAACTGTTTAGATTTTGCACTAACTATTTAAGGCTGTACTAAATAGTCAATGTTTCTGGTCTAATGCTAACAGTTTTGAGCAATGAAATGTCATTACAAATTTCTGAATATGCATTTTTACCATGCGTATATGTATAAATTTTAGCAGGATTAATATTATGACTTTCCAGTATTCAATAACGTGGGGAATTACAGAAATGAAATAAATTATTTTGTTTTAGCCTCTCCCTGTCCCTTCCCACGAGCAAAATATCCACATTGCATGTTGGTAAAATTAGCCATTTAGTTCTCAGTGGTTAATGGCGATTGCATGTTATTCTTCACTCAAAATGACTTTGATTGACATTCTGAATAAATAACAGTTAATAATGAAGTAAGAACGTTCAATATTTTACATATATCTATCCCATGCACTCCTTATTAGAAATTCCCATGTTTCAACTGTTATATTTGAAGAGGACAATGTCTAAATATTTAAGAGAGTGGGAGAGATGAAATAATATGGGCTGTGGATGTGTGAGATTCCAGAGGGACAAAGGAATCCCACAGACCCAGTAGAGTAAGTGATGAATTCCTACAGGTAGAGAGTTTCCACGCACCAGGACGTGTGGGATTTTCAGCATAACTGCCATCCACCAATTGCTTTTGCTTGCCTCCATTTTCTCCCTAACTTGAAAATATTAATGCAAACTGGTCAGATTACTGACACTAATTCATACACTAAGCCAGCACTGTCACTGGCTTAGATTAACAGCGATTAAAGGGGAAACACTGCATGAGAGATAATTGCAAGGTGTAAGGAATAGAAAAAAATGCCGGATGTTTATTTTACATGCAGGGCATGAATGGAGGCACTGTAATTTGACTGAATGTTTTCAGTAACATCGTTATTTGTTAGACTTGTTTTAGGAACAGTTATAGCACTTGGAGATTGAAAGTCTTTAAAATCTACCCCCAATTATCTTATGCAAACTGTTTTTAGAATTTATTAATTTTTTTATGTCTTCCTTACTCTACAGGAATATGAAGTACATTTATTGAATAGAGGAATAGCAACATATGCAAATAAGTAACAAGGCTAAAAGTGGCAGTAGATCTGACATGGGCAGTAATAGATGGTTTAGTGTTCATGAGTTTTAATTCCCCCAATGGCTCATCTTGGGAAAAATAAACCATTCAGTACATATGCAAATATTTTGTGGAATTATTTTAAATATGGTACAGCAATTATGATACTTGTAGTTTTCTTAATTTAGACTAGGATACACACCTGATATATTTACTTTCTATTTACCTTCAATTCATTACTCAAAATAATTTTGCAAACACTATTTAAATTTATTATGTGATGAGGAAAATGCTACTGTGACACAATATACAGAAAATTAAGTGCCCTGAGGGTTAATACAGTCAAGAAGTAAAGAAGTGTTTTGGACATGTACACAACATGTGTTTTACTGCTATGATTAAATGAGTGGACTGGGACTAAATACATATGGGCTTTGAATTGCCTCAATTTAGATTAATATGATTTGAAAACTTTCTACCAAATTAGACATTGAAAGGTTAGATTTTGTGAAAGACAATACACAGGCCAGCTACAGTATTACAATCTACAATGATTCCTGCAAAACACCAAATCATTTTTTTGCAATGACATCCTTAAAAGAACAGCTGGCCTTTAAATAGCTAAAACATATAACGTTGGAACTAGTTGTGAATAATGGAAAAAAACTGAGAGACAATGACCCTATCTGATAAAACATGTTCCGAAAGTGGAACTTATCCCTTGGGAGAGCTGTGCACGTCCACCCAATCGCCCTCACGCCACCCCCCTAGCTTTATCCTACGTCCCCCATTCACCGTCACCCACGACAGTGGCAACAATTGCCTATCGTACGAAACAAAAGTCAATATTTATCGAACATTAACTCACAATTGTGAGCGAACGCGTCAGAAAAGAATTTTCACAGATTCAGGAAACATTAAAGAGGTAAAATCAACATCCTGAGACAGGAGACAGGCAAGCCTTTGACACCAACTTGGTGAAGAAACGTACGAGAGAAACCTTTAGACAGGAAAAGCCTGGTGTGGGGTCAGGACAAGAGGGACACAAAACCAAGGCAAAGGAGAGCAGGACTTTCTAAGCCCCATCACTGCCAATGAGCTTTCCCTTTTCATGGGGATTTAGTCCTCAAGAGTTTAAATTTGCTGAACTGTACTAAAAACTGCACTGGAATCTAACAGTAATTGTGTTACAGTAGAAGCCTGCTAATGGGTACTCTGTTAATATGAATGTTCATTTAAAGGGAACATTTGCTCAGGCACCAATTAATTCCCCATACATTCTACAGTGTTTGCTCAATAGGAATGATTGGATAAAGGAAATGTTTTTCTTGCCACAGGGGTGTTCCTGTAACGAGGCTTGTACAGTTCAGGAAATGATTTTGAATCATTGATAAAATATAATCTGCAAGTTATATCAAATTTTATAGTATTTGTTTCTAATAAAACTGTACCTTTTAAAAACACTTCATAATTTGAGCTTCATTAAGGCAAATTCTGAAAATGACAAATAGCCAGTGTTTTCCCCAGTTCCCTTTTGAAAAACAGCTTTTGTTTTATTTTAGAAAGACCAGTTTTATTTCACCCATTTTGAAAATGATTCTTGGCAGAAATTTCTCATGAAGTGAATCGGCAGATTGCTGCAAATGTGGTCATCAGAAATAGGAAACAGTGATATGGCCTGTAGAGTAAAAACTGTTCAAAGGTGGCTATATATTGCAAAGGTTAGTGTTCCCAGACATTACACCACTGTTAGTAGCTTGTTACTGGAAACTAGATGTAAGTACTAATGATTGGACTCGGGAACAATGGAACTAAATTAGAAACAGGCTGCCATTAATAAAACCGAAAATAAAACTCTATTTCTGCACATTTTTAAAAAATGCGTGGTGCTCTCAGAGGTCCTTTCATTTTAACCAAATCAGGGGAAACTTGTCTTCAATGCGGTGAGGCAGATGGAACAATAAATCACGGAAGCCATCGACTGCCTGCAGTGTGCTCACCGCAGCTGTCACTTTTTTGTCTCTTTGGTTTTAGCTGACATGGTTTTAGGTCCACTGTGAACCAATCTGGACTTTTTTTTACAGTCATATCCATCAAAATGGCTAGTAACCATCAACCTACTGCAGCGATCGATTCGTCCAGTTATTCTCACGCATAGCCAATGCTGTGCTCTCTAGGTGAGACATGGGAGAAGCACCTCATTTTAGCTTTTGCCTGAAGCTACAGCTGTGATTTCAGAGCAATCTTTGCCAACGTTATTAAAGTTGCATTATGATGAAGATCAAGCAACACAGGCTGCTTGCTCTGTGACAACCCCCACTCATCCCTCCAAAATAAATACAAGCAGCATTAAGCATCTTGCACAGTATACCGCGGCACTGGCTTCAAACTTTACTCTTGCAAAGTAAAGAAGTGGATTTTTACATAACCTTAGCTGTCGCTACAAAGGTCAGTTCTTGACCATCAGTTATCATTTCTATCCAGCTGGTGGCGCTCTGGTGTCAGTAATTCCAGAGTTGCTGCAGCTCAAATATAATGACATGTACTGTGTGCCAAGCCAACACAGGAAAAAGATATAACTCTCCAAATTAAAAACCTGAATTAAAACCTGCTGTTTCCTCTTCAATAATGTGAAATGTGATTTCAACAACCAAGAAGTCTGCAAAATATAAATGTCACCTGTTTTTAGTGATGTAAATCCCTGAAGTGGATTGTTACTCATTTTATACAGTTTTCTTTCCACCTTGTAACGGAAGTTAAAGTGTGTCCAGTTTCACGGTAACAACCATTAAAACAGATTCTGAATATCAGAGCAATTAAGCTATCCCACTCAAAATGTTTTGCTTCAAGGGAGCTTGAAAACATTTTAGTAGCTTCCATTAATACATCATGTCCTGCTTAAAAACTACATTTCAACAAAGATTTTGAAACAAATGCTGCCGAATGACTGGCATATTTTGCATGGATTAAATTTTGTATTTTGTTTTAAATTTGCTCATGAGATGCATTTATTGTCCATCCAAAGTTTGGAGTCATGTGTAGGCCAGACCAGGTAAGGACAACAGATTTCCTTCCCTCAAGGACATTAGTGAACCTGATGCGTTTTAAAAAGAATTTAGAGCACCCAGTTCATTTTTTTCAATTAAGGGGCAATTTTGCATGGTCAATCCACCTATCCTGCACATCTTTGGGTTGTGGGGGTGAAACCCACGCAAACAGGGGGAGAATGTGCAAACTCCACAGTCAGTGACCCAGAGCCATGATCGAACCTGGGACCTTGGTGCCGTGAGGCAGCAGTGCTAACCACTGTGCTGCCCTCCAGATGCATTTTTAACAACAATTGTTTCATGGTCATCATTAAACTGGTAATTCCAGAATTTTATTGCATTTAAATTTCACCATCTGCCATGGGTGGGATTCGAACCCGGGTCCCCAGAGCATTACCCTGAGTCTTTGGATTACAAGTCCAGCAACAATATCACTACGCCACTGCCTCCCGTCCTGAAATGGTAAAGCATATTTAGAATTCTGTATCTGAAATTCTAGATAAACTTTAGATGACAATGCATCCTAATTTCCTCGCTCATCATTTGTGTATTTTCAACAGTTTAATGGGTTGAGTTCCATTAACGGCAAACTGCTTCCAGCAACAACAACAAAAAGCTAAGTCACCCAGGTGTCATTTTTCTGGAAGCGATGAAGTCACAGCTTTGGGAAGTGTTGTACTTTCTGGCAGCGAATATGTGACACTTTTCTTTGTAAAATCCGTGACACATTTTCAAATATCAGAAGATGCCTGTGCAGCTCAGGGGAGTCCTTCACTGTGAGTGAAATGTAAGGTCACAGACACGCCTTGCTGTTTGCAAAAGTTGCAGAGCTGTTGTGTTTTGGAGGTTAGCAAACTGAACACAAAGGACTGTGCAGCGTTTTCTCTTACTCTCTGAAATGAATGACAGGAGGAAGATTTTCCTTCTGGACAGTGTCTACCTCAGGGTCTCAAAATTCTGCCCCTTGGCAAAAACTGAGATAAAATTACCAATGTAAATATGGAACCGCTGAGATTTTCAATAGGCAAAGAAAAGGCAATTTTGGCCATTCTTTCACCTGGAAGATAGATCTTATCTTTTTACACTCAGCTTAGAGGCCCCTTAATGCCTCAGAAAACTTATTTTAAACTGGATAAAAAGGAGTTGAAAGTAAGATATTAACTTTCAGGTTGTGAATAGAAGCTCAGCTTAGCCTTTAGATGCTCAAGAACCATCTATTCCGAGGGTGAAATCCAATAGTATCATAGCAAGCAAAGTCAGCTAATTAGTGGCAAACAGATGAGAGCCCATTCATAACAGGCTATGGTTGGGATGATGAATGTTGCTATGCATCTTGTAACATTTACAAGGATACTGAGAAGGCAGGCAGGGTGTGATAACATGGCAGGAAGCAGAAGAATGATTCATTCCTTCATAGCCTGCCCCATGTTCCATGGATCACTAACCTGTCCTAAAGTCCCATAAAGTTCTAGTCAAAGATGACATTGTTCATCCCACTCATGAATGTTTCTGAAAGGCTAGAACAGCATGCAAAACAAGGTCCACTTATTGTCTCTTAAACTAAACTCTAACCTGATATTTCCAGGCCACTCTTACCTCTGTACCTCTATAAGCCTGGCCTTTCTTTAAAAATAGTGCCACATGAGATCTGAAGACAATATCCCTAGTCAAACAAAAATGTAATAGATGCGTTACGACAAAAATTCTGTGCATTTACCTCCCAGCTTTAGCTTTCTGTTTTTAATGTGCCTGCTCTGTCATTCTGTCAAAACTTTTATTAGCAATTGCAGATGTCCCTGTGCTGTTATAATGCATTGGTGTTCAATGTACTCCATTGATGTAGTATAAGGAAATAAAGAAGAATGAAAATGGTTTTAAATTAAATTAAATGTTGGAATGTTTACTAAGAAACATGACATTTCTAAAACGAATGTGGGAGTAAAGGTTTTTGATTTCTGCACATATTTATTGAAAGCATTTAATTTTATGATCAGTAAAATATACAGTGGAAGAGAAAGTTACACATTTTAAAGCAGACTAACTCAGGAAGGAATGTCACAGGAACCGGTGTCCCATCTTGCAATAAAACACCATAATCTTCTTAACAGCAGAATGCCTGTATATCAAGTTTCCTTTAAACATAAAGTTTTGCGAGTTTGAAATTATGGTTTTGGCAGCACAACACAGTGCGTGTTAATCCACAAAACTGGCAGGCTGCACTGTATTAAGAGTAAAGATTAAAGGATTATAATCTCCGAATCCTGTATTTTGTATTTTTTTTTGTCCCAGCAATATCTCGTCAGCTTCTAATGGAATTATTGCTCTGTTATCTGCAGGGCTTCAGGAGCCCAGTTTGGCTTTTAAAAAAAAACTACCTTTCTGATTCTTGCCTCATGCCTCTTCACATGACAGACCTCTGTGTCACATCAGCATGTTTCTCCAACTTGTCCTATTTTGCAGTTACCAAGCTGAGGCATTGTTTCAAGCAGGAGGTGACATGTTAATGGCTTAATAGTATAATCTCACAAATAATAATATGCTGTCACATTGTCTGAAGCAAAATGTTTGCAAGAAAAGTGGTAATGTACGATGACAGTAATTTGAATAAAAATGAATTTACTGCTGTTGTCTCATTTGCAGTAAATTTTCACATCTTTCATGCACAACTGGTGCTCCATGACCTCATCTCATTATTGTGTTCTCCGTGGCTGATGAATGCTTCAAAGCGAAAAGCAGGCAAATGAAACAGAAACCTGCAGCTTAATAACTGATTTCAGAAGTTCGCACTGTGGTTTAGATGAATCTCACTTCATTTGTTCAGGAGACAGATGTGGTGTCAATCTGACTGTTTAATTAATACGAGCTCAAAGTGCCTATTAAAAATCAGCCGCTATCTGATATGATTATATTTTGACAATTTGCAATTTTTTAAATTAAAATGTGTTTTAAAAAAATAGCCTTCTTGTACAGCACTTAAAGAACTCAAAAGACTCTGGACTCAATTTGAGCTTCTTTGCGCTTGGATGCAGTAATGCTTCAGCATACGGTGGTAATATTTCACATCCTCTTTAACCGATGTTAATCAGCAAATGCATGCCTTTAGTCATACCGGAGTATTTTCTTGTAAAGGGGATACTAGGTTTCCCACTAGTGCCACAGATAAAATCTCTGGAGCAGGGTGATATTGTAACTGATGCATGGATTAAACCACCCCTGCTCACAGAGGGCTAAAAGATCAGTAATTATACTACATCCACTCCCATCTTCTGCGAGGCTTGCATTGGCTCAATGTATTCTAGTCCAAAAGTGTCTTACTATGAAGTTGTGTACGATTACGTTCTTGCAAAAGTACAGCAGAGCCTGCTTGTGATTTTTATCCTTGCCTTTGTGAGCAGGCATTAGTTACAAAGCCCTGCATGAGCTTTTAATGAGAATTTCATTACTTTCTGATGGAGTGAAAGTGAAAACAGCTTTAAGACTAGTGTCTAAAAAGCCACACTATGAGTATACATACATCAACACATCCAAATGTATTGAGATTGTGGGGTTGATTTTCCACTCAATTGCAAAGCAATTTCCACTGCTGTCTTTGGCAAAAATGAAGAGTTTGCATCTGCACTAGTGTCCATGATAATTTGTCTATGCCAGGCAGCGCAATGGTGGCTGGACAGAATATCATAGAATATCATAGAATTTACAGTGCAGAAGGAGGCCATTCGGCCCATCGAGTCTGCACCGGCTTTTGGAAAGAGCACCCTACCCAAGGTCAACACCTCCACCCTATCCCCATAACCCAGTAACCCCACCCAACACTAAGGGCAATTTTGGATACGAAGGGCAATTTATCATGGCCAATCCACCTAACCTGCACATCCTTGGACTGTGGGAAGAAACCGGAGCACCCGGAGGAAACCCACGCACACACGGGGAGGACGTGCAGACTCCGCACAGACAGTGACCCAAGCCGGAATCGAACCTGGGACCCTGGAGCTGTGAAGCAATTGTGCTATCCACAATGCTACCGTGCTGCCCCTAAGGAGCGGGTGGGTCTTTCTTTCACTGAAGGTCACTGTTACTTGAACCCTGTGCTTTGATTTTCAAATAATCATTATCAGCTAAGACCAGTTTGAAGTAGCTCGGTCGATTTCTGCCCAGATTCCAATATATGCCATGTCGAGAGTTGTGCCCAGCAGTGTGAGATTGCTCAATCAGATCTGAAGTTTATGTAAAAATAAATAAATTGAGACCAAGTGGCCCTCGTTTTGAAGAAGCAAAATCTCATCTTATTTGCAAATTACGTGCACGTAAAATGGTAACTGAAGAAAAACAATTGTTCTGCAGCCATGTGGGCCACACATATGTGTGCTTGTCACTTATTAACACTTTCTATCGCTATACTGGAAAAAGGCTGACTAAGAAGGAATGATAATATTTTTCTGGATTGGAACCACTTGCCATTCTTCTTGTGTGAAGACATTTGGGGTGTGAAATTCCGGCCATGCTGCACTGGAAAAGCATCTTGCTGTGACGCAATGTGGTCATTGAAAGCCAGGAGACCCCGCTCCTGGGATCTACCCGGCTCGCAATGCCTCGCGAGATTCAAAGCAATCTTGCGACACGTTGTAAGGGGACTCCTGCCCACAATGGGCGGGATCATTTTTTAGAAAATCTGCATATTAGAATGAGGGCCTTACTTTAATGTACAGATTCCCTGAGGCTTCTGGATTCAACCCCTTTGCCTCCGGGACTTTGGGTGAGCGCTGTTTGGCACTGGTCCCCACAAACGAGGACCAGATGGAGCGGCACTTGTGGAGGTCGAAGGGGATTGGAGGCCCCCAGCTTCATGCCATTGGGGCAGGTGGTGCCCTGGCATGTCTGGTGCCACCTGTAAACTAGCAGTGCCACCCTGCAGTGCCAACTGGATGCCAGCCTGGCACTCAAAGGTGCCCAGGTGGCACAGGCAGGGGCACTGCCAGGTTGGTACTGCCAAGCTGGCATTTTCTGCACATGTGTGATTGGGCCTGGGTTGCCTGCATTGGGTGTTGGGGTAGCGGTGTTGCGCTGGAACATGTTGCGTTTGGGAGGAGAGGTCGGGGATTATTTTTGGTGCCTCATTGGGCCCTGACTAGCTACAATGGGGAGTTCTGGCAAGCAGAGCTCCCCATTGTAAAAAACAGGGCCATGTGTGGCCACGGCCGTGCATTCCCCCTTTAGTCCCCTTATTCCAAGCAAGTCATGTTGAATAACCATGTGTTTCTCGGCACTGCGCGCCAGGAAACACACGGCTAAACGCGCTTGCCCAGGGACTTTGTTCTCTTTTCGGAATTTCGTGCCCTTGGACTTTTCTGCCAGTACCTACATGTCAGTTCGACTCACTCAGTTCTCTCCTCAGATGGTCATGGGTTGCAAGGCTCTTCCAGGAGCTGAGTACATAATCTATTTTAGTGCAGTATTGAGGAGGCAATACATTGGAAGATGTGTTACCTTTCAGGTGAAGCATTAAATTGTGATTCTGCCTGTTTGGATAGATTTAAAAGATCTTGTGACATAATTTGAAGCTCTCTAGGTGCCCCAGTCATCGTGCCTCCAATCTATCAACTCTCTAAGGCCAAGGAGCTGATCAGACATTGCACTTACTGTACGTGAGGGGTGGGGTTTTGTGATACACAACATGGCTTTATGTTTATTTGCATAGCAGAATTCCCTGAGGATATGATAAAGAGCTGTATGGATACAAGTTCTTCAATTAAGTGTATGAATGTGTGTCCTCGGACCATAAAGGAGTAAAAAATGAAGGAACTTGAAATCATGGCAGAGAAGTTTCCTTGTGAAAATGAAATGAAGTCTTACACACAACAGGAGATTTCTCTAGCTAAGGTGATGTAGGATCCTGGGGATAATTGCCAATTGGCAGTCAGGTTGCCATCAACATTTTGATTATCATAATAGCGTTAGGTTGGCATATTGTCCGCTAGAGCTGTAATAACTGACCGATAGTCTGCTTATTCAGTGTAAAATTTGAAGTTTAGTGGCGTTAATTACCTGCTGGTCCTGACTTTCCAACGCTGAATGAGATCTATTATCATGAGAAACTTGGAACTTCCCCTAACACCACTTGAGCTAACTATTTTTCCTTGCTATGTCCCTCTGTGACCAGATGCAGAGTGTTGGCCTCAACATAGCAGGACTCCCATATTGGCTATCAACAATTAGCTCTGTTTCACTTCAACAACAAAACTGGTTTCCAACCTTTGCGCCATCACTGAACTACGCACTCATCCATCTGCCAGAACTGTGCATTTTTGCTTCTGGTGTTAAACTACTGAATACTTCCATTGGTAAATTAAAGTCCTTAAATTAAAGCCTTCATGCCACAAATGGAAAGTGTCTATTCATCTTACCCATGCAGATGTTAAATGCCCATGCCCCGCCCACCTAAAAATTGACTTACAAACATTTTGTCCCTGTGGCGATTATATTAAGCTGCACCAGGTATCATAACAGAATGAAAAAGGTTACAAAAAATGCAGTGTTCTTTTCATACTGATGGATTTGCAACTTGTAGGGCCTTCTCAGTGTTTTCACAAGAGTACCAATGCCTTCATGAACATCCTTCGAAAAATTGTAATGCCTGCACTAATTAAGATCTGTTTGCCCATTTCTATTTGAAGCTAGAGAAATGAGAATGCTTATGGCAGAAATATAGAATGGCCTCAGTATTTGGAAGATCTTTTTTAACAGGGAGTGGATCAGGGATGGGATGGAGAAAAATTGCCCCTTTAACTGCGAACAGGTTGTGTTGCTTTTGTCTCCGTACTGCAGTGTGAAAATGGTGCCATTCATGTGAAGGCTTAGCAGAAGGCCTTAAACACATACATTCATCTTATGGCAATTACACGATCATGTGAAATGTGATCTTTCTAGCACGCAGTACGAAGTAGCTTGCATTATGTTGCTGACTCCAATAAATGTGCATTTAGAATCCAGTTCCTTAACTCTATATTATTTTTGTGAATTATACCATAAACAAATAATTGTAAGTGTTACAGAGACTCATACACTGTTCTCTATTTGTGAGGGGTTATTAGGCATCAGCTATTGGGTTTTGACTGTAGACTTCATAAAATTTGGATATTTATGAAGTTAACACAGAAAATAAGATCCCGATCCCTCAGGCAAGTAGACAAGCCTCCCCAAATCCCTAGGAAAATCAGACTCATTCCCCTACTATATCGCTAGGGAACATGGATACGGATCAGATGTTCTCCTTCCATTGGTTCCACTGGGGCTTGGATGCCTTCCACATTAGACCTCCAGGAATATACAGTCCATTTAAAAAAGGAAGTATCCGATCTATGTAGCTGCATTAATGAGAGGGGCACAGAAAATAAATAAAATTGCCCAACACCACTTAATCATCACTATTTGCATCACGAGATGCAAGAATCAAACTGATCTGTTTGAATAGACAAAAAATGGCCCAATTAGCATTCACTACTAAGAGTTTTACAGAATGCATATTACAATAAAACTAGATATTGTAATGAAGGGTTACTGAAAGCCAAAGATATTATCATGTTAGTGAAAACTAAAAAGGGGTAAATGCATATCTGTGTTGAGGGAATTCAACATATTATTTTCCAGTGAAGTTAATTTTCTCTTTCGCTACTTTGGCCAGCTGTATATTAGACTTTAAAAAAATTTAACATAACTTTTCACAAAGGTTAAACTGTATTTGTTTTCAAGCATAGCCATACTCCTTCTTTTAACTGCAATATTGAAGAGCTGAAGGGATATATGCTTTGTTTAGAAATGAAATACTGGGATCTTATTTTTCTCACATTTCTACAAGTAAATCACTTTCCTGTAGTTTCACAAGGTAAATGTAAGTAAAACAAGTTCCAGATGTGATGTCGGCTATATCTACGGATGAGGTTTATGTGTGACTCTCGAGGGCTGCGCAGTTCAATTTCCCTTCAGTTAACAGATAAGTCCTTGTGAAAATGGAGATTGCTGAGAATATAGTTGCATGTGTGAATCAGTTATTGTGGTTGGGTGTGTGAATGAACAAGTGATTACAAAAGAGTCTGTGTACGTGAAAATAACCAAGCAATGTAAATGGATCTAATGGAGCTGGACATTGAATGGTGGGATCTAACAGTACAGCTTCAGTTTTTAACAGAAATGAAAGCAATGTTTTGCAAATCTAACATTTAAATTCCTGTTGCAAAAATTACTCAAGCAAATTATATCATCTAAAATGTTTATAAAATTAAAATTATTTCCCAATTAAAGTCCTTTAATACATTTTCAGGCTGCAAATATGTAATGCACAGCTTTATCTTTGTATACCCCCCCCCTCCACACCCCCCCCCCCCCCCCCCCCCCCACACACACACACACACACACACACATCAGTTGAAACATTTTTGGAGTTACTTGATTGACAGCATTCAAGTCAATCTACTTGGATAATCAAAGTCAGAAAACTCCTAGCAACAGCATCTCCTCAATGGCTAACTGCACTGTCAATCAAAAGCTGCTGCATCTGTCAACTTAGGTTAAATAGTGTGTTTTTTCCCCTCAAAGGGTCTGAAAATTGTTAAGACTTGAGAGCTGTTTCAAATTGATTTTGAATATTTAAGGTACTTCTATGACAATGTCACGTTGATGTGACTTACATTGATTACCTCTGAGATTTATTAAAGGAGTTTCTGATTTTTGTATTCCCTTTCCAGGATACAGATCTTGTTCAATATTCATTTACTCTGGCAAATTTTACAATTCAAATACACTTCAGCTAGAATATGACTTAATACATATAGCATATCCAAATGGACTAAAATAATCTACACTTTTAATAAGCAGAATTATAATGGATGTCCTTTGGCATTGCTCATGATGAATTAGGTTGAAATGAGGAAATAATAAGTACAAGCCGAAATATCAGTTCAACTCAGCACTGATCTCAGGAAAGCCCAGCAAAAGAAACTGATCTGCCAAATGGGAATAAAGTGAAAAAAGAGACAGAGCAGAGGATAAAACATGCTTCCTTCAGTAAGGCAACTTTACCAGCACTGTGAATTTCAATGGCATATTTTTGCTCTTAGTTTTTAACAATGACTATTTACCATTAAGCATTTGACTGATAACACCGCATGATCAGCACCAACCAATCAGAAAACCAGCAAGGAAGATACATTCATTCACACAGGCCCTTTGCTAATGTTCTTGTCTTCCCTCCATTAAAAGGGGCCTCTAAGAATGTGGCAATGGGATGAATTCAAAGCCCCATTTACCGACAATTTTCACACAAATAACAGAGTTGGTAAGGTGAGAAGACCTTTCCAAGTGACTCGATAAAAAATTGTTAAATATCTCCACAAATGGTAACCCACTGCTGGCGACACGAGGCTGTGATGAAGCCTTTGGCCTTATTTTCCACCAGATGCAGCACTCACATTTGCTACAAAGCAACATAGTTTGTTCTAGCATCACATCACAAATAGTACATTTGGGCCCCATACGGCACGCTGTGAAAATCATCAAAGTTTGGATTTCTGAATTCTGTTTTTGACGAACATGCATCTTTAACAACAGTGGCGAACGTAGCTTGTGCTGATGCTGTAAGTCTCCCAAGATGCTGGGAGCTGCAGTTCACTGCGCATCACCATAAGCAGGCTGCTAGCAAAACAGACGCCTTTTCCTGAATAAAAAAAAATTGCTATTGCGGTGATGGTCTGCAAGCTGAAAGCCAACGCCTTGGGACACCAGTTCATGACAAAACCCGCAATATATGGACCATTGAACAAACTTATGGTGTATTCGAGTTCCATGTAGAATAATTGATTCTACTGCACAAAAAAAATCTAGAAATAAAAGATATACTGGCAACTTCATTTTTCAATCATTTTGATTTCTTATGAGATATTAATGAATATTCCTGAAGGACACCAACAACCAAACATATCTTATTATAGGACTTACATGTACAGATAGTGCCAGTAACTCTCCTCTCCGTACATAGATTCAGTTATGAGCAGCTTCGTAGCTTTTTCAGTCTCCAAGCACAGCATATTAGCAGGAAATGAACATTATTCCCTTGAAATCTGCTAAGTCTTTGGCTGCTTCTTTCTAGCAATTACATGCGCTACATAAAATTGATGCTGTTGAGGTTAAGATTTCTAACAACAAAACTGTATTTATAAAAAAAAGAACCTTTCTAAATTTCACAAAGGCACTAAAGCTGTCCAAATTATTCTTTTTAAGCCATTTTAACCTCTGTTCCTTTTAAACCAAGAGGAATGGTTCTCCATTCAGTGTAGAAAAAAATGTATTTTCATATGAAAAGATTCTGCACCTTTTGATGAATTCAACAATTAGAACTGGAAGGCATGGGCAGAATAAACAAATAAAGTAAAAATATTATTCAGTTTTACTGTGACTGGGTAAGGCTTGAATCCATCCCCTGTACTTAGAATTCAAAATGTTAACTATACATATTGTACCATAATATCCAGGTCTGGCTTGTTATGCATGTTTACTCAGTAATACATAGTTTCAAAATGCCATTCTGAACTATAAAGTCAATACTCTGATTCCTGCAGTATTTATAGGATTGTTGTTTATGACTGTGTGCAATCTAAACATTTCCTTCTGCTACACATTTTAATATTTTAACCATTCAGAGACTGAAGTACAATGCTCCACTCAAGATGCATATTTAGAGGATGGAAATGCTGAGTGCTGTACATAATTGTCTACATTTCTATTGCATGATTGGGAATTGATAGACTTTTATTTTAGCAAGTGCGGATTTTGAATGTTTTACGTGGCGTGTAATCCAGTTTTCAATAAGATTTTTGTTGTTAAATCTGCAAATAATACTGAAATCCAAACCACAATTTCCTCCCTCTCCCAAACATATGGTGAGATAAATTTATAAGTTCATATAAATCTTTAATAGCATTTGAAAAAAAAGAGAATTGAAGGTAGCTAATGCTATTGTAATTAGGCCACAAAATTATTTTTGATTCCTGAGTTGTTGGCTTTTGTACACCGTCAATATGAAATATGCAAAATGAGGACCATTAATTGAAATAGGAGAGGCCAATAGGCACATGAAATATCCCTTCCCATCTGGTAACCTGGTGTTAAAGTTCATAATTAGACTATCATGACTAACAGAATATAGTAAATTAGCATGCAAATTGCTGCTATTAAAAGTATTTCATTTGCCTTATTTTCTCTGCTTTCAAAGCTGTCTTTGAGCAGCTTTGAAGCACTTTATTTTAATTGAAAGTAGATGTGACAAGCACTTATGGGGTTAAAGGTAGGTGATCTTTTGTGGCAGAATGTAACTGAAGCTGAAAGCCTTGTCTGAAAAGTCTTTATATTTAAACATCGTATAGCTATGGCTATGCTTCTAGCCTGTAAATATTCACAGATCTGTAAAGTAATAATAGCATTACCACTACAGGAGCCTTTGGGGAAGAGAGGCTGCCAGTAATAGATTATTTAAACCTGCCCAAGATGGCTTAGAAAAATCCTTGAAGACAGAAAGGGTCTGTCTTGTTTAAAGATGTCTTTCCAAGGATGCGATCTTACTTGCAAAGATCCTTATTACACTCTTGTACTGCTGAGCCGCCAAGTTGACACCATCAGTTACAGGTGGTACTGTAAACGCAGGCAAAACACCAAACCCCCAAAGTCAGTCACTGACTGAAATCATCTTCAGCTCCCAAATTGTCATCGAAGGAGAATAGCATAGGATGTGTCTTATGCTGTCTGGCCAAACTGGGGCACAGATGGGATAATGGATTTTACAAACAGCATTTTGATGAGAGGAGGGGAGTAGAAATCGTATGTAAAATGCACAAAGGCTGTATAAACACACTGATGCCTGCAGCTGGAACAAACTAAAAAGATGTTTAATAATTTAGAACCAAGCAGGCAGGGCCTGTGCAGCTGTTCTGTGCAAGGGACCATGAAAGCCTTCCATCTGACAGCTGGCTCCATCTTCCCTCATCGCTGTGAGGAAGAAGAATGCAGATTTGGGATTAGCCAATCCCAGTTACCCTCTCCCATCTGCCACAAAGACCTATGCAGTGACTTTTCTCAGCAGAAAAGCACACACATAAAAACATACACACACACACACACATATGTATGCATCAGTATCACCCATCAGCCTTTCTGCAAGTCTGTTGACACAAAGCCAGAACATGGCTGCTGTCATTTTTGCTGCAGGGCACATTTTGCATTTCACACATTTGCAGAAATACAAAATGTTGCTGGATGCAAAATATTCTGGCGTAATTGGCTGAATTAGTCAGTGTTACCTTGTGTCCTCCACCTGATTATCATAGCTCAGCTGGGAGGGCTGGGAAGAAAGTGCAAGGAGGGATTTGGAGGGCAGGTGATGCTATGTTTGTCCAGGAAAAAAAAGAGTCCTTAGTAGATTCCCAGCTGGGCAATAGCAGGCTTGTGCCAGGAAGATGGCTGTTAGCAGGCGACAGTTTTCACTGCTCGCAAATATATACCATTAACATTCTCCAATATTAACAGAGATCAGTAAGCTGTTCTGTGTTGCAAAAATATTTTTCGATTTTAAATAGCTAAAGGAGTATAAATAAATTATTTCAACAGACTGCTTCTTGTTACCAAAACTTTATTTTCATAATATTTTATGTAACTTTCTCGACACTTAACCTTTCTCAATCTGTACACCCTGACTGTATCAACTAGTTTTTCCAAAGTTATGAAAAGAAGCTAAATTAAATCCAGATTTTCATTACTTTGCAAGAAATGTGATATCTTTCAGCGTTTAAGTAATATTTCCTGCAAAAACATTCCAGACCATCTGCAGAGGCAGTTTCCAGACACATTTCATAGGTGGCAAGGCCCACTTAAGGCGAGCAAAACACAGCTCAGCATAGAAATGTGAATCGGAATCAAAGCGAGGCTGTTTCCTGCAGGCTTGCTCTGCCTTGTTGACAGACACTTCACCGCTAATTAATGTTAATATTTACCAAAAGAAAATGCAAAAAGTTGACTTGAAAAGAAGGATAGCACATTGGTTAAAGCTGTGGAATTAGTGGGAAATCTCAGCAATTTAAGTAAATAACTTGTGTTTTAGGGGTGTGTGTAAAAGTTCAAATAAATTAGAAAAAGAAATGTGTGACTCGGTGGCCCAGTGGCAAAACACTTGCCTCATGCTCTGTGCTTGCAAGGTTTGATTTCCTGCAGGAGTCTGCTTCAAATTGCAGTCAAATGCGTGATATGTGTGTCAGAGTTATCAGCTTACTGCTTTGCAGGAGGGCAGAAGCTCGTGCTAATTCTCTTTTCTTAACCCAAAAAGTCTTCTTTTCATTACACGGTCGCGACATGTGGGGTGATGCAGTGTGTTGTTCCACTGATGGATTGTGGCAGGGTGAGGGGCATTGCCCTTGACCAACTAATACTGCCCAGCTGATTCTTTACGGCCTCTTTATTTCGAGCCAACGTGAGATGTTCACTTTAAAATAGAAAATAACTCAATCAAAAGTTAGTTCGCCTGTGGTAAACATTAAACTTCAAAGGCTCGCCTTAACCAGGTATTGACACTGGCTCAGTCATGATGGTCTCCAGGATGACCTTCAGCCACCATAAAAATCTACGGTCAACATAGCAAGAGGCATTTTCAATTGGAGCCCAAAATGGGTGCTTTCTCAGAATGTGCCCATCACCCGAGTCCCAGGTCACTATCTGAGGCCTGAACCTTCTTCGGGTTTGGACCTGATGCACACAATTTGTCGGTGAGTGGTGGGCGCCGAATGGCACGACAGATTTGCTTGTGTCCAAGATGACCATCAATGTTCCACATAAAAACCTTTCAACAAATATCTTTTATGGATGGTCTCGAGTGGCACATTCAAGGACGACTGATGAGGCCACTCAATGTCAGGAAAAACTATAACTTACATATTCCACTCATTTTGACTTGAAAATGAAAAAAGAAACAAGGTACAAAGGCCATGGTAGTGACTCAATTTTCATTTTTTAAAGTGTAGCTCGCCTGTTTTGGGTGAGCAGGTGTGTTACGTGCTCATTTAAAGGCCTGCCTGAAAATAGAATCACTCAGGAAATGGTTGTCTAAAATATCTCTCAGATTTTCCTCTCCCAGTTAGTTATTCTTTTTTTCAGGCAGTCAGCAGTTGAAAATGCCTCTCAGGGCTTTTATCATCCTGGAGTAGCCTAACCATAGTGGGTAGAGTGACACAGAGAGGAGGTGAATGAAAATTGAGTCCCTACCGTGGCCTTTGTACCTTGTTTCTTTTTTCATTTTCAAGTCACCGTAGGTACAGTAATGATAATGATACTGAACAATCTGGAGATTGTGAATTTCTAACCTACCATCCCAAGTATTGAAACTAAATTCAGTAAAGTAGGTCATTGGCAGATCAGTCTCTGAAAAATAGCCGTAAAAACATCAGAAAACTGTTGGATTGGGTCTGTGTAGACACTGAGCCAACCAACACAGGGAAGTCAGCCATTTGATCTCATTCTCACCAACTACCTAAAAAGAGTGGCAATTGCAGAGTTCCAGGAAAGAAAAAACCTCCCCAGTGAGGACATTGTGTTGTGAAACGAAAGATCGAACAGCCAAAACTGGGCATCAATGAGATATTGTGGAACACCATCAGCAGATAATACTAAACAATATGTCCCCAAGAGTCTCTAGCTGTAGCCTCCTGCCACCGTGTTCCCTCCTGTCCACTGGTCAGGCTGTACATTTTGCCGGCTCACATGCAGGAAATAGAGTTAAATAGTTTCAATAAGGCCCTGTCATTAAGATTGGCAGGACCTTTGTAATGCAGGCCGGTGGGCACTTTGGTTATTTTCGGCCTCACCTGTGCTCCTCCTCCCGTCAGTCCTACTAAGGCCTAAGAATCAGCTGAGTGAACTGGATGGGGTCAGTGCAGCTTAGTAAGATCCCAGCTATGGTGAGAAAGACCTGTCCTGAGCCAAGCCATTCCAGTGCAGCGATGATTCTGGTATCCACACAACAAAGTGGAACATTTTCTAGGTATATGCTAGCCACAAAAATGGACAAATTTAATCTGCCTAATGTGGTGACTGTATAATTACTGATAATTCACCAGTGCACTGTGTTATGTTATTAACCCTGTGGGCTCTACCTATGGGCCATTGTGTGGCTTCACCCACAGGGGATATGTTGGGGCATGTACGGGTTCCGCCCATGGCTCCGCCCCCTTTACAGGAAGTATAAAACCTGCTGACCTGCGGGGCCGCCTTCAGTGTTGTACTGGTCACAGGCAGGCTCAGTTCTAAGATGATTAAAACCACGGTTTACTTCTCCATGTGTCTTCGAGTGAATTGATGGTCGCATCAATTTAATCAGCTTAAAATACTACTATGGAATCAGCCCTCAAACCTGACAGACTGGAACTCGATCCGCAAGCCGCGGAGGCGAAATACATTTTTTCACATTGGCTTCGATGCTTCAAGGCCTATCTCGCCGCATCGTCTACGCCATCCGTCACTGACGAACAGAAGCTGAATCTCTTCCACGCACGAGTGAGCAATCGCATTTCTGTCCAGCTCGACGAAGCCGCTTCATATACAGAGGCCCTCGCACTACTCGAACACCTCTATGTGCTGCCTGTGAACGAGGTATACGCGCGACACGTCTTCACCACTCGCCGCCAGCGCCCCGGGGAGTCGCTAGATAATTACCTACGCAATCTCAAAGCTTAACGCGCAACTGTACCTACCAGGCCGTTACGGCCACTCAGCACATGGAGCTCGCCATCCGAGACGTTTACGTGGCGGGGGTCCGATCGAACTATGTGAGGCAGCGCCTGCTCGAAAAAGGGGCCCAGGGCCTGGACGACACGGTAAAACTGGCTACCTCTCTCTCGAGGCCGCTTTTCAGAGCCTTACTGCGTTCCCGGCCAACTACGCAACACCCTCGTGGGCCCCCGATCCGAGACTACCCCAGGCCTGTGCCGTGCGGCCGCCCGCCCATCATGGCTACTGTTGCACCCTGCTACTGCTTACACCCTGCTACTTTTGCGACCAGTCTCAACACCCCCGACTGCACTGCCCGGCCCGCAACGTGAACTGCAGCAGCTGCGGGTGAAAAGAACACTTAGCCATGGTCTGCCTGGCCAGGTCTAAGGACTTGAACTCACAGACCCGATCCACAGACTCACAGGCCCGCAGACCCTGCAAGGTGGCAGCGTGTCTGCCGACTCCGCCTCCGCATAACATGTGCGACTCATGGGGGCCGCCATCTTGGCTATCCTCCCCCACGCGGCCAGCCACGAGCAATCCATGGGGGCCGCCATCTTGGACGCCATCTTCCTCACCGCCCGCCACGCTCGACCATCGGGGGCCGCCATCTGCTACGCCGCTCGACACGTACGATCTACATGGACAGCCACCGCGGGGCCGCCCCAGCACCTCCGACCACGCTGCCGGCTACCCACACCTCAGCGCGGTCACCCTGGACCAGTCGCGACCTAAGCACCTCCGGAGCTCCATGATGGCCGTCCGGGTTAACGGGTACGAGACACCTTGCCTTTTCGAATCCGGGAGCACAGAGAGCTTCATTCACCCGGACATGGTAAGACGCTGCTCGCTCCCAATATTCCCGACGCAACAAAACATATCCCTCGCCTCTGGGTCGCACTCGGTGCAAATCCAAGGGTGCACTACTGCAACCCTAGCGATACAGGGCACTGAGTACGCTAATTTTCAACTATATGTGCTCCCAGACCTCTGCGCTCCTCTCCTTTTGGGACTTGACCCAGTCCAACCTCAGGAGCCTAACTCTTAAGTTCGGGGGGCCCCTGTCCCCGCTCAACATATGCAGCCTCGCGACCCTAAAAATCGACCCTCCCACTCTTCACAAACCTCACCGCCGATTGCAAGCCAGTAGCCACCAGAAGCAGGCGGTATAGCATGCAGGACAGGATGATTATTAGGTCCGAGATCCAGCGCCTCTTGCGGGAGGGGGTCATAGAGGCCAGCAATAGCCCCTGGAGAGCTCAGGTGGTGGTCATCAAGACCGGGGAAAAGTTCCGGATGGTGGTTGATTACAGCCAGACCATTAACCGGTTTACCCAACTCGATACGTACCACCTTCCCCGGATTGCAGACATGGTAAATCAGATTGCGCACTACCGCGTGTTCTCCACGGTGGAACTGAAGTCTGCATACCACCAGCTCCCAATCCGCCCGGAGGACCGCCACTACACGGCGTTTGAGGCAGACGGCTGCCTTTTCCATTTCCTCCGGGTCCCCTTTGGCGTCACGAACGGGGTTTCGGTGTTCCAACGAGCGATGGACCGAATGGTGGACCAGTACGTGCTGCGGGCCACGTTTCCATACTTGGACAATGTCACCATCTGCGGCCATGATCAGCAGGACCACGACGCCAACCTCCACCGATTTCTCCAAACCGCCCAAAAACTCAACCTCACCTACAACAAGGAGAAATGCGTTTTCCGCACAACCAGGCTAGCCATCCTCGGCTACGTCGTGGAAAACGGGGTCCTAGGGCCCGACCCTGACCGTATGCGCCCCCTCCTACAACTCTCTCTCCCTCACTGTCCCAAGCATTGCGCAGGTCAAGGACACGCAGCCTGAGTGAGAGAGATACAGACCGAGTGAGAATTTGGTAATTTGGTGCAGTGAGGTAACCAGGAAAGGTAAGTGGTTCATCTAATTTTGCTGTTTTTCAGTTAAAAGTGCAGTGTAGATTAGTGTCTGATTGGCTGAAGCTGCCCCCACCCTAATTACTGAGAGGCAGTTATCTGGCAGTCACCTGAGGCCTGTTAAGGGGCACAAAGGTACACATTGTATTCTTCTCTTTGAAGTTTTAGTGTGAGTCATCCTAAAGTCTGTATAAAAGGCAGACAGAAAGCGCACATTAGTAAGCATTGCGCAGGTCAAGGACACACAGCCTGAGTGAGAGAGATATAGACCGAGTGAGAATTTGGTAATTTGGTGCAGTGAGGTAATTCGATGAAGAGTGGGAGAAGGTGCTTTTTCCCTACTGTTTTGTTCTCTCTCTTTCTTCGGGCCTAATTTAGGGAGCCGTTCGGAGGAGGAGGAGGAGCAGTCTCTGTGAGTATAAAAACCTAACGGAAACTTCCTGTTTTCCAGTTTTTTCCCCAAAAGTGACGTCAGAGGGAAGCTGTGATCTGAGTGGTTGATAGCAAATCTGCCCCAAATTTAATAAAAAACACAGCTAAACTCATAAACTTAAATTAAACTAATTAATTAATTAGTGATGGCTGGTCAGGTGATGTGCTCGAGCTGCTTGATGTGGGAGCTGGCAGATCCCATTGTGAGCTGCAGCGACCACATCTGCAGTAAGTGTTGGCTGCTCGAAGAGCTCCGGCTCAGAGTTGATGAGCTGGAGTCTGAGCTTCAAACACTGAGGCACATCCGGGAGGAAGAGACTTACCTGGACACTGTGTTTCAGGAGGCAGTCACACCTGTCAGAGTAAGTAGTTTAAATCCTGCCAGTGGCCAGGGACAGCAGGGTGTGACTGCAAGTCAGGCAGGTAAAGGGAACCAGCAGTCAGGAACTCAGGAGCCTCAGCCCTTGACTCTGTCCAACAGGTATGAGGCACTTGCTCCCTGTGTGGATGGTGAACAGGGCTGCAGGAAGGATGAGTCAGCTGACCAAGGCACCATGGTTCAGCAGGCCATTCAAGGGGAGGGAGTAAATAGGCAAGTTGTAGTTGTAGGGGATTCTATTATCAGGGGGATAGATAGTATCCTTTGTGAGCAGGATAAAGAGTCCCGCATGGTATGTTGCCTGCCCGGTGCTAGGGTGCGGGACATCTCTGACCGGCTTGAAGGGATACTGGAGAGGGAGGGGGAGGATCCAGTTGTTGTGGTCCATGTCGGTACCAACAACATAGGCAAGTCTAGGAAAGAGGACCATTTTAGAGATTATAAAGAGCTAGGATTCAAATTAAAAAACAGGTCCTCAAGGGTCATAATCTCCGGATTACTGCCCGAGCCACGTGCAAATTGGCATAGGGAGGCAAGAATAAGGGAAGTTAACACGTGGCTGAAAGAGTGGTGTGGGAAAGAGGGGTTCCTTTTCATGGGACACTGGCATCAGTTTTGGGACAGGGGGGACCTATACCGTTGGGATGGTCTCCACCTGAACCGAGCTGGGACCAGTGTTGTGGCGAAAAGAATAAATAGGGTGGTCAATAGGACTTTAAACTAAAGATTGGGGGGGAAGGGAAAGTCAGGGAACCGAGAGGTGAAGGAATCAGTGGGAAGCGTAGCTGCTTAGGAATACAAAAAAGCACGAAAAGACAAAACTCAGGAGAGGTTACGATAGTCCCCATCCCACAAAATATGACACAGTGTATGGAAAGGCTCAGTAAACCAAGGTCCACCACACTAAGAAAACAAAAAGGGACTGTCAATAGAGAATTAAAGGTGCTATATTTAAATGCGCGCAGTGTACGGAACAAGGTAGATGAGCTTGTGGCCCAGATTGTGACTGGCAGGTATGATGTGGTAGGCATCACAGAGACATGGTTGCAGGGGGTTCAGGACTGGCATTTAAACATCCAGGGATTCACAACCTATCGAAAAGACAGGGAGGTGGGCAGAGGGGGCGGGGTTGCTTTGTTAATTAGGAATGAAATTAAATCAATAGCACTAAATGACATAGGGTCAGATGATGTGGAGTCTGTGTGGGTAGAGTTGAGGAACCACAAAGGCAAAAAAAACATAATGGGAGTTATGTACAGGCCTCCTAACAGTGGTCAGGACCGGGGGCACAAAATGCACCACGAAATAGAAAGTGCATGTCAGAAAGGCAAGGTCACAGTGATCATGGGGGACTTCAATATGCAGGTGGACTGGGTAAATAATGCTGCCAGTGGACCCAAGGAAAGGGAATTCATTGAATGTTTACAGGAGGGCTTTTTGGAACAGCTTGTGATGGAGCCCACGAGGGAACAGGCCATTCTGGACTTAGTGTTATGTAATGAGCCAGACTTGATTAAAGATCTTAAAGTAAGGGAGCACTTAGGAGGCAGTGATCATAATATGGTAGAATTCAATCTCCAATTTGAAAGAAAGAAGGTAGAATCAGATGTAAAGGTGTTACAGTTAAATAAAGGTAACTATAGGGGCATGAGGGAGGAACTGACGAAAATCGAGTGGGAGCAGAGCCTAGTGGGAAAGACAGTAGAACAGCAATGGCAGGAGTTTCTGGGAGTAATTGAGGACACAGTGCAGAGGTTCATCCCAAAGAAAAGAAAGGTTATCAGAGGGGGGATTAGGCAGCCATGGCTGACAAAGGAAGACAAAGGGAATGCATCAAAGCAAAAGAGAAAGCCTATAATGTGGCAAAGAGTAGTGGGAAGTCAGAAGATTGGGAAGGCTACAAAAACAAACAGAGGATAACAAAGCGAGAAATAAGGAAAGAGAGGATCAAATATGAAGGTAGGCTAGCCAGTAACATTAGGAATGATAGTAAAAGTTTCTTTAAATACATTAAAAACAAACGGGAGGCAAAAGTTGACATTGGGCCGCTCCAAAATGACGCTGGTAATTTTGTGATGGGAGACAAGGAAATAGCTGAGGAACTAAATAAGTACTTTGCGTCAGTCTTCACAGTAGAAGACATGAGTAATATCCCACCAATTCCGGAGAGTCAGGGGGCAGAGTTAAATATGGTAGCCATCACAAAGGAGAAAGTGCTAGAGAAACTAAGAGATCTAAAAATTGATAAATCTCCGGGCCCAGATGGACTACATCCTAGAGTTCTAAAGGAGATAGCTGAAGAAATAGTGGAGGCGTTAGTTATGATCTTTCAAAAGTCACTGGAGTCCGGGAAAGTCCCAGAGGATTGGAAAATCGCTGTTGTAACCCCCCTGTTCAAGAAGGGAACAAGGAAAAAGATGGAAAATTATAGGCCAATTAGCCTAACCTCGGTTGTTGGCAAGATTCTAGAATCCATTGTTAAGAATGAGATTTCTAAATTCTTGGAAGTGCAGGGTCGGATTAGGACAAGTCAGCATGGATTTAGTAAGGGGAGGTCGTGCCTGTTAGAGTTCTTTGAAGAGATAACAAATAGGTTAGACCAAGGAGAGCCAATGGATGTTATCTATCTTGACTTCCAAAAGGTGCCTCACGGGAGACTGCTGAGTAAAATAAGGGCCCATGGTATTCGAGGCAAAGTACTAACATGGATTGACGATTGGCTGTCAGGCAGAAGGCAGAGAGTTGGGATAAAAGGTTCTTTTTCGGAATGGCAACCGGTGACGAGTGGTGTCCCGCAGGGTTCAGTGTTGGGGCCACAGCTGTTCTCTTTATATATTAACGATCTAGATGACGGGACTGGGGGCATTCTGGCTAAGTTTGCCGATGATACAAAGATAGGTGGAGGGGCAGGTAGTATGGAGGAGGTGGGGAGGCTGCAGAAAGATTTAGACAGTTTAGGAGAGTGGTCCAAGAAATGGCTGATGAAATTCAACGTGGGCAAGTGCGAGGTCTTGCACTTTGGAAAAAAGAATAGAGGCATGGACTATTTTCTAAACGGTGACAAAATTCATAATGCTGAAGTGCAAAGGGACTTGGGAGTCCTAGTCCAGGATTCTCTAAAGGTAAACTTGCAGGTTGAATCCGTAATTAAGAAAGCAAATGCAATGTTGTCATTCATCTCAAGAGGCTTGGAATATAAAAGCAGGGATGTACTTCTGAAGCTTTATAAAGCATTAGTTAGGCCCCATTTAGAATACTGTGAGCAATTTTGGGCCCCACACCTCAGGAAGGACATACTGGCACTGGAGCGGGTCCAGCGGAGATTCACACGGATGATCCCAGGAATGGTAGGCCTAACATACGATGAACGTCTGAGGATCCTGGGATTATATTCATTGGAGTTTAGGAGGTTGAGGGGAGATCTAATAGAAACTTACAAGATAATGAATGGCTTAGATAGGGTGGATGTAGGGAAGTTGTTTCCATTAGCAGGGGAGACTAGGACCCGAGGGCACAGCCTTAGAATAAAAGGGAGTCACTTTAGAACAGAGATGAGGAGAAGTTTCTTCAGCCAGAGAGTGGTGGGTCTGTGGAATTCATTGCCACAGAGGGCGGTGGAGGCCGGGACGTTGAGTGTCTTTAAGACAGAAGTTGATAAATTCTTGATTTCTCGAGGAATTAAGGGATATGGAGAGAGAGCGGGTAAATGGAGTTGAAATCAGCCATGATTGAATGGCGGAGTGGACTCGATGGGCCAAATGGCCTTACTTCCACTCCTATGTCTTATGGTCTTAAGGCCCTGAAGAGGTGCCTTGGACTTTTCTCCTATTATGCCCAGTGGGCCCCCCAGTATGCGGACAAAGCCCGCCCACTATTTAAGGCCACCCTCTTTTCACTGGCAGCTGAGGCCCGCCAGGCCTTCAACTGCATCAAGGCGGACATCGCCAAAGCTGCGATGCGTGCGGTGGACGAGTCTGTCCCCTTCCAGGTGGAGAGCGACGCCTCAGCGGTCGCTCTCGCCGCCACCCTCAACCAAGCAGGCAGACCGGTAGCGTTTTTTTCACGCACCCTCACCACCTCCGAAATTCGACATTCCTCGGTCGTAAAGAAGCCCAAGCCATCGTGGAAGCCGTGTGGCACTGGAGGCACTACCTCGCTGGTAGGAGGTTTACCCTCGTCACCGACAAACAATCGGTTGCCTTCATGTTTGACAATACGCAGCGGGGCAGGATCAAGAATGATAAGATCTTGAGGTGGAGAATCGAACTCTCCACCTATAACTACGATATAGTATATCGTTCTGGGAAGCTCAACGAACCCCAGATGCCCTGTCACGCGGCACATGCACCAGCGCGCAAGATGACCGACTACGGGCTATCCGCGATGACCTCTGCCACCCGGGGGTCACCCGGCTCGCCCATTACATCAAGGCCCGCAACCTGCCCTACTGCACAGAGGAGGTTAGAGCTATAACCAGAGACTGCCAAATCTGCGCGGAGTGCAAGCCGCCCTTCTATCGACCGGATGAGGCCCACCTGGTAAAGGCTTCCCGGCCCTTTGAATGCCTCAGTATCGATTTCAAAGGGCCCCTCCCCTCCAATAACCGCAACACGTACTTCCGTAATATCATAGATGAGTTCTCCCGCTTCCCGTTTGCCATCCCCTGCCCTGATATGACCACCCCCACTGTCATTAAAGCCCTGCAGAGTGTCTTCACCCTGTTTGGTTTCCCCAGTTATGTCCACAGCGACAGGGGCTCGTCGTTCATGAGCGATGAACTGCATCAGTACCTGCTCAGTAAGGGCATCGCCTCGAGCAGGACTACCAGTTATACCCCCGGGGAAATGGGCAGGTGGAGAGGGAGAACGCGACAGTCTGGAAGACTGTCCTACTGACCCTACGGTCCAGGAATCTCCCAGTTTCTCACTAGCAGGAGGTCCTCCCCAATGCGCTCCACTCTATTAGGTCCCTCCTTTGCACGGCCACAAACCAGACTCCTCATGACTGTTTATTTGTTTTCCCTAGGGCTGCTACCTCAGGGGCCTCGCTTCCACCCTGGCTGATGACACCGGGTCCAGGCCTCCTCCGAAAACAGATTTGGAGCCATAAGACCGACCCCCTGGTAGAGAGGGTTCAGCTCCTGCACTCCAACCCACACTATGCATACGTTGAACACCCCGATGGCTGGCAAGATACCGTCTCCCTCCGGGACCTGGCGCCCGCAGGCTGCAACACCACTCCCACTACTGCATCCCCCACACTATGTCCCATCCAACCTCCCATGCTCAGCGCCCCCACCCCTATATGGTTCCCGCGCTCCCTCCCACCCGCCGCAGGGTCCACAAGAATGAAGCTCCGGAAGAGCCGCTCCCGGAGTCCATGCCTGTGCCTACTCCGGACCCACTTCCACAGCCACCTGATACGGCTGCAACACCAGTGGTTTGGCGGTCGCAACGTACGATCCGGACACCGGACCGACTGAATCTATGAGCCCGTCACCCCCGCCGGACTTCATTTTTAATCAGGGGGTGAATGTGGTGAATGTATAATTACTGATAATTCACCAGTGCACTGTGTTATGTTAATAACCCTGTGGGCTCTACCTATGGGCCATTGTGTGGCTTCACCCACAGGGGATATGTTGGGGCATGTACGGGCTCACCCCATGGCTCCGCCCATGGCTCCACCCCCTTTACAGGAAGTATAAGACCTGCTGACCTGCGGGGCCGCCTTCAGTGTTGTACCGGTCACAGGCAGGCTCAGTTCTAAGCTGATTAAAACCACGGTTTACTTCTCCACGTGTCTTCGAGTGAATTGATGGTCGCATCACCTAATTATTGGCCCATCGCCCCTCCAGATATTTAGTGAAGTGATAGAAGGAGCATTGATAGTGCCATCATGTAGAACCTATTACTCTTCTCACTTCAGGCTCGACCAGAATCACTTGCTCCAAGGTTTCCAAAGCAAATGTAATCATTAATCTCCAGATAGTGTTGCTAACTTTTGGTTGGCTCTTAAATCATAATTTGCTCTGTTTGTTTAACCTTTGCTCTAGAGTCGCCAGGTATCTTTATGATACCGCCATGAGGTTCAAGTTCAAGTAATGATCAATAACTCCACACACCAATTAGTAAGATTCAAATGAAAACACATTTATTATACACAGTAAATCACTACTCATGCATAACTTTACTTTCTAGGCTATTTCTATAACTAACAGGCCTATACTTAGCTTTGGACTGGTCCACCAGGTCAGGGGAACAAATGGCCTTTCGTTCAGGTCCTGAGTCTGCAGGATTCAAAAGCTGGTGTGGATTGGTAGCTAGGAGCGCCTATCTCGTAGCGAGCGTTGACTTGAGACTTTCTTGCTTGATGAGGCAGCTTGGGCAGTTCACTCTCAAGGGTTGGTTTGCTGCTAAGTGACCCTGCCAAGAAGGATGATTTGAACTTGGGGGCTTTACTTTATAGTCCCCAGGGGCTTCCCGCCCTTCGGGGTGGACTCCGTACCTGGTTCCAAGTGATTGGACTGCTTTCCGATCACTTGGATCGATTTCTCCAATGCTGGAGCGGTTCCCTGATCGCTGGGCGGTCCTAAGTGTCCGTTGGCCTTCCTTTGTCTTGGCTCCTGCTGGCGCCGAGGAGTCTGGCTTGGCTTTATTTACCTTAACTGTTGCCATTGTGCCTGGGAATTGCACATTACTATGTAGATGGCTGCTGCATTACTATGCAGATGGCTGCTGGTTTCAGTGCTGTCTGGTTGTTTTGCAGATTTCAATATACACGATTTCTGTATTTGCTAGTCTTTGCCTGTGTTGGCTGAATTTCCCTTCAGCCTTTGCGGTTCTCCAATTTAAGTTGGGAAGTGGCCAAGTCAGGTGGCTGCATACCCTCCTTGTGATCCTAACGCGAAGCGTGAAGGATCACATAACTGCGTTGTCTTCATTCCCTGACACGGCGAGCACTCTTCTATGGCCTCGACACTGACCATAACTATGCAAGAAAAATTTTAATTAACATTCTAAGTGGCGCTATGTCAAAACAGGGACATGCATTACAAAATAAGAAAAACAGTACCTCTAACTGTCCTCAATAAACTACACTCACGCAAACATTCAATCATACTAACTTCCTAAACAATACAAACAAAATCATAACATTATTCACATTTTTCCTGGTTTGGCAGTCAAGCTCAGGATTGTACAATCGCTCATGAAACACATTTCGTTATTCACAAAAAGAACGCAAACGAATGTCCTTTTGTTATAGATCGCGGGGGTTGGGGGTCTGGTCATAACCGTAAATCGGGGATCTTATCCTATATACTGGGGCGCGAGCGCGGTAGGCTCTCCTTCGCCATTTCCTCAGGCGAATAGTCTGCACGATGCTGCAGAGTATCGCCAATACTAGTAGGGATTCTATTAAGTAGGACAGGGAGTACCAGGTTATAAACCTGTCACACCAAGATGGTGTGGTGTCGCTTGTGACTGGGCTCTGGGTGCTATGGGGAAGTGAATCTTTAATGGCTGGGGGGGGGGGTTGGGTTCAGGGGGTTCGCGTTCGCGCGAAACCAATTGTTCATTAGGGTGATGAGCAACACGGAGGATGTCCTCATGGTTCTTCTTCTTTCTCTTCTCTTCTTTTCACTGGAGCTTCTGGAGTTCTGTGGGATCAAGCATAGTGTCTGTTACTATCTTGGTTTAATATCTCGTCTGTTAGTATGTCTGTCCTTCAGTGCTAATTCTCCCTTTACAATTTGTCACCATGTGTGACTCTCTCATTTTTTTTTAAAACCGAATATTCAGGACAAGACACACTTAAAATTACTGAAACAGTGCGAGCCGTCTCGCAGGCTGTGCGATTTACCATCCAAATGTTTGAGGATGTAAATAGCATAGGGTTGGCAACCTAAGGGTCGCCTGAAAACAAAACAAAACTTTTTGAACCAAAAGTGCCGAAATGAGGTACGTATGGGCCGTGACGGTTAAGAATTGGATGGAATCCCCAGGTAGGAGGGCGACCAATGCCGTGTGTTCTCTACCCGAGCGTAGCTGACCAGAGGGGGGTCCTCAGGCAGGGCAGGTCCCAATACCGTTTCTCCACTGCCTGAGCAATCGGCAAGAACGGGCAAAAATGTAGTCATCGTGGGGGGTTGCCGTATTGGTTCCACCTTCGAACCAGAAGAGCAGTTATGAACGGGAGTCTGGCAAGCTCTCAGCGGTTTCTGCCGATGAGCGTGCTGGCAAGTTCTCATAGGTTTCTGCTGACAAATAAGGCGTGGGGCCGTGGAAAAAAATTACGATCTGGTAACAATACCAGTAACAAACAACATTAAACAACATGCTGCAGTTTCCATCAGAACACAGTGCATCGTAAATCACATTTGGACTGCGGTGTAACTAGCATATGGAGGCAGTGTAGTGTGGCCGAAGAAGAGAGGAAGGAGGAGTGAAACAAAAATGAAGTGGCCTTGCTGAGGTGTCCCTGCCAGGAGAAGTGGTGGGTAAGCGCTCACAGTTTGCTTGGGGCAGCTGGGAGCTTGTAGCTGCTGTGGGTGGTGTTCTCTTTCATATCTGGGGGCTAGTCTGGTGGGGGTCTCCTGCAATCTCAGGCGAAGTGGCCTGGCTGCCCACAGTTGTAACGTGACCCCTGGGGCACATAAGGTGGAGCAGGCTCTCTGGTGCATTGTTCCCTTGGGTATGGTTCCCTACGTGGGGCGTCACGGCTGTTGGTGTCTTTGCTGGTTCGGGGGGCATTTGTGGGCTGATTCCGTCGCTGTATCGGGGGGTTTGACATTCTCGTGCGTAATGTCCTAATTATCCATTCCGGTGGTTTCTGTGGGGACTGTTCCTACCTTCATTTACCCATGCGGGGTACTGGTGTGCCTTAACTGTGTGTATGTCTGCTTCTGCCTGCTGTTCTTCGGAATTGTTATTCGTGGGTTTGTTTTGAACAGATTGCTCCCATACGCGGGACAATCTTTTTACAGCCCATTTCTCATTATGAGCCTCCTCTGACGGATCATAATTCGTACAGGCTTTTTGTCCTGTTTCTGTGGCATGGGAGATAAGGGTGCGGGTCCATTTGGCCATGTTGTCTGGGGACAAATGGGCGCGGTCTAAGTCTCCAAAAACCGCTGCGAAATGGATCCACAAGCGTCCAGCAAACGCTGTGGGGTGCTCGCTTTTCTTTTGCCTGCACTTATTGAGGCCATCTACGGGGTCACCCCTGTTATAACCGATCGCGTCTAGGATCGCGGTATGCATTTCTGCAAGGGTGCCTCCTCCTACATTCTGTGGGTCGGGAAGGGCTGCTACGATCGAAACGTCTAAACTCAAAACTGTGAGTTTCGCTTGCTCACGCTCGTCCAGGCCGTACATGGTCGCCTGCTGCTTTACTCTGGCAAAGAAGTGGTGGGGGTCTGAGGTGGGGAAGAACGGTTTGATTTTATTGCGCGCGGCCCGTAATTGGGTCGCTGTTAAGGGAGTGGTGTACAGAAATTCCGTGTCGTTCGATGTAGCTGTGCGGTGGGTGGTGACTGGGTTCATTGGAGCCTTAACTATCTGCTCTGTGGGGGGTTGGGGCGCTTTTCTCTTTTGGGGATTTCCCTGTGCACATGTTCCCTGAACATATCTCTGCGCTGCCTCACTCAATTCTCCCCAATCAGGGCCGTCTTCCTCATCTAACTGTGATCCAAAGGTTTCCTGGAATTCTTTTTGAACTGAAAGCAGAGATTGCAGTTCTGCAATCTGCTTCCGGCACTTCACGTGGTCTAATGAGCTTTGTCTTTGCTCCGTGGTGGCAGCATGGAGTGCTCTTAACGCTGCCTTCAGGTCATTACACTGCCTCTGCAATGCCTCCACCTGCTTCTCTGTTTCCTCTCGTACCAGGACTGCACGTTGCGTGTCCCGATAGGCCTTTTCGTACTGGGATTGGAAGCTGCTTAAGTGCGCCAGACAAGACTGGTGTGCCCACTTGGCATCATCCACCTCTCCATCTTTTGCTGCTAACTTCCTCCTTAATTCTATATTCTCTTTCTCAACCTCACTAACATCGACCTTGCTCATTCGATGTACTCCTTTTATCTCTTTTAGGAGCGTCCTAACGACCTCCTCTGTGCCTCGCAATTGTGCCAAACAGGACACGATTGCCATCGGCTTGCAAGCTTTTCCTAAGCTCTTCTTGTGAATCTCACTCAGGTTCTCCCACCAAGTATGTCCTCTACTCCCAGGTCCTGTTTCCTCATTGTCACAGAATTCGCTCCAAAGGGGCCATCCTTTCCCTTTGAGGAACTTTCTTCGGGGTTCATGAGGCATTGCATTGCCTGCATTGCCATCTTTCCCCTCTAAATACTTCTCTTAAAATTTGGAACAAGTGGTATTAAGGCGGTGCTGTAATTACGGGTATGGCTTTCGCTATTTTCCGGAATACAAACTCCCGACAGTTTTGTCGAACAAAAATCTATCAGTTTAACTTATAGCCCTGTTAGTTACGCATGCATTAACACATTTCCGAATTATGAGGATTGATCAGAACTGTTTGAACGCTTGTGGTTTTTCTGTTCCCAATTGGATTTCTAATTCAAATTTTGGGTTCTCCCGGAGTGGTTAAGCCACTTCTAGATCGGGTCCCGTCAGGATGTCGCCAGTAATATGTTGCTAACTTTTGGTTGGCTCTTAAATCGTAGTTTGCTCTGTTTGTTTAACCTTTGCTCGAGAGTCGCCAGGTATCTTTATGATACCGCCACGAGGTTCAAGTTCAAGTAATGAACAATAGCTCCACACACCAATTAGTAAGATTCAAATCAAAACACATTTATTACACACAGTAAATCACTACTCATGCATAACTCTACTTTCTAGGCTATTTCTATAACTAACAGGGCTATACTTAGCTTCGGACTGGCCCACCAGGTCAGGGGAACAAATGGCCTTTCGTTCGGGTCCTGAGTCTGCAGGATTCAAAAGCTGGCATGGACTGGTAGCTAAGAGCGCCTATCTCGTAGCGAGCGTTGACTTGAGACTTACTTGCTTGACGAGGCAGCTTGGGCAGTTCACTCTCAAGGGTTGATTCGCTGCTGAGTGACCCTGCCAAGAAGGATGATTTGAACTTGCGGGCTTTACTTTATAGTCCCCAGCGGCATCCCACCCTTCGGGGCGGACCCCGTACCTGATTCCAAGTGATTGGACTGCTTTCCGATCACTTGGATTGATTTCTCCAATGCTGGAGCGGTTCCCTGATCGCTGGGCGGTCCTAAGTGTCCGTTGGCCTTCCTTTGTCTTGGCTCCTTCTGGTGCCGAGGAGTCTGGCTTGGCTTTATTTACCTTAACTGTTGCCATTGTGCCTGGGAATCGCACATTACTATGTAGATGGCTGCTGTATTACTATGCAGATGGCTGCTGGTTTCAGTGCTGTCTGGTTGTTTTGCAGGTTCCAATACACATGATTTCTGTATTTGCTCATCTTTGCCTGTGTTGGCTGAATTTCCCTTCAGCCTTTGCGGTTCTCCATTTTAAATCAGGAAGTGGCCAATTCGGGTGGCTACACTAGGCAGTCGAACAAGGATAGTACTGGAACCAAACTTTATTTACAGAGTTAAACATGACCAACATGCACCTCGTAACTCAACAATACCACAGTTTCAGTAAGTGTCTCTTTACATGTGCTCAAGTGAAATCTCGAGTAATGTTCATGACGTACGTACAATTAACAAAATGAATATACAATTAACAACTGTTGTTTTTGAATAACAATAATGTCGCTAAGCAACAGCAGGTAGATGAAAGTAGGATATGGTCAAAGATATCTGGGTGCACTCCAAAGGTGAAAGTACAGGTTTATGAAGAGAAGCCATTGCAGGAGATTCTTATCTATGACTATATAGACAAGAGGGGAACCATAAAAGGACTCAGCTAGACAATGGAGAAGTATTGGATGAGGATGGTGTGGTCAATCATATGTGTAAACTATTGGATGGATGCAGCAACTTGCTAAGGCATCTCACAGTTTCCACCAGCCAGAAGGACAAGAGCAGTGAGTGCATGGACGATAGCATCTAGGTTTCTTCCTAAGTCATTCACCATCCTGACTTGGATGTATTTTACTGCTCCTTTATCATTACTGGGTCAAAATCCTTGAAAACTCTAAATAACAGCATAATGGAAGCACGTTCACCACACAGATGGCAGCAGTTCATGAAGAGGCTCGCCAATTCCTTTTCAGACAACTCCTTTATCACCGCATGTTGGGGAAATGCATTCTAGAATAGAATCCCTGCAGTGCAGAAGGAGGCCATTCAGTTCATTGAGTCTACACCGACCCTCTGAAAGAGCATCCTACAAGGCCCAATCCCCCACCCTGTCCCTATAAGCCCCGTAACCTCACCTAGCCTACACATCTTTGGACACTAAGTGGCAATTTGGCATGGCCAATCCAACTAACTTGCACATCTTTGGACTGTGAGAGGCAACCAGAGAACTCAGAAGAAGCCCACGCAGACACTGGGAGAACCTGCAAACTCCACAATCACCCAAGGGCAGAGTCAACCCGGGTCCCTGGCGCTGTGCAGCAGTGCTAACCATTGTGCCACCATGCTACCTATGTCCTCCATGGTATAGGAAAGACAGTGCGGCATAGAACATTGCCACTGAAACATGCACATCCTGATCGAGACTGGACCATCAGCTGCAGAGATAGAGTATTAACGACGAAAGGAAAATTAGTATCAAGAAGTCAAAACTACCAACTAATCTAATCGTGTATCTGTTAATTTATGATTTAAACATAAATATGAACCTGGATAACACTTTTATGCATATTAATATTTCAGTTGCATATCTTTCATATGGAATTTACAGTTCCTTTTATTCTGACTCAATGATATAAGAATATTGTGGCTTGCGCTAAAAGTAGGTATAATGGCAAGCAACATAAGGTAATAAACAGAAAATCCAGTGTCAATCTGGGTTTGATTTGGTATTTACAATGCAAAGGAATGATTTGACCCTATAAATTGTACGTGAAAGAAAGAAAACAAAGACCTGTATTCACATAGCAGCTTTCACCTCAAGACGTCCCACAGCACTTTACAGCCAATAAAACCCTTCAGAAGTGGAGGGTGGAATTTTGACAGTCGTGCACAAGTCACAACAGTAGTGTCGGAAATATCCACTTTGCTTGCTTTACCCTGTTTTCCACACAATTACAATTAAAATTTAAAGTCCTGGCGGAACCTCGCCAAGAGCTGACTATGCTGCAGCTACAGGTGGTATAAAGGAACCTCCTGGGCGAGCAGGGAAGCTCTATACCACGGCCAAAACATCACTCCCCAACACCATTGCCACCAATATTACTGAGAGCACAAGGGGTGATTTTTCATATTTAAATTCCCCTTGTAAATAAGTCACCTGACATGGTTTTTACTTCACTGCATGTTCCCCTCCAAGCCACAACATCCTGATTTGGAACAATATCGCTGTTCCTTCCTGCCGCTGGATCGAAGTCCTCGAACTCCCTTCATAACAGCACTGTGGGTGTACTTACACAACATGGGACTGCAGCAGAAGTGGGCTCACCACACCTTCTCAAAAGCAAAGAAATAAATGCTGGCCTAGCCAGCAGCATGGGCGCCATGGGGAATAATAAAAAGAAACCTTTATTCATATGTGCACCATTGTTACTTGCTGAGACTAGCTTAGTCAGAGAGTTAAATGAACTGGTATGCCTCATGGTTGGCAGGGGTGTTAAGGACATTTCTGTGGAAGAAACAATTATGCGTTTCTGCATACACTCTTTATTAAATGTTCATATTAGTGCCCAATGTTTCACTCACTACCCTGTGCGACATGGCTGAACTTACAGGCTCTGCTGGTTCTCCCTTCTATGCACCGCAAAGTACAAGATCACTCTCAGCGGGGTTAATTGAAGTGTTGCACGTGAACTGAAAACCCTAAAAGGACTTTGCCAGCAATTACCCTGATATCGGCTCGATTTGGACAGTACTGACCTCAGAATGCCTGCAGTGCAGAAGGAGGCCATTCGGCCCATCGAGTCTTCGAAAGAGCACCTAACTACACCCCATCCACATAACCCCATAACCCCACCATGGTCAATCCATCTATCCTGCACATCTTTGGATTGTGGGAGGAAACCAGAGCATCTGGAGGAAACCCACGCAGACATGGGGAGAAGAAGCAAATTCCACACAGACAGTCACCAAGGCCGGAATTGAACCCGGGTCCGTGGTGCAGTGAGATAGCAATGCTAACCACTGTGCCACCATGCCTCCAAGACCTGGTCTGTTGGAACTCTGATTTTCTTAACTTGATTCACTTCATCCACACCAATGAACTACATCCACACCATTTTCTGCCTCACCACTGACTCCCTCTTGTGGACCCTGAGCCTCCATGCAAGCTGTTATTCTCCTACTCCCTTCCTCGTGACATAGAGACCAATAAGGAAAATGGCTGACCTCAGATACAACTTCACAAAGTTGACTAACCAAATGCGAATTAGCTGTGATGAGATCTTTGTGCACCGCTGACTTCACCTTGAAGATAGGATGTAATCCGGGGCACAATCTGGTGAGAACCATACATTTCTTTTATTCATTCAATGGACGTGGGTGTCAGTGGCTGGGCCAGCATTTATTGCCCATCCCTAATTGCCCTTGAACATGAAATGGCTCACCAGGCCAGTTCAGAGGGCATTGAAGAGTCAACCACATTGCTGTGGGTCTGCTGGGTAAGGATGGCAGATACCTTCCCTAAAGGACATTAGTGAACCAAACGGACCTTGACAACAATCGACAACGGTTTCATGGCCATCATTCCAGATTTTAATTTCAAGGGCGAGATTCTCCATTGCCCGACACTGAAATCGGGAACGCCAATCGGGAAGAAAATGGCTCCCAACGCCAAAATTGTGGCAGGCGCCTGTTTGACGTCAAGTCGCGATGCTCTGACCCCTCCAAATCATTGTCATCGAAACGCACATCCCGTTTGAGTATCATTATCGGCCCACCCACAATACTCCGCCTCCGATGGGCCGAGTTCCCGACGGCGTGGGCCATGTCTGGTCTCAGCGGTCATGAGCCTGATGTAGCGGCTGCGGAGAGAGAGGGCATGCAGACAGTGTCCAGCCCCGCTATACTCCGCCAAGAGCCGTGATACTGGCCGTGGGGCTTCTGCCAGGGCTGGGGGGGAGTAGTGAGAGGTGGCCAGGAGGTGGGGCTGTGGGGTCACGGTGGACGGGTACTTGGTCCAGCACAGCCGGCACCATCTTTTCCGGCGCAGTCGGTGTGTTTGTTGGGGGTGTAGGCATACGCGCGGCTGCAGCTTGTCAACCCAGCACATGTCCAGCATGGACCTGCCGATTCTCCCACCATTTTCCGTGCGTTCTGTGGGTGTTTCAGACGGCCCCGGCATTAGCGGAATCGGTGCAGGTGTGGAGCCTAGTTTTCCATGGTGAAACATCACGGACCTGCCGTTGGCGTCAGGAATGGAGAATCCAGCCCCAGATTTTTATTGAATTCAATTTCACCATCGGGCTTTGAACCCGGGTCCATAGACTATTAACCTGGGTCTCTAGATTACTAGTCCAGTGAGTAACAATACCACTGCACCTCTGCCTCCCGCTGATGCTAATGCACATCTGCTGGAGGCAGGAACATCCAATGGAAACAGCAGTCGGAGGTCTATTGTATTCTAGGCCAAAGCTGGGTCCCAGCCAGATGCCAAGCCTCTGGACAAGGTTCGCCCAGAGCTGATGTAGATAATAGGACCCAGCCGTGAGAATCAGGAGCGGGTGTCAGCAACATTCCAGTGATCGGAGTATTCCCAAAGGCTACAAGCACAGGGGATGGTGCTGTGAATGTGTGGTACTGAGGCCAACCATCAGACCTGCGGCCCCTCACTGTGCCGGTGCAGGTGGCCCTGGATGTGGTCAGCAGTCGGAGGAAAGGGGGGTCGCCGGGGTGGAGTTTGGTCGTGGGCGAGGATGTGAGACCCCGCTGAGTTGCGGTTCTTTGCGGTTCCCCGTCTCACGTGTGTCAACATCTCCCTCAACTACACTCACCCCACACCATCCTCACCCTCACCCGACACCACCCCCGGCCTCACCATCCCCTCACCCTCACGCTCAGCCCCACCACCCTCACTCTCCCGCCGGCCCGCAGTCTAATCATACGTCGTGCCATGTGTCTTGCAGGACCTGCTGGAGATGGGGCTGGCCCATCGGCAGACCCCACCCACAGCCAGTGCCACAGCCGGAGTCCCCCTGTGAGCCGAGCACCGACAATGAGAGCAGCTCAGACGCCAGCCCTCCACCCGAACTCAGGAGATCGTGGAGCTCGTGTCGGAGGATGACACTGATTTTCCGACACAGCTGTCTCAACACCCTCCACCATTCCAGAGACACTCACCTCGCTCGGCACTTCAGTGAAGAGGCTCCTGGGATACTATCTGGGGCACACCACAAAGCTGATCCGGTACAGCAGGTTGAGGAAGGAACACCCGAGGGGGCGGACGGTCGGAGGCGGGTCCCCCAGGAACTAGGTGCCGTTCAGATGGGCTTCGGGCTTCTGGAACGGACAGTCCCATCAATCGTGGAGATGCAGTCGCAGAGCCAGGGACTACATGAGCGGTTGTTGATGAGTATGCAGTACCTGCAGGTGCAGTTGGAGGAGTCCAAATGTGTGCAGGAGCAGGAGGTGGTCCCGCCCATGCGTGCCACCAAGGCCAACACCAGCCGCAACATGGCATCTGCATTGGAGGCAACGATTCTGGCTATGGATCAGCACATCCAAGGCCTTGGACATTCTGTGCAGGCACTGGCCAGGGCCCAGGATAGGCTTGCCGACTCACAGGCAACCATGTGCCAGAGCCACCTGGAAACTGCAGCGTGTCCCAGTCACAGCAGGCCATGGCTGAGAATATCAGTGTCATTGCCCAGGTGCTGGCTGACATGGCGCAGACACAGAGGGAGGTGGCCCAGTCTCAGAGAGAGATGGTGCAGTCACTGGCTGATGTCATACAAACCCAGTAGGTGGTGGCACAGTCAAATGTTGATGTGGCGCAGTCTTAGACGGAGATGGTTCATGGCCTGTGCTCCATGGCCACGAACATGCAGACCCTGGACGAGACCAGAGCGGGTCTCCAGCTGCACCATCGGGAAAGCCAAAAAAAAACTCTGAAAAAAGCTTCGCACCTGGAGGTACCTAAACATGTCCGAACCTAACAGCCTAAATTTCTCCTTCAGCTCCTCCAGGTTAACAAACCGTCCCTACAAAAATAAATCCCCAATTCTCTCCAGCCCTCTCTCTCTCCATGCAAATGTGGCAGCCAGCCTTGCCAGCTCAAATAGGTGGTTAGCCCAAATGAGAGTCAGCCTTGAAGGTACCTCCAACTTAAAATGTTGGCTGAGTTGCCTTCATACTTTTAACATGGCCACCACCACGGCATTCATTGAGTACTTTGCTGGTGCCAACAAAAATGGTGGTGTTACCAATGCTTCCAAACTTGTCCCTCTACATGACTCCGGTTTCATCTGAGCCCAGAGAGCCTCTGGATTCCCGCACCACCCCAGCACCTTCTCCATGTTATCCGCCCAATAATAATACAGCAGATTTGGCAATGCCAAGCCCCCTATCTGTCTCTCCCTCTGAAGTAACACCCACCAAATCCTCAGGGTCTTATCCGCCCAAATAAAAGCAGAAATAAGGCGTTCAAACTTTCAGAAAAACAACTTGGGCAGGTACACCGGGAGATACTGAAATATAAAGATAGAAATCTCGGCAAGATGTTCACCCTAACCGATTGGACCTGGCCTGCCAACTTTAATTGGAGACGATCTCACCTCTGCTAGTTTGCCTTAACTCTACCCAACAGACTTGTATAATTCAACCTCTGAAGCTGCCCCCAATCTCCCGCCATCGTCTGAAACGGCAAAACCCCCAATCCGGCTCCCCACCATGATGCACAAACCACAAGATAATCACTCTTCCCTGTGTTGAACTTGTAACTGGAGAAAGCCCCAAGGAGATGAAAAATACCCATAATATTCCCAATGGATGACCACAGGTCCCTGACATACAGCAGCAAATCAGCAGCATATAGTGACATCCTATGTTCCACCCCACCTCTAATGATCCCACTCCACTCCTTTGGGGCCCTCAATGCAATGGTCAACAAGGGAAACACCCATACTTTGTACCCCGATACAACCGAAAGGACCTGGAGCTCATGGTGTTTGTACAAACACTAGCAACCAGAGCCACATACAGCAACTGCAGCCATGACACAAACAATAATGGACCCAGCTGATCCGAAATCTCCTTATAAAATTCCACTGGGAACCCATTCGGCCCTGGTGCCTTTCCTTGCCTGCATATGTTGCATGAATCTCCTCCAGGCCGAAAGGCAGCCTGGCTCCTCCTGCAACTCCTCCCCCACCTTGGGAAATTCCAGACGCCCCAGAAGACTCTGCCATCCGTTGTTCGTCCTCTATCGGCTCTGACCTATTCAATCTCTCATGGATGGCCCTAAACATTCCATTCACCTTCGCCGGGGCGAAGACCATCCTACCTTCCAAATCCTGAACCTGAACCATCTCCGTTTGCCTCCTTCCGCCTCAATTGGTGAGCCAGGAGATGACTGGCCTTGTCCCCACACTCATGCATTGCCCCTTTTTTCCACCTCAATTGTCGCACCGCCCTATTTGTAGACAGCAGGTCAAACTGTATTTTAATTTTTTTTCCTGCACGCATACCCACAATCACCGCTAGAATGTCATCCACCAGCTTCTGTTGCTCCTCCCTCCCCTCCATGTCCACATGTGTCTTAAACACTATGATCTGTTTAAGACTCTTTGGGCAGCACGGTAGCATAGCGGTTAGCGCAATTGCTTCACAGCTCCAGGGTCCCAGGTTCGATTCCCGGCTGGGTCACTGTCTGTGCGGAGTCTGCACGTTCTCCCCGTGTGTGCGTGGGTTTCCTCCGGGTGCTCCAGTTTCCTCCCACAGTCCAAAGATGTGCAGGTTAGGTGGATTGGCCATGCTAAATTGCCCTTAGTGTCCAAAATTACCCTTAGCGTTGGTTGAGTGGGGTTACTGGGTTATGGGGATAGGGTGGTGTGGGCTTGGGTAGGGTGCTCTTTCCAAGAGCCGGTGCAGACTCGATGGGCCGAATGGCCTCCTTCTGCACTGTAAATTCTATGAAATTCTATCTCTCCCCTGATCACCACCTTCAATGCCTTCCACAAAAGTGAGGGCAAAATCTCCCAATATCATTATTTTCCACATATTCCCGTACGGCCCTCAAAATCGTCATGCACAACCCAAGTCCGACAGCAGCCCTACATCTAACCGGCACCCTTTATGGCACTCCCAACTGACCTTCAGCACCAAGTCCACCCAATGGGGTGCATGATGGGAATAATTACCGCCGAGTACTTAGCCTTCTTCAGCCCAGCAAGAAGAGTCCGACTCACAATAAAATAATCAATCCTCGAATACATCTTGTGTACCGAATAAAAAAAACGAGAACTCCTTCCCCCCAGGATGTAGAAACCGCCACAGATCCACCCCAGCCCCCACCCCACCCCTGCCCCCCACCAGCTCCTCCATAAAAGAAGACAATGCCTTCGTCATCCCAGCTGGGACCAAAAAATTCAGCCTTGTGCGATCTACCTTTGGTTCCAACACACAGCTCATTAAACCATCAAAATCAATTGGTAGGTGTCCAGATCCAGCACCATAGCCAGCAACCATTCCATAAATAATGCTCGTCCCAATCTGGGGCATGCACATTCGCTAGAACCATCTGCTTCCCCTCGAATACCTCTATTTTGATCACATATCGTTCACCCTGGTTCACTGTAACTTTCTCTGCCAAGAACCAAGCTCTTTTATTAATTAGGGTCACCACCCCTGGGCCCTACTATCAAAGCCCGAGTGAAACATGTGGCTCACCCAAGCTTTCTGGACCCTAGTCTGGCCCGTACCCACATGTGAGTCTCTCTTAAAAACACCATGTCGACTCATGGACTCTTTAAATGAGCAAAAACACACACCCTCTTTACTGGTGCTACTCCAGGTCACGTACATTCCAGGTAACTAACCTTGTTGGGGACCTCTCACCACCCCTCACCCTCAATTCAGCCATTACCACCGTAATGCGTCATACCTTCCCATCAGTTCTTAGGCCCCAATCCGACCTAAGATGGCAGACTTCCCCACCCAATGGGTGAGACAAAGAAAATTCTTTGGTCACGAGCTACCTCCCTGCCTTACCAAAACCCCCCACTCACCCACCTCATCCCTCTCCACCCCAAGCCGGCCCCAAAAACAACCAGAACAAAGGCCTTCAACCCCATCTCCCAGGCCAATTCTCCCTACTCCCATGTCCCAATCCCAGCATTCCCACCATGCTTCTCTTCCCCTCCAATTACCATATCAAACTATCTGTTCTACAATCTATGACCCTCGTCTCCAGGAAAGAAATTGCCTCTCTCCATCCCCAAGAGAAAAGAAGAGTTAAAAAATAACACACAATATTGTGATATTTGCACTCACCCAACCCAACTTACACATGCAGGAAAAACATCCCACCAACCCTCCTCAAACCAGTCCCAGATCTTTGTCCTTAATGAAGACCTCAACATGCGCTGGCGTGTCAAAATTATGATCCCTCAAGTCCAACGTGACCCTCAGCCACCCCGAACCGCATATCTTTCTGTACAGCACCACCTTTGCCTTATTACAGGATGCCTGCTGCTTCGCCAGTTCGGTACCAATGTCCTGGTAGGTGCGCACCATGTACCCAATCAATGTTCTGACTCTTCTTGGTCCACTACAGGACCCGCTCTTTCCTCTGGTAACTGTGAAATTGGATGATTACCGCCAGTGGGAGCTTGTTTGAACGTGGCTTCTGCTGCAAGGCCTGGAGCTTCCTGTCCAATTCCAGAGCAGTGACCACTTCATCCCCGGCCACCAACCGAGAGAACCTTTCTGAAAAATACTCAGTTGGCCTCGGGCTCTCTGCTCCCTCCGACAAACCCACTCTGAGGTTCATGCGCTTCAATCTGTTCTCCAGATCTTTCGCGTTGGCCTTCATTCCTATCCAAAATGAGCACCATCTCATGTTCCAACAAATCAAGCTGGTCCTCATGCCTCGACAAAGCCTCCTCCACACCCTTCTCCACACCATTCAAACGTCTCCTCTCGCTCCTTTACACCTTTGACAGCCATGACCAGCTGCTCCCGTCTCGGGCCCAATGCCTCCTCAAGGGTGGCCTTAAACGATTCTTTAATCTCCTTCCCTTGTCACTTGAATTGACCATCCATCTGCCTGCCAAACATCTCCAACTCCTGCGCCAACACCCCAGCCAATGTTTCCAGCAAAATGGGCGCAGCCGCCTCCGCCATCTTCTCTCCCCACAGATTCCTTTGTGGGGCTCCTAGCCAGGGATTTCTTCGGGGAGGCTTTCGACATTCCACAATAAACTTATCCAAACTCCACACCAATCTATTGGGTTAGAACCCAAAACCCCCAAAACAGGCAAAAAGGATCAAAATATCGGAACATTGGCCGGAGCCACCTTTTGTGTGACCCCCTGCTTCACATGCCGTCCCTGGAAGTCTCCTAAACACCATGACTGACAGGGTTTCTCCCCAGATCTAAGAAGCCCATAATTTTACAAGATTTGACTCATCCAAACAGGCCACTGTACTGTGGCCGAGATTCTCTGGCCTCCTCCTCGGCATGCCTTTCAGTGGCAGGAGGCAGCGCATCGTCAGCCAGTGGTGGATATTCTGGTCCCAGCGCTGACAACGGGATTCTCCATTGAATCCACACCACTCCGTTGGGATACCTGTGGCAAGGATAGGCCTTTGGCAGGTGGGGAAGGTCCCACCACTGTTAACAGCCGGACAATCTCACCATATGTCGTTTTTGGTTGGCCTTGAGAGTTGAGAGTCAACCACATTGCTGTGGATCTGGAGTTACATGTAGGCCAGACCAAATAAGGTTGAAAGGGCATTAGTGAACCAGATGGGTTTTTACGACAGTCGACAATAGTTTCATGGTCATCATTAGACATTTAATTCCAGATTTGCATTGAGGTAAAATTTCACCATCTGCCATGATTCGAACCACATCCCCAGAACATTACCCTGGGTCTCTGATTTACTGGACCAGTGACAATATCACTATACCACTGCCTTATATTTAGAAGCTGTAGGTACTTCATGCTACTTCTGATCTGGAAGAGTTCAATGTTCATTATGTGTAGCAAACTCTTCTATTTCCTTCTACTGACACCTTTCACCTACACAAGCATAAAACGTACAAATGTAATTTTTTAAAAAAACGAATGTATAAAACTATCTTGGGGGCAGCACGGTATTGCAGTGGTCAGCATTGCTGCCTCACAGTGCCGAGGTCCCAGGTTCGAGCCCGGCTCAGGGTCACTGTCTATGTGGAGTTTGCACATTCTCTCTGTGTTTGCGTGGGTTTCGTCCCCACAACCTGAAGATGTGCAGAGCAGGTGGATGGGCCACGCTAAATTGCCCCTCAATTAGAAAAAATTAATTGGGTACTCTAAATTTATTCAAAAAAAACTATCTTGGACGGTACCATTGCACACCATTAATAAAACTAAATTATCGAAAATATTTTTCTCGAAGTTGATGCTAATTTAACTGCAGACTACGAAATTGTGATACTACGTAGTACAAACAATAAGCTCTGGAATTTAGAGTGGCAGCACAGATCTTATAAAGAAATGTAGAAGCCAAATACCTGACTGAATATTTAGTGGGTAGTTCTGCAAGTCAATATTTTGAAAAAATATTGCAACTCATTCTAGGTTTTAGCTTGTTAAATAATAGAGCAGCTTCTCATCCATGTGTCTAAATCCCTCCATGCTCTCTCTCTCTCTCTCTCTCACACTCCCTGAGATCTCTGCATTCCTCCATTCTATCTCCTTGCCCACCGCTTATTTCCATCTTCAGCTGCCTAGGCCACAAGCTTTGAAATTTCTTCCATAAATCTCTCTGCTTCTTTATTTCTCTCCCCTCCCTTAATGTTAGCACAGTGGTTAGCACTGTTGCTTCACAGCACCAGGGTCAAAGGTTCGATTCCCGGCTTGGGTCACTGTCTGTGTGGAGTCTGCACGTTCTCCCCGTATCTGCGTGGGTTTACTCAGGGTGCTCCGATTTCCTCCCACAAGTCCTGAAAGACGTACTTGTTAGGTGAATTGGGCATTCTGAATTCTCCCTCAGTGTACCCGAACAGGCGCCGGAATGTGGTGACTCAGGGATTTTCACAGTAACTTCATTGGAGTGTTAATGTAAGCCTACTTGTGACAATAATAAAGATTAAGAGGCTCCTTAATACGTGTGTTTTTGACCGAAATATTGGTCACCTGTCCTAGTATCTACTTATAAGGCTTGGCATCAAATATTGCTCGATTTCCTTCCTGTGAAGTGTATTGTGAATGTTTTACTGCATTCAAAGTGTTGCATAAATATATATGACTGTTGTTGAATCAAATAACTTGGGCTAGATTCTCTGTTTGTGAGACTAAGTCCCCACGCCGGCGTGAAAACGGTGGTGTCTTACGCCAGGAAAACTGGCGCAAAACGGCCACCGATTCCCTGCTCCGGGAGGGAGCTAGCAGCCAGGCAGCATGGAGCTCCTAGCTCTATCTGCCGATACGGCCTGGAATATTGCCGGGTCCATGGTCGCGCATGCGGTCGGTGGAGACCTGCATGGCGGACGCAGCCCGCGGACTTGAACTGCAAAAATAGTACCGTCCCCCCTTCAGCCGCTCGCGCTCCCCAGGACCGCCCACCCCACATTGCCCCAGCCCCGAACAATGCCCCCCCTGCCCGCTGATTGGCCCTCCCCTGACTGGGGCAGCACTGGACTAAGTCCGCAGCCGCCACGCTGAGTTCACGCCGGGTGAGACCACACGTGTCCCACGCTGTCGGGAACGCAGCCGGTCGGGAACGGAGCATCGCGGAGCGGGCCTCAGGCTGTAGATATAGCGGGTGACGTACACCTAGAGTACGCCACTTTTCAGGCGGTGAAGCATCACGAAAGTGGCGCCGCTCCCGATTTTGGCATCATCGGGGTTTCACCACCCCATCGCCGAAGTGATATCAGCACCGGGAATCGAAGAATCTAGCCCCTTGTTTGGAGCTAATTGCAGAAAATACTGGAAGTACTCAGTAGATCTGGAAGCACGTGTGGAAACAGAAACAGAGTGAACATTTCCAGTCTGTGACGTATTATCAGAGCTGGTGAACCGGTTCCATCACATTAGAAATATTGGGCCAGAATTTTGTCTTTGAGACAGAAATTGAGAGTCAGGAATTAATGCTGCAACCATATTTTCATCTGGAGGTGGCAGACACAGGCGGAGTTGGGAAGTTAGAGTCCATCGAATCCCGACAATGCAGAAGGAGGTTATTCGGCCCCTAGAGTCTGCACTGACCCTCCGAAAGAACAGCCTAGCAAGGCTCACTCCCCAGCCCTATCCCCGTAACCCCACCTAACCTGCACATCTTTTGACACTGAGGGTAAATTTAGCATGGACAAATACCTTAACTGCACATATTTGGACTACGGGAGGAAACCGGAACAGCCAGAGGAAGTCCATGCAGCACAAGGAGAACATGCAGTTGACACGCAGACAATCGCGCAAGGCCGAAATCGAACTGGGGTCCCTGCCGCTTTGAGGTAGCGGTGCTAACCACTGTTGGTACAGAAGAGATGCCTGTGTTTACTTGGACAGTGAACAAATTGTATTCATGATTGTTAGGTCCTCTAGCCCTCACCCTTCAACTCCACCCTGTCCCTGAATATCTCTTATGCCTCCTTCATATCCAATGGCCGTTTCAAGGCCACCCACCCAGGATTGGATTTGTTTATTGTCACATGTACCAAGGTACAGTGAAAAGTATTTTTCTGCGAGCAGCTCAAACAGATCATCAGGTACATGAAAATAAAATAAAATAAAAACAAAATACATAATAGGGCAACACAAGGTACACAATATAAATACATAGACACCGGCATCGGGTGAAGCAAACAGGAATGTAGTATTAATCAGGTCAGTCCATAACAGGGTCGTTTAGGACTTTGGTAACAGTGAGGAAGACACTGCTTTTGAGTCTGTTCATGCGTGTTCGCAGACTTTTGTATCTCCTGCCCGATGGAAGAAGTTGGAAGAGTGAGTAAGCCGGGTGGGAGGGGTCTTTGACTATGCTGCCTGCTTTTCCCAGGCAGTGGGAGGTGTAGATGGAGTCAATGGATGGGAGGCAAGTTCATGTGATGGACTGGGCTGTGTTCACGACTCTCTGAAGTTTCTTGCGGTCTTGGGTCGAGCAGTTGCCACACCAGGCTGTGATGCAGCCACATAGGATGCTTTCTATGGTACATCTGTAAAAGTTGGTCAGAGTCAATTTGAACTTGCCGGATTTCCTTAGCTTCCTGAGGAAGTATAGGCACTGTTGTGCTTTCTTGGTGGTAGCGTCTGTCATAATATCCACTCATGTGTATAATGAGATGCAGACAGGCAGAGATTGACACACAGGATAACCAATGAACACACACGACACATAACAACCAATCACCAGACAGGACACCACCATGAGAAAACACAGTGAATGAGTGTACGGGCCTTGTCTGCACAGTTAAGGACCCACTGGGCATAGTATGAGAAGAACCCAAGGCATCGTTTGAGGGCCTTGGGGCAGTGGGGGAGGGGGAGTTCCATGAGGGGGAGCATGCGGTCGGGGTCGGGCACTAGAACTCCATTTTGCACCACATAGCCAAGGATGGCTAAGCGGTTGGTGCTGAACACGCACTTCTCCTTGTTATACGTTAGGTTCAGGTGTTTGGCGGTGTGGAGAAATTTGAAAAGGTTAGCGTCGTGGTCCTGCTGGTCATGGCCGCAGATCGTGATGTTATCGAGGTACGGGAAGGTGGCCTGCAGACCGTACCGGTCAACCATTCAGTCCATCTCCCGAGACCCCATTAGTGACGCCGAAGGGAACCCTAAGGAAGTGGTAAAGGCGGGCGTCAGTTTCGAACGCAGTGTATTGGCGGTCCACCTTGCGGATGGGGAGCTGGTGTTAGGCAGATTTCAGGTCCACTATAGAGAAGACCCGATATTGTGCAATCTGATTGACCATATCAGATATGCGTGGGAGGGGGTACGCATCGAGCTGCTTGTACCGATTGATGGTCTGACTGAAGTCAATGACCATCCTATGTTTCTCCCCAGTCTATACAACTACCACTTGGGCTCTCCAGGGGCTGTTGCTGGCCTCAATGATGCCTTCCCGCAGTAGCCGCTGGACCTCTGACCTGATGAAGGTCCTGTCCTGGGTGCTGTACCGTTTGCTCCTGGTGACGACGGGTTTGCAATCCGGGAAGGTGGGTCGACCTTAAGTGTCGTGAGGCCGCATACAGTAAGGGGTGGTAGGGGCCCACCGAATTTCAGAGTTGGGCTTTGGAGGTTGCACTGGAAGTCCAGGCCGAGTAGCAAGGCACGCAAAGGTTGGGGAGGACATAGAGCCGGAAGTTGCTGAACTCTACGCCCTGGACGGTGAGGGTGGCGGTGCAGTACCCCTGGATCTCCACGGAGTGGGATCTGGAGCCAGGGAGATTCGTTGTGTAATGCGGTGTTCCGCAAGGGGGCAGCGCCTTTCCGTATCGGGGTGGATGAAGCTCTCCATGCTCTCGGAGTCGAGAGGCAAGGTGTCTTCTGGCCATGGACCTTCACCGTCGCTGTCGCGGTTGCTAGGTTGTGTGGCCGGGACTGGTCGAGCGTGATGGAGGCGTGCTGCGGCTGGTGTTGGTGGGCCCCAGGCTAGTCAGCGGCGGTTGTGGGCGATGAGCGGCCCGATGAGGTGCCTGACGAGCAGGGGTCCTGAGGCACCGTCCAAAATGGCGCCGAAGGTGGCGGCGCCCACGGGGGCGCTCGTGGCAGGTGGCGTTAAAGGTGGCACTGCCTACGGGCTGCACGAGGTCTGGTGGGGGGAAGATGGCGGTGCCCACGGGCCACCCGAGGGTTGCGGGGACAAAACTGGCAGTGCCCACGGGTTGCACGTGGGGGGTGCAGGAACAATGGGGCTGGTTACAACGGCGATCGACCGGGCCTGGCACACCGCAGTGAAATGTCCTTTCTTCCTGCAGGCCTTGCAGATTGCGCTCCGCGCCAGGGGGTGCTTTATCTGCCCGCAGAAATAGCACTTGGGACCCCCGGGGTTGGTTGGCTGCTGTGCGGCGCAGGCTTGGGGTTGGCTGGGGGCGGTCGCTGGTGGGGTCCACGATGTCCAGGGGGGTGGTGCCGTGCGGTCGGGGGCGTACGCTTGTACATTACGGGAGGCTACCGTTAGTGAGGTCATGAGTTTCTTGATCGGTGCGAGGTCGAGCGTACCCCTTCTAAGATGCGCTGGCGGATGTACGCCGACCCTATGCCCGCAGCTAAAGCGTCCCTGATTAGGAGTTCGGAATGTTCAACGGCCAAAACTGCCTGGCAATCGCAGTTCCTCGCCAGGGCGTGCAGGGCACGCCAGAAATCTTCCAATGACTCACTGGGAAGTTGTAACCGCGTTGAAAGGAGGTGCCTGGCATAGAGTTTGTTGATCGGCCGGATGTAGTTCTCTTTCAGAAGCGCCATGGCCTCAGTGTAATTGGGCGCATCCCAGATAAGGGGAAAAATATCGGAGCTCAACCGTGTGTACAGGATCTGGAGTTTCTGTGCTTCTGAGTGTTGTTCTGTCACTGATCCGATTTAGGCTTCAAAGCAAGCTAGCAAGTGGTCATGGACCGACGTGGCGTTGTCTGCTTGAGGGTGCAGCTGCAGGCGATCTGGCCTGATGTGTAGGTCCATCGCTGCAAAATCTCTGCTTAATAAATTGATGCACTATCAATTACGACGAGACAAGAGAAGAGATTAATTGAGGCTTTATTTAGCAGAGATGTGTTGCCTCCTACAGCTGCTGCCGAAATGGCTGCAGCTCGGTGAGCACACACATTTATACTCTGCCTACTGGGCGGAGCCAGCAGGCAGGGATCTACCCCCGTACATGTAGTACAGGAGCCTTCCGTATTACTTCTCATATACAGCATATATACAAACAGTGGTGACTACCACACACAGGGCGCAAATCAGTTTGCTATCTATCTGGCCTGCTCCCGCTGGCAAGTTCTGGATTTCGTCCAAATATGGCAAGCATATCATTGACCCCAATTTGTATCAATTTCTATCTCATTAGCAAGGTTGAAGATTAATATAACAGTCTCGCTGGAACTAACCGGCTCCCCAGCGAGAAATCACGTGGGTGTCGTATAGCAGCCATTTTTAAATATTGTGGATACCGATAACAGGGGCAACTTCAGCTGCTGCCTGTCTCTCCTACCAAATGCTCCCAGGACAGATCCCTGTTCTTGGTTCGCTGAAATGTCGCAGACATCCGCTCCTTAATTTCACAGCCATATTCCTAACATCTGCATTAGCTCTGGGATAACCTTGTCCAGAGGTTCAGACCTCGGACTGCTGATTCCCTTGCATGTACAAGCTCCACCTGATGTGCATCAGCAACTGTGTGGTGCTCACCAGATTGTGCTCCAGAAGCCTGTTCACTAATGTCACCCACCAAGGTATGTGTCTCTGCGTGAGTGGAAAGTGTGGATGATAGCTGTGACGCCTTGATAGTGGTCTCCTCAGAGCTCTCCTCTTGGGTTGCGGTGGCGGAGGGGACGACTCCGGATGGCCTGACCCCATCAGATGGAGATCCAGCAAGAGAATGGACATGTGGTCAGTGAGAGGGTAGGATCATTTTGTCTGACATGAACAACTCAGTTGAGACAGGTCACCTGGGTGAAAAAGCAGTAGATCGTCACCTTTGCAGCGCAGGCCAACCTCGCTGTGAGTGACTGCTCTTTCCTTGGTCAACCCCGCGATCTCCAAGGCCCGTTCCTCATAGGGGGTGAGGACTCATAGGGGGTTCTCTGGTACTCTGCCACCCGTCTTGGCCCTTTCCTGTATTATGGGATATCTTCTCCTGCAGGGACAAAGAGAGGACTATGTGAGCCGCGGGCTTGATGGATCAGCGGTGTCTATGGCGGGTGGCATGTGTGAGCACTGCAACTGGACATGAAGAGGTTGTGCTGGTGGGTGCCACGGGGTGCTGAGGAACAAAAACGAAGATTGGATGTGTGGAGGGTGCCCTTTACGAAGCCTGTCTGGTCCTCCGCGACCACCCCCGGGATATAATCTTCCATCATCCCCACCACCAGTTTGACCAGCACTTTTACATCAGTGTTTAAGAACGATGTGGGCCGTATGACACACATTCTAATGGGCCCTTCCCTTCTTTGGTATAAATATGATCATTACCTGCATCATCGTCTCTGGCAGCTCCCCCTTTTCAAATGTCTCACTAAATGCCCCAACAGATGCAGTGCCAGTTCCGTCGCAAACTCCTTATGAAATTCCACCGGATAACCATCAGACCCCGGGTCCTTTCCTGACTTCATACCCATCGTACTGTCCAATACCTCCTTCAGCCCAGAGGCTCCTCTAATGCCTGCCTCTTCTCTTCCTCCAACTGTAGAACTTCAGCCCATCAAATAAACGCCCCATGTCCCCTTCCACCCTGTACAGCTCCTTCTAGTATTCCCTAAACGTCTCATTTATCTTCCCCAAACCAGCTCCTCTGTCTCTGTCCGTATCCTCAATATTTCCCTGGACGTGACCTACCTCCGTAGTTGATGTGCGAGCATTCAGCTTGCCTTCTCCCGATACTCGTACTGCACTCCCTTGCCCTAAGCAGCTACCCCACCGCATTCCCCATCGTCAACCTATCAATTTGCCCCTGCAACCTTTTCCTTTTCAGCAATCCCTCCGTTGTGGGCGCCCCTGAATACTCCCTATCTACTTCGGCTATCTGTCATGTGAGAGTACCTTTAAGAAATGGGTGTTTATAAATGGGTGTGTGTATAGGTATCTGTAGTGAGAGTACCTTTAAGAAATAGATGTTTATTACTGCAGTGATGTCAGCGAGTTGGTGGAGCTGGGCTGTCTGTCAGCTTTTTACTTTTGTTTTAGGCTGTTTGTTGCAGGATGTGTTTTAGTTTTGTTTTCAGAGCTGGATAGCTGCAGTCACAGCCAGAAGGTGTATTAGAGTCTCTCTCTGTAATCTAAAGACTGTAAATCGATCCTGGTGATTTAAAACTAATAACAGTAGTGACTTTAACCTGATGTGCTTCTGGTAAAAGGTGTTTTAAGTCATATCGATGTTAAAAAGGAAGCTTAAAGGATTACTTAGTGTTGTATTCTTTGGGGGTTGTATTTGAATTAATAGTTGCTAAGATGTTCACTGTATGTTTTAAAAAGGTTAACTTGAGTTCATAGAATAAACATTGTTTTGCCTGTAGAGTGGGCCGTGTGCTCCCCGTACCACAACCTATTAAAAGTTCTGGGTCAGGTGAACTCCATGATACACTTTTGGGTTCTCTAAACCCTGGCCCACAACATATTGGGGGCTCTAGGGGGATAAAAGTCTATCTATTGGATTGGCTTAGTGAACTTAAAGACAGTGAGGGGTGAGCATATTGTGATTGCTTTTCAGATGTGGTATTTCAGTTTAAGTAGGGAGTGTGTTGTGGACAATGGCTGTTTCAGAGGCTCTGAAGGTTTTCGGGGTGGAGACGGTCACACGCAGTACCTTACGGACAGAGACTAAAAGCAGACTGTTAGATTTGGCAAAAACATTGCAGTTAACATTACCTGACAAAATGCAAAAAGATGAGGTAATTATGGTGGTGGCTCAGCATTTAAAGTTTCCTGAGATACAGTTTGACTCATTGGAAATGGCAAAAATTCAGTTACACATTAAACAAATGGAACATGAGAAAGAATTAAAGCAGCTTGAATATGAAAGAGAGAGAGAGGAAATAGAGAGAGAAGAAAGGAAAACATAAAGAATAGCCCTAGCTGAACAAAAAGAAAGAGAAAGGGAGATACAGATCAGGGAAAAAGATAGAGAGAGTTTGAACTTCAGAAAATGGCCATGAAACATGACAGTCAGTTAAAATTGCCAGGCGTAAAGGGAAACGTACAGTTGGATGATAGTGATGAGGATAGTGAGAAAGAGCATCAAAGTCAAACGCTTGGTGGGAATCTATTTACATATGTCCAAGCATTGCCAAGGTTTCCCGAGAAGGAGGTAGAAGCCTTTTTCATTTCATTTGAGAACATGGCTAAACAAATGAAATGGCCACAGGACATGTGGGTATTACTGATTCAAACAAAGCTGGTAGGCAGGGCTAGTGAAGTGTTTGCATAACGACCAGAGGAGGTTTCTGAGACGTAAGAGGAGGTGAAAAAATCCATCTTCTGTGCATATGAACTAGTGCCTGAAGCTTACAGACAAAGCTTTAGAAATTTAAGGAAAGAATTTGGTCAAACATACATGGAGTTTGAAAGGATCAAACAGAGTAATTTCGATAGGTGGATAAGGGCTTTGAAAATAGACCAAATGTATGAAGCTCTCAGAGAAATTATGCTTTTGGAGGATTTTAAAAGTTCAATTCCTGATGTAGTGAGAACTCATGTGGAAGAGCAGAGGGTTAAAATTGCGAGATTAGCAGCAGAAGTGGCAGATGTTCATGAATTAGCTCATAAATCAAAGCTTGGTTTCCGATATCAGTTTCAGCCTGTGCGGGATGGAAACTGGGAACATGAGAAATACTCAAGTGATAAAGGTAAAGGTGATCTGATGGGAGATAATAAGGAGAGTGTACCTCAGATTAAAAAAGCAATCCAGGAGGGTAGAAAAGAAATGAAAAATTTCAAACGTTTTCACTGGAATAAACTAGGCCATGTAAAGTCACAGTGTTGGTGGTTGAAGAAAAGCTGATGTCGTAAAACAGGATAAGACAGTGGTGTTTGTTAAAGTGGCAAGTGAGGCGAAGGAGGTGCAAAAGATTGTACAGCCTTATCAAGAGGTGATTGATCAGAAGGTGCCAGATCTCTTTAAAGAATTTATTTGTGTGGGTAAAGTTTACTCATGTGTATCATGAGGAGCAGGTAAAGAAGTCACAATTTTAAGAGATACGGGAGCTAGTCAATCTTTAATGGTAAGAGATTAGGAGTTTTGTAGTTTTGGAAGAATGTTGCCAGAAAAGGTGGTAATATGTGGAATTCAGGGTGAGAGGAGTAGTGTTCCATTATATAAGGTAAGGTTGGAAAGTCCAGTGAAGAGTGGTGAAGTGGTAGTAGGTGTAATAGAGAAACTATCTTGTCCAGGAATACAGTTTATCTTGGGTAATGATATAGCTGGATCGCAGGTGGGAGTGATGACTACTGTGGCGAATAAGCCAGTGGAAAATCAGACAACTGAAGTGTTGAAGGATGAGTATCCTGGGATTTTTCCGGATTATGTAGTAACAAGGTCGCAAAGTCACAGGTTAAGACAAGAGGAGAAATCAAAGAGTGAAGATGAAGTTGAAAGGCAATTATCAGAAACGATTTTTGATCAGATTGTTGAAAAAGAACAAGAACAGGTGGAGGATGAGGCAGATATTTTTAGTTCAGGAAACTTGGCGGAGTTACAACAAAAGATGTAGAAATAAAACTGATGTATCAGAAAGCATACACGGAAGAGGAATCTGCGTGTATATCAGAGTGTTATTACCGTAAAAGTAATGTCTTGATGAGAAAATGGAGACCTTTAAATACGCAGGCGGATGAAAAGTGGGCAGAAGTTCATCAAGTAGTATTGCCGGTAGGGCATAGAAAGGAGGTGTTGCGAGTTGCATATGAGGTACCAGTGGGAGGTCATTTGGGAATAAGGAAAACTCAAGCTAAAATACAAAAACATTTTTATTGGCCTGGACTACATAAATAAGTAGTTAAATTTTGTCAATAATTTCACACATATCAAGTGATAGGAAAACCTCAAGCAGTGATAAAACCAGCACCCTTAATACCCATTCCAGCATTTGAAGAACCTTTTACAAGGGTCCTAATTGATTGCGTAGGACCGCTTCCTAAAATAAAAAGTGGGAATCAATATCTTTTGACAATAATGAATGAGGCCATTCCAGTACGTAATATTACAGCTAAAAAGATTGTGGAGGAGTTACTTAAATTCCCACAGAAATACAATCGGATCAAGGATCAAATTTTTCCTCGAGGTTATTCAAAGAAGTTATGGATAGCTTAGGAATAAAACAATTTAAGTCAACTACGTACCATCCAGAATCGCAGGGAGCATTAAAAAGGTGGCATCAGACATTAAAGACAATGTTGGGCGTTTATTGTCAAGATTATCCAGAGGATTGGGATAAAGGAATTCCATTTGTACTGATGCAATTAGGGATGCACCTAATGAGTCAACCAAATTTAGTCCTTTTGAACTAATTTTTGGTCAAGAGGTAAGAGGACCACTTAAATTGATTAAGGAAAAATTGGTGAGCGAGAAATCGGAAATTACATTATTAGATTACGTGTCAAATTTTAGCGAACAATTAAATAGAGCAGGTGAATTGGCTAGGCAACATTTGAAAGTTACACAAAATGTGATGAAACGGGTAGCGGACAAGAAATCCAAAGTTCGTAGTTTTCTCTGTGGAGATAAAGTTTTAGTGTTGTTACCAGTGGCAGGTGAACTAAAACCAAGATTTTGTGTACCTTATCAGATTGAAAGGGAATTAAGTGAGGTGAATTATGTGGTAAATCACCAGATAGAAGGAAGACTCACCGAGTGTGTCATGTGAATATGCTTAAAAGGTACTTTGAAAGGGAAGGAGAGAAAAAGTAGGAGGTTTTAATGATTCTAACTCAAATCCAGATGACTATGAATTTGACATACCTCAAATTAAATTGGAAAACGAGGATGTTCTTAAAAATTGGATAAATTGTTGAGTTACCTTCCAGAGGAAAAACGAACTGACCTGAAAGAGTTATTGATATCACGTGGGCAAGTTTGTGGAGATAAATTGGGAAGTAGTAAAATGACAATACGTGATGTAGATGTGGGAAATGTTGTTCCGATCAAACAACATCCATATCGAATTAACCCTTTAAAATTGGCACACGTTAACAAAGAGATTGAGAGTATGCTTAAAAATGGCATAATTGAAGTGGGTTGCAGCCAATGGAGCTCACCCATAGTGAAGGTGCCTAAACCAGATGGTACCCAACGGTTATGTGTGGGCTATAGAAAGGTTAATGCAGTTACAAGAACGGACTCTTATCCTATCCAACGTTTGGAGGATTGCATTGAGAAAGTGGGACAATCAGCTTTTATTTCCAAACTGGATTTACTTAAAGGTTACTGGCAGGTACCTTTATCCGAAAGGGCGAAGGATATTTCAGCTTTTGTGACTCCAGATGGTATACCAATTAAACGTTATGCCATTTGGTATGAAAAACGCCCCAGCCACATTTCAACGGTTAACTAACAAAGTCGTTTCAGGATTACCCAATTGTGCTGTATACATCGACGATCTGGTCATTTTCAGCCAGACATGGAAAGAACATTGAAAACATCTGATGGAGTTATTCGATCGACTTCATGTGGCGGGTTTGGTGATAAACCTAGCCAAAAGTGAATTTGGAAAATCTCAAGTCACTTTCCTTGGCCATACAATCGGACAGGGTCGAATGGTCACATCGGATGTGAAACCTGCAGTTATTGAGGAGTTTCCGGTACCCTCAAGAAGAAGGGAAATAATGCGATTTCTTGGCGTGAGTGGATTTGATCGAACATTTGTGCAAACGTTTTGTAGCGTGGTTGCTCCACTGATGGACTTGCTGAATACACATCAAAAATTTCAGTGGACAGCGGACTTTCAACAGGCATTTGACTGGCTGAAAGCTGTGATAACCAATGCTCATGTGTTGGAGAATTACAAGGGACTCTGTGATCAGATTGAACTAAAGTGTCTGACTTTAAAGAGAAATGCTGGTAGAACCCTCAAGAGTATTGAAAGTCAAAGAGATCTAGGAGTACAGGTCCACAGGTCATTGAAAGGGGCAACACAGGTGGAGAAGGTAGTCAAGAAGGCATACGGCATGCTGGCCTTCATTGGCCAGGGCATTGAGTATAAGAATTGGCAAGTCATGTTGCAGCTGTATAGAACCTTAGTTAGGCCACACTTGGAGTATAGTGTTCAATTCTGGTCGCCACACTACCAGAAGGATGTGGAGGCTTTAGAGAGGGTGCAGAAGAGATTTACCAGAATGTTGCCTGGTATGGAGGGCATTAGCTATGAGGAGCGGTTGAATAAACTCGGTTTGTTCTCACTGGAACGAAGGAGGTTGAGGGGAGACCTGATAGAGGTATACAAAATTATGAGGGGCATAGACAGAGTGGATAGTCAGAGGCTTTTCCCCAGGGTAGAGGGGTCAATTACTAGGGGGCATAGGTTTAAGGTGAGAGGGGCAAGGTTTAGAGTAGATGTACGAGGCAAGTTTTTTACGCAGAGGGTAGTGGGTGCCTGGAACTCGCTACCGGAGGAGGTGGTGGAAGCAGGGACGATAGTGACATTTAAGGGGCAACTTGACAAATACATGAATAGGATGGGAATAGAGGGATACGGACCCGGAAGTGTAGAGGATTGTAGTTTAGTCGGGCAGCATGGTCGGCACGGGCTTGGAGGGCCGAAGGGCCTGTTCCTGTGCTGTACATTTCTTTGTTCTTTGTTCTTTGAGACATAGAGAAATGGATGGATCGTGCAGAGACCTTCTTGTTCAAAGAGACTGTCAACCGAGAAGGATGTCAGTTGGAGGTAGACGAACGAAAAAAGAAATGGACAATATTATTATACCTGCTGGCATGTGTTGTTTTTTGAAACGAGAAAGTGTATTTACTGTGTGAATTTCTCAAAGGATGGTGAAAAGGTGAAAATGAAACCATCTTGAAGTTGATGGGGTTTTTTTTTCTTGGAGGGAAGTGTCATGTGAGAGTACCTTTAAGAAATGGGTGTTTATAAATGGGTGTGTATATAAGTATCTGTAGTGAGAGTACCTTTAAGAAATGGGTGTTTATTTCTGCAGTGATGTCAGAGAGTGGGTGGAGCTGGCTGTCTGTCAGCTTTTTACTTTCGTTTTAGGCTGTTTGCTGCAGGGTGTGTTTTAGTTTCGTTTTCAGAGCTGGATAGCTGCAGTCACAGCCCGAAGGTGTATTAGAGTCTCTCTCTGTAATCTAAAGATTGTAAATCGATCCTGGTGATTTAAAACTAATAACAGTAGTGACTTTAACCTGATGTGCTTTGGGTAAAAGGTGTTTTAAGTCATATCGATGTTAAAAGGGAAGCTTAAAGGATTACTTAGTGTTGTATTCTTCGGGGGTTGTATTTGAATTAATAGTTGCTAAGATGTTCACTGTATGTTTTAAAAAGATTAACTTGAATTCATAGAATAAACATTGTTTTGCTTTAAAAAATACTTTTCCATTTCTGCTGCACCACACCTGTAGAGTGGGCCGTGTGCCCCCCATACCACAATCTATTAAAAGTTGTGGGTCAGGTGAACTCCACGATACACTTTGCAGTTCATTTCCCTCTACTGTCTGCCATCTTCCCCTTTCGGCTCCACCCCTTCTAATTTCACCCTGTACTGGAACCATCCAAGATGGCCCCATTCTCCGCCCCTGAACACCCTTCTTCTCCAACCCTGCCACGTCACATCTTTCTCGCCCCCCCACCTCCACACTCCTCCCTCCCACTACCCCTCCCCGGCCACCCCTTCCCCCTCTTCCTCCCTCGGCCACATCTCACGCCCATCTCCCCACCTCACTTCTGTTCACCAGCATTACCTGCCAGCGTGGCAACTTCTGTCCAAAGGCTCCTCCTACTGACACCCCATCCTCCCCCATCCTCACCTCTTTGTTCTGTGCAGAAGGGTCCCCGAGGACCTCCCCCTCCCCCACCCAAACAAAGACACATCTCAGACCACAGGTCACCTTCCCCAAAGACAAACAGCCAAAAAAAAACCACCACAGGCAGCAAAGGGAGGGTGGGGGGTGGATGAGTGGGTGGGGAGGGGGGGGGTGACCATCCCCTTACAAACTTCTCACCACTGTTGACCATTGACGACCCAACAGAAAAAAGAAATACCCTCCACCTGGGAGGGAAAAAAAACCTCCCTCCAAAACCCACTCAACACATGGGCAGGATTCTCCGAGCCTCCGCGGCAAATTTGCACTCAGCGAAGGGGCGGAGAATGGGCATCAGATCCGAGATCGGGTCCGACGCCGCTCCCGCGATTCTCTGATTCCCGGAGTCGCCGCCAATCGGGCGCGCACGGTCGATGCAGTGCTGGTCGGGGGCCATTGAAAGAGGCCCCCGCGCCGATTCTCCAAGTACAGCTGGCCGGGTCCCTGCCGGCATGGTTCCCTCATGATTCCACCTGGCGGGCACTCGGCATGGCAGCTGCGGATTCAGTCTGGGGCCGCCCTGGTGGGGGGGAGCGGGGAACATTCACCGGAGGGGCATCCAGGATGGCCAGGGTTCCGATCGGGCACCACCGATCCGTGGGCGCGCGCAATCTGGGGGGTCCTATCTTCTTGGTACGTGGACCCCTGGCCGGAATTGCATATCGGCAGCCGGAGCTGCAAGGAGCAATACGGGGCACTGCTAGCCCCCTGCAAATCGGAGAATCACCCTGGACTTACCCCAGGTAAGTCCAGAGTGATCCGCGCGCATTTTTCCACGGGCGTGGGGACATAGCCCCATTATTGGAGAATCCTGCGCAGTTTTACTCCAAAGTACCAGCATCTCCATCTCCCAATAAAGTTCAGTTCTCCCCCAGTTTGTAGTCCTTGGTAAAGTCTTTGGCTGCATCTGGGGTTTCACATTAATATTCCCAGCCCTCATAAGTCATCCATAGTTTCGCCGGGTAGAGCACCCCAACCTGATCTGCTGTCAGCACTGCCTTGGCCCTGTTGAACCCCGCATGCCATTTTGCCTGTTCGGCTCCAATGTCCTGATATATTCAGACCTTGTTCCCCTCTCATTCACAGATTCGCTTCTCCCTGGCCCACTGCAGAATCTTCTCCTTTTCCACACACTTGTGGAGACTTATGATAACCACCCCTGGTAGCTCCCCAGATCTTGGCTTCTGCCTCAGAGACCTGTGTGCTCTATCCACCTTCGGGGCCTTGTTCCCCCCTCTGCCACAAGCCCCGCCAGCATACTTGAGGCGTACCTCGCGACACTCCTACCTTCCGCTCCAGGCAAACCGAAAATATGCAGGTTCTACCTTTTCGACCTGTTCTTTTACTCTTCCACCTTTTCTCTCACCGTCTTCCAAAGGTCTCCTAAGAGCCCCACCTCTGCCTCCAATGCCACCACCCGATTGCTGTGGTCCAACATCACCCTCTCCATCTCTCGGATCTGCAACCCCTGTGCTGCCAAATATTTTCGACCCTTTCCATCGAACCCTTCGATGGCTTTTGATCGATCCTCCTCCAAAACTTTCCTTTGCTGACAGAACTCTTCCCTGATGAAAGCCATCAACTGTTCCATCTGGGGCCTTCCAACTTGCATGATTCCAATAACTGCTGCACCACTGATCTCTTCCAACTCCTTGGCCAGGTCTTTCACCTTCTTCTGCCGGGTTTGGTAACCAGCAGACATGCCATACCTAGGGGGGACCTTCTCCTCCACCCTTCAGCTACACTTTTCCATCAAAGATACTATCGTTTTGGGGTAAAAAGAGCTCTTTTCTATGCCTTCAAGCAGGAGCTGCCTTGTGTGTGATCGCTCATACCACGGCCACCACCGGAAGTCCCAGTCACCAGATTTGTAAGTGAAACACACAAAAAAACTGTTTAATTGTAACATCAATAGACACGCGATAGTTATCATAAAATATCGGCCAGCTAATCTATTGATTCCCCCACCTTTACCATCCCACCCTCTACCCAACCATACAGAGGACAGGTACACACAGAGGGGAAAGGGGTAAAATGATATTGATTAAAATGGTATAGGGATAAGTGTCCTTGCTGATGATATTGAGATTGTTGTAACCGACTATCTTCCCAGGATGAGGCATGCTGAAACCACCAGTTGGTTTGGATCTTCTGGCTGGAACATTCAGGCTGGAGTCTCAGGTTGTGGGTTCCCCTCGAGGGAATCACTTTAACTTGTGTGAATCTGGGCCTTCACATGGAATATGCACTTCAGGTCTGTTCAATTTCTTATTCATTGCCAGCTTCAGCAGACTGACCAACAGCTTGTCGCAGATAAACAGAATATCAAGGAAACAGCTTCCACCAGGCCTGAGATTGATCTGGTAACCTTTCAGGGAGAGCAAGCTGGACAGTTTCCTCCAGCTCTGTCCTCAGGCTTTAAACACTCACCAGCTACTCCGTTTACCTGGAGTGTGGCCCAGACAAGGTATTAGAGAGAGAATGCTACCCTTTCTGCAAGAGACATTTAATAGAGTTGTTCAGCTCTGGGTTAAAATCGAAACTGAAACAAACACACAGACTCGCACAGCAAGGAACATTTTGGAACAAAATGCCCCAATGAATATTGAAGGATAGTTAAGACCCGAGTATTTAAAGTAGCTAGTGCCAGCCAAGTCCATCAAGATCAGTAATTATTCGACCAAACCTAGCAGCACATCTTAGGAGGTTTCCTAAGGTCAGACCAACTAGCTGGTCTGCCGAGGGTGTTCAATATTTAAAAAAATTAAAAGTGCAATCCACCTGAAAGACATGTCCCAGAAACTCTCCAGGCACAAAAGATATAAAAGAAAAGAATAACAGAAAATAAAGGGAATATACAAAGGAACTCAGGTTTAAACAGGAGGATTCCTAATACAGAATGTGGAAATGACTGGCAGCATTTGGTTAACTTGGATGCGAGATTGGCATAGTTGTTATCTGGTGTCTGATTCCAGTCATGGCACACCAACTGCGGCTGTGCATCTAGCACGAGAAACCTGTCACCTAGTGGCATGAGATGCAGATTGAAATGTGCTCGAAATTGAATCGGTTGCCTTAATTAAATGCACTGGGAAATCCACAATTATGCTCAAGCCGCTAATGATCAGGTGCAAAATTCCTGCACGTCAGAAATCAGGCAGTGCATTTAGTGTGCCTCCTGTTGGTTGATCCATGAAGCAGCATGTTCTCCCCAAGCCCCTGATTGGCCTGTCCTTTCCAGATGCAAACGGAGTCTGACAGGACAAAGAAAAGTAACAGTATGTGGATTAATGTAACCAAAGTTGTTGCTTAAGAACTTAAGATAGGAACAAAGAAAACAATATTCGGATCTTACTGCAGATCAATGTTCAAACTATTCTGTATCTACTTCAACATTGAAAACAAAGCCATCAACTCTCTACTTTCCGTTGATATTGTGCAGTCACTTAAACATAATTAGCGCATAAAATTTAAAGGAGTGCACGGTTTTGAAAAAAATGTTGCGCACATCAGAAAGGGCCATTATAGCTGAAATATAACTGTGGCTATAGGTCCTGGCAACGTTTTGACAATAACTAATTTTTTGGATTGTTTCAAAGATGCTCATTGACTCCTCAAACACATCACCATTAGAAGAATCACCTTTGATCCCTCTGGGTACTATGAAACTAGGAACCCTAGGGTTTCTCTGTTGCAAGATCTTTTTTGGAAGGTGACACTGCTATTTAAACTGTTCTTGTCCACTCCTTTACCTATCATGTTTTATTCGCCTTTGGTTTATCTTCCTATTTTCTTCTAGCATAGCGTTGTGTCCCCTTTAAATCATGCCTCTACCTAAAACTGCCCTTTTAAAACATGGGTTATATTTGTATTTGTTCACCACACTCACCACTGCCTCCTCCTGATGCTATTTATGTTCTGAAAAAGTACAAAGAAAATGATTTTGTAGTTGAATCAATGACTATGCATCAAAATAACTTGTGGGGTAGGGGTGGGGGCGGGGGAAGGTGGCAGAAGAGCTCACTGGAATCTGTATCAGAACAAAAATCTAAGAAAAGCAAGAATAAGCAGCCAGAATTAGGTAGAATGCACTGACTTTAGACAAAAAAGATAAATGGCGCATTTTAGGGCAAATACAGTCAAAGAAAACAGTAGCTCTTTTCAAAATAATGCCCTATTTCCCTGGCCTTATAAAAATAATATTACTGCTGCTGTCGTCTTTAATAGGGTTATATAATTTAAAATGAAGCCAAATCATTCTCATTGTTCACAATGCAGGAATCAGAACCGTAAACAAATTAATTGGTGCATTGAGGTTTTGACTGGGCCTTTTTGGCCAGCACCAGCATTAACACCAGCAATGGGGACCCTCTGGATTTTTAGTGCCTGAGGGTGGAAAGCAATTATAAAAACATGACTCTCCCAGATCAGCTTTCAACTTCACCATGTCTCTGTTTTATTGATGGAAGACTGAGGGAAGATTCAAATCAACCATCTTTAAATTCTTTCCAGCAGCAAAGTGCCAAACTCATTAGCTTTTCCTCTGTAAATTATGGCACCTCTATCTTTTATTCAATATTTGCCTGTTTTTGTCCTTATGACTGTATAATTGCCTACTTAATGCATAATTTATCATGTACAATTATAGATTTTTAAGTGTAACTAAGGGTGACATTTTCGCATTGAAATATCTAATTTTCCAAATAAAAATTATAATTATGCACAATTCTGACATACTTCCAGTATTAAAGTCTGCACTTGCAAGTACTTTTCCACAGTATAGAATTATAAACTCGTATGGCTGTGTTTGTGACTAAGTTATATTTAACTATACAATCAAAACAATGCAAAATACTTCCTTTCATGTACTTCCTGAATTTTAATGCTTAATCAATTAAAATTGTGCATTTATATGGGGAAATCTACCCAACAGCTCAAATTCCTCTGTCAAATTTCTGCATCGAACATCAGTGAGAAAACCCCTATGTGCAAGAAAATCGTCAGTGGTAGGGGCATTATTTCCTGACTGCCCTGTTTTGACTACTGACTCAATGGGGCATTATAATCCATTTAAATGAAAATAGAAAATGCATCAGGTTGTATGTGAGCATTATTACACTGTTTTCCATGTCAGGTTGCTGGATTTCTCTGTCTATGCAGAAAACCAATGGGACACAAATTTCAGTGACATTCCCCATCTGCCCTAATAGGAATTATGAGTAAATGTGGTTTTCATTCCAATAGTCCATGGGGAGAAGGTAAATAATAATCTCTGTGAATCACTGTATGTTATAAGCAGAATGAACATACCATTCAGTCCATCGTATCTCTGGCCATCCATTCTAATAGCTACCCAAATGGCCACGCCCCGCTCCTCTGCAGTTCCCCACAGCTCAGCATTTTTTTTCTTTTTCAAATATATGTCCAATTCCCTCCTTCTACTGAATCTGCTTCCACTGACCTTTCAGGTAATGCATACAAATCATGAAAACTGTCCACAGTCCAAAGATGTGCAGGTTAGGTGGATTGGCCATGCTACAATTGCCCTTAGTGTCCAAAATTGCCCTTAGTGTTGGGTGGGGTTACTGGGTTATGGGGATAGGGTGGGGGTGTGGGCTTGGGTAGGGTGCTCTTTCCCAGAGCCGGTGCAGACTCGATGGGCTGAATGGCCTCCTTCTGCACTGTAATTTCTATGAAAAAAAATGTGGCGTGTAAAAACAATTCTCTTCATCTCTCAGGTTATTTGGTAATTTTACAGACAACTAAAGCAACTGAGTTTACATAAATCATTTTATGAGTTTGATTAATGCAATACTAGAATAACCTTGGAATAATCCTGTATCTTAAACAGAGCCCTTGAACAGTATCCAGAAGAGGTTACTAGTGTTAACAAAAATTCTATACCCTATAGTTTTTTTTTTTACCTCTGAGCTCAACTCACTTTCAAACAGAGCTCAGAAGAAGAGACATATGGACTCGAAACTTTAACTCTGTTTCTCTCTCCACAGGTGCTGACGGGCCTGCTCAGTCTCTCCAGCATTTTCTGTTTTTATTTCAGATTTTCAGCATCCATGGTATTTTGCTTTTATTACAGTGCAGTTGGGACGTATACCATCGTACTGCAGCAACGATGGAGAAAATATATCAAAGGTGTTTCAGGCCATGTAGTCAAGCTGGACATTTAAACCAATGGTACTGGGCTTAATTCAATTTGCCATTTTAACCGCGATCCAGCATAAGTGCTGCCATTGTGTTATGGTACATGAGTAGTACAAGTGCATTTGGTCCAGTGCATTTCCCACTTCTGGTGCATGTTTTTTCTGTAGTCTTTTCACTTGCATAAAGTTGGTGCACCCTCAGAGCAATTTATATAACCTTAACAGTTGCTTCAGCCATGATCATATTGAACGGTGGAACGGGCTCGAGAGGTTGAATTGCCTACTCCTGCTCCTCGTTTATGTGTTCTAAGAAAGAACTACTCTGGCTGATTTCACCATCCAGCTCTTGGTCTGTAGAACTGTAGGTAACAGCACGCCAAGCACAAATATAGCGTTCATGTTCAATTAGGGGATTTTTTGATAAATATGAAGATCATAGATCATAGAATTTACAGTGCAGAAGGAGGCCATTCAGCCCATCGAGTCTGCACCGGCCCTTACAAAGAGCACCCTACTCAAGCCCACGTATCTACCTTATCCCCGTAACCCAGTAACCCCCACTAAACGTTTTTGGACACTAAGGGCAATTTAGCATGACCAATCCACCGAACCTGCCCGTCTTTCGCCTGTGGGAGGAAACCGGAGCATCCGGAGGAAACCCACGCAGACACGGGGAGAACGTGCAGACCCCACACAGACAGTGACCCAGCCGGGAATGGAGCCTGGGACCCTGGAGCTGTTAAGCAACTGTTCTAACAACTATGCTACCGTGCTGCCCTGATCAGGGGTTATGGGGAGAAGGCAAGAGAATGGGGAAGAGGAACATATCAGTCAGCCATGATCGAATGGCGGAGCAGACTCAGTGGGCCAAATGGCCTAATTCTGCTCCTTTATCTTATGAACATGAATCTGTGGTTTCCTGTGGCTGAAAACTGTACATTCTGCTTCTTCTGCTGTGCATTGTGCTGTGATGAGCCAGAAATCCACTAACTTCCACGGGGAAAGAGGACATTTGCCCCTTCCAGAAGAGTCCTGGAGATCATGCTGAGGGAGGTGATGGCCAAAGGAGTTGTCCATTTTGAATGTGAGGGGTACAAAAATGCTGCCAGATCTGCCTGGGAACTGATGGCTAAATAATAATAGTTTCTGCAGCAAAGAGGTCATCCTCTCAAATGAGAAAGAAATTTGATATCTTGAAGATGCTGTCTGTGATAATCCAGGAGACACGAAGATAATAATAATATTATAATAATCTTTATTATTGTCACAAATAGACTTACATCAACACTGCAATGATGTTAATGTGAAAATCCCCTAGTGGCCACACTCCTGTGTCTGTTCGGGTACACGGAGGGAGAATTCATAATGTATAATTCACCTAACAAGCATGCCTTGCGGGACTTGTGAGAGGATACCAATGCAGCCACGGGGAGAACGTGCAGACTCCGCACAGACAGTGAACCATGCCGGGAATCGAACCTGGGACCCTGGCGCTGTGACGCAAAAGTGCTAACCACTGTGCTACCGTTCAGAATGTCCAATTCACCTAACAAGCAAGTCTTTCAAGACCATAGAAAGCATCCCATCGGGCTGCTTCACAACCTGGTATGGCAACTGCTCGGCCCAGGACCGCAAGAAACTTCAGAGAGCCGTGAACACCGCCCAGTCCATCACACAAACCTGCCTCCCATCCATTGACTCCATCTACACCTCCCGCTGCCTGGGGAAAGCGGGCAGTATAATCAAAGATCCCTCCCACCCGGCTTACTCACTCTTCCAACGTCTTCCATCGGGCAGGAGATACAGAAGTCTGAGAACACGCACGAACAGACTCAAAAAAAGCTTCTTCCCCACTGTCACCAGACTCCTAAATGACCCTCTTCCGGACTGACTTCATTAACACTACACCCTGTATGCTTCATCCGATGCCAGTGCTTATGTAGTTACATTGTGTATGTTGTGTTGCCCTGTTATGTATTTTCTTTTATTCCCTTTTCTTCTCATGTACTTAATGATCTGTTGAGCTGCTCGCAGAAAAATACTTTTCACTGTACCTCGGTACACGTGACAATAAACAAATCCAATCCAATCCAATCAGGACTTGTGGGAGGAAACCGGAGCACCTGGAGCAAACCAACGCAGACATTGGAGAACATGCAGACTTCGCAAAGATAAATATTAAACCAAATTTTAACTCAAAAGTAAAGCCACATACAACCCAAGAGTCCCAGCCTGGGACTAACAGGAACTCCCCGTCCGGGCTGGGACGGTATTTGAAAGGCTTAATAATGAGTCCCAGCTGGAAGGGCCTCCATCCCTTACCATGGGAACTTGTACTCAACGAGCCCCACAGGGAGATCAATGAGTGATCCCTCATGGTCCCCGTGAGGGCTATCACATTTGCTGTGGTAAATGACTGTTACACATTTCTCTTTACAGAGTACTGCACAGACGTTCTCCTCAACTAGTTGCATAGCCACATCAGATATTTTCTTATCTTACATACATTTTCGGCCTTTTCTAAACAGTAGCATAAAATAACCAAATTCAGGCTCGACACACCTTGCACCTCCCCTGTAAAACTCTCACCATTCTCACAGGTGCAAGATGGGATAATAGTGCACCCCCACAATGTCCACTTGAATGCTAAGGCATTGGGCCCATCTACTTCCCACCACTTAGTGACACTTAGCTGCCCATGAGCATCTGCTCCAAGGAAGACAGAGAGTTAGAAAGCTTCATTCTGAGAGTTACTTTCCAAGCCAGAAATGTGACAGAGCAGAAATCTTACAAGCTGTGGGGGGCCTGTGCATGTGTGTGAGTGTAAGGGTCTGCCAAGGGCATCAGACCTGCTGAAAGCAATGTGGGATTTCATTAATTCTTTAAAAAACTTCCAAGGCTTTTATTGAGTGCTGATAAAAGCTTTCATCAGTACCCCACTGCGAGAGTTCCGTTGCGCCTAATGGTAACAAATATGGAGGAAATTCCAAGGTATCACAGGACTCACCCAGATTCACTCACTTGCTTGGGTGGGGGAGTGGGATTAAAAGGAAAAATCACCTCCTTTCTCCCCTTGGCATGAACATATCGTGGAAATTAAACAGGATGGGAACCCATGGCTTTCAGTTAGGTGAAGCACCTGTTTTTTATTTATTCACGGGATAAGCGCGTCGCTGGCCAGGCAAGCATTAATTTCTCATTCCTGACTACCTTTCAGAAGGTGGTGGTCAGCTGTCTTCTTGAACCGCTGATATCCCTGGGGTGTAGATACACCCAAGGTGCTGTTAGGGAGGGATTGCCAAAACTTTCACCCAGCAATAGTGAAGAACCAGCGATACTTTTCTAAGTCAAGATGGTGAGTAACTTGGAGAAGAACGTTCAGTAATGGCCGTCCCATGCATCTACTGCTGTTGGATTGGATTTAGGATTTTATTTATTGTCTCGCGTACTGAGGTACAGTGAAAAGTATTTTTCTGTGAGCAGTTCAACAGACCATTAAGTACGTGAAAAGAAAAGGAAATAAAAGAAAATACAGAATAGGGCTTCACAAGGTACACAATGTAACTACATAAACACTGGCATCGGGTGAAGCATACAGGGGTGTAGTGTTAATGAGGTCAGTCCATAAGAGGGTCATTTAGGAGTCTGGTAACAGCAGGTAAGACTTCTAGAAGTTGTCCTTCTAGAAGGTCGTGGTTGTGAATTTGGAAGGTGCTGCCGAAGGAGCCTTGATGAGTTCCTGCAGTACATCTTGTAAATGATACTCATTGCTGATGGAGAAAGTTGTGGTAGAGATGCCCATCAAATGAGCTGCTTTGTCCTGGATGGTCTGGAGCTTCTTGAGTGTTGTTGGAGCTGCACTCTTCCAGGCAAGTGGAGAGTATTCCATTACACTCCTGACTTAAGCCTTGTAAATGGTAGACAGGCTTTGGGGAGTCTGGAGGTGAGTTACTCACTGCAGCATTCCTAACCTCTGATCTGCTCTGCCAGCCCCAGTATTTATATCGCTAGTTAAATTCAGCTTCTGGTCAATGGTAACCCCCAAGATGTTTATAGTGGGAGATTTAACAATTCTAATGTATTTTAATGTCAAACGACAATGGTTAGATTCTCTCTTATTGGAGAAGTACATTGCTTGGCACTTTTGTGATGCAACTGTTAATTGTCAGCTCAAGCCTGGATATTGTCCAGGTTTTGCTGCATTGGACCTGGGGACCACTTCAATATCTGAGGAGTTGTGAATGGTGCTGAACATTGTGCAGTCATCAGTGAACATCCCCACTTCTGAGCTTATGATGTAAAGAAGGTCAGCCAAGGAGCAAATGAATATAGTTGGGCGAGGATACAACGCTGAGGAACTCGGCAGTACAAGGGGTTAATTGATGTACTAATGATACTTTAAGGAGACATGAAATTGGTGAAGAAACCGCTAAACACGAGAAGGCTACCAAAGCCTTTGATTCTTACTCTACCTGTGGCGCAATACTATAATAGACTGGGCAAAATTCAACTGGCATAGCTAGGAACTGGGCGAGAACATTGATTATTTTAGAAAAGACCTGTATCGCTTAGCACATAACTGTGAAAAGGGACACTACGCGAGGAGCTCTTCAGAGACGATATCATAGTGTGGGTGATAGATGAAGCATTGTCGGAACTCTTACATTCCAGAGAAAATCTCACTTTGTCCAAATCAGCACAGTTAGCTAGGCAGGTTGAACTTCACATGTTAAACAAATTATTCAACCAGGGTGATAGGAAGACTTGCTGGGGTTGACTTACAAAATCAGGGAGTTAATATCCAAATATAATCTTGAAAAGCATACTCAACAGTAGATTTAATGCTGAATTTTCTTTCTGAAAGTGTTGTGAAGTAGTAATTCTATAATCATAGCGCAACTTTGCAGATACGCAGACATGGGGAGAACATGCGGACTCCGCGCAGACAGCGACCCAGCCAGGAATTGAACCTGGGACCCTGGAGCTACAAAGCCACAGCACCAACCACTGTCACCGTGCCGCCCATCACGGCTCCTTCCTGGTGTAGCAGACGCTGCAACAATCATTTTTCACTGTGAAACATGAAGTGCTTGCCAAATCACCTTGCTGGAATTAGAATCATAGATTGGTTACGCCACAGAAGGAGGAGGCCATTTGCATTCATGTCAGCTCTGTGCAAGAAGTCTCGCTCCCCCACCTTTCCCCAAAGTTTTTGCAATAATCTTTTGAAAACCAAAGTTGAAGTTGCCTCCCCCTCATTCTAAATGTGTTCCCGATCCTAACCAATCACTGTGTGAAAAAATCTTTCCTTAGGTCGCCTTTGGTGCTTTTGTCATTCACCTTAAAAACAATATCCTCTGATTCTCAGTCCTTCTGCCAATGGGAGCAGTTTATTCCTCTCTACTCTGTCCAGATACCCATTATTTTGAAAACTCTTATCAAATCTCTTCTCTCTTCGCTGAGGACAGCCTCCAATTTATCCACCTAACTGAAGTCCCTAATCCCTGGAAATAGTCCCTCAAATCTTTTCAGCACCCTCTCCAAAGCCTTCATATCCTTCCGAAGGTGTGGTGCCCAGAATTGGACCCAATACTCCAGTTTATGCTGAAACATTATTTTGTGAAGGTTCACCATAACTTTCTTGCTTTTGTACAATGTACCTCTACTTATAAAGGATCCCGTGTGCTTCTTTAAACACTTTCTAAAGTTGTTCTGCCACTTTCAATGATGTGTGCACATAAATCCTAGTTCCTGTTGCTTCTGCACCCATTTTAGAATCATGTCCTTTATTTTCTAATACCTCTCCTCATTCTTTTAAAGGGCAGCACGGTAGCATGGTGGTTAGCACAATTGCTTCACAGCTCCAGAGTCCCAGGTTCGATTCCCGGCTCGGTTCACTGTCTGTGCGGAGTCTGCACGTTCTCCCCGTGTGTGCGTGGGTTTCCGCCGGGTGCTCCCATTTCCTCCCACAGTCCAAAGATGTGCATGTTAGGTGGATTGGTCATGCTAAAATTGCCCTTAGTATCCAAAATTGCCCTTAGTGTTGGGTCGGGTTACTGGGTTATGGGGATAGGGTGGAGGTCTGAGATCGGGTAGGGTGCTCTTTCAAAAGAGCCGGTGCAGACTCGATGGGCCGAATGGCCTCCTTCTGCACTGTAAATTCTATGATTCAATTTTGAACAAAATGTCTCACCTCACACTTCTCTGTGTAAGGTGCAATTTAAGCACATGGGTAACTTGAAGATTTAAAAAAAAGTTTCCTTTATTCCACCAGCATTAAAACTGTATAAACTTTCAAAGAATAGTGCAGCTCCAAGAAAAATACTATTTACAGAGAACATTCACGACCGATGGTCCAGATCTCTGTCCTATTTGGAGTTGTCTCCTTAAAGCAGTGAGTCACCAGGCTTGTTCTGCTGTCCAGAACCTGATTGCAGACCTGCTGCTCTCTTAGGTTTCACAGACTCAGGGGAGCTGACAGTCAGACTGGCTAGGTCTCCAATATCCCTTTCTGGTCCCTTAGTAATCCTCAGGGGCTTCAAAATACCCTAAGCTCCTGCCACATTGACACTCACGAATCCTACCCTTGTCCTTGCTGGTCTCCCCCTCAGCTTGGAAAAGCGACTACTCCCTAAAGGGAGGGGCCCACAGGGGCCAACTTCTTTCCCTGCTCAGTGCTCTCCTCCACCATCGCCACCTGCTGTCAGAGGTCATGCTACATGGACTACACCCTTCCCTGCCTGAGAGTTGCCATCTTGGTAACCAGACATATCACAGGTGACTTGTTGACTGAGCAATCACTTTGACCAGTTGACTGAGTAATCACTTGATCAACAGGTTCAATTGAGCTATGGCAGCTACCATATGTAAGGCCACAGTAACAGTAGCATTCCCTTCATGCCACACCGATCTGGGTAAAGGATTTGGGTTGGAATGATATTCAGCAGCTGTTCGAGATGACCTTCTCAGCCCCCTTCTAGTGCATTTCCAATAGCACTCAGGCTCTGAGATCGGTCAGCCACATCGGGGTCTTCTTCACTCAGGCCCCACTGACTGTCACTTCAACTTTTGCTGCACTGTTAAGTGGGCGGATTGCATCCATATCATGCACCAAACCTTTGGCATCGAACAACCCCCTGGGTACGGTCTTCTGAGGTTTACCTCCAGCCACAGGTTCTACATCTTGGGTGTGACTACAGGTGTCGAGCTCCTTCCCTGCTTTGGCCAAAATAAACCCCTCAAAGTTCTTGTAATAGTTGGCATATTGACAACCGTCCCTGGCCAGTAACACCACCTTCTTGGCAGTGCTGCTGTCTTCTCCGACATTTCAGTATTCCACCTGATAACAAACCGCAGTCAACACTTGAGACTGCTGGGCAGGAGGAGTAGCTTCACCTCTCTCCCATTGACCAGCCGGCAGAGAACTCCACCCTCCTCCTTGATCTGCTTCCAGCACCTCAACAATTTGCGTGCCGGTTTGGTTTCCTTCATCAGATGGCAGTGAATGTTGGGCTCTCCAGTAGTGGTGTAGTCTGCATCAACCAGCTAAGTTGCCTGAGGTGCTCTTTTGAGATGGATGGCAAAGGTGAAACCGTATGTGGTTGTAGCCCTCAGGATCGGGTTTGGATCTCTATCATCAGCACATCGGTGATAGTTTGACGACTCCCTGCCTGAATTCTGCAGGGTATAGGGTTGAGAATGCTGTCAATTGGCTGAGGCATCAGGCTGAGAGCTTGAGGGCATTTCCTTTGCCGGGCATGTATCTTCCATGGTGAGGGATGAGGAATGGAGTTATGCTGTTCCATCTGCTTCTTCAGCCTGAGGTCTACATCCTTGTGCATGCCGACTGTTCCCTGATGGTAGCCTCATTCCTGGTCTTAGGAGTTCTGTCCATCCCAGGATCATGACGATGTAATCTCACATGTCAAAGAAGGACAGTCTGGCTTTGTCACTGTTGAGTCTCTTGAGCTCCCTGCCGACGTCTTTATCCCTCAGTGCTTCAGCTTGGTGATTTTTCACCTGTGTCTCCCTGGTCAATTTGAAGGAGGGCTCTAGGAGGACAATGCGGCACTGCAACTTCTTCAGCTCCAGCGATGCAGAGTTCAGGCCCTTTTCTTTGGCTTGCCTGGAACTATAAAACCTCTGTCACAGTTTAGGCAGGCTACTGCTGTCCCCAAAATCCCAGGCCAGGCAAAGGCGGACTTACACTTTAGGGGGCCCTGCGCTCACCTTCATTTCTACTCCCCCATGACATTACCCACCTTCCCCAGTGACATAACGCCACACTCCCTAATAATGCAACATCTCAACCCCTGTGATGTAATGTCCCACCCCAATGATACCACCACCTGCCCCATTGACATCACGGCTTTCCCGACTCCGTCCACACTCACCCCACAGAATGCAAAGGCGCAAGGCACAAAGATACGCAAATCGATCACTGATAAACTGCTTTGGTGCTTTTTAACTTAGAAAAACATGCACGTAATTGCTGAATTGCAATCCAAGTCGACCTGTTCTCAGAATTATGGTAAAGCTGGGCAATATTGCAATCTGTCTGTCTTGAGGTGAGCAAACATCGAACTGGCTGAGGAGAAACAAGATGGAAAAATCAGCCAATGCAGGACAGAATGAGCCAGAAAAAGTCCAAAATGGAGCAAATACTCCAATCAAGTGGAGTGCAGTGACTCCAAGTCTAATATCAATGGTGTGACTTTGTCTTGCAGGATTCCGTTCTTGCCCGAGAAGCGACTTTCTGAAGGCCAGTCTTGAGAGTGATGGGGAATGGCAGTTAGAACTATTTGCATGTAACCAGCACCCAATATATCAGAACAGCAATGGCAGTCCCATTTGAAAAATAGAATTTAAACAAGAGAAATGGAAGAGAGACATATTTTTAAGATTTTATTTCTTCATCACTTGTTGACATGGCAATTTAGATTTTTTCTACACTTCTTATCCAAACTCCTGTCGTGAAGCACGCAAAATAAATCATCAGTTTTCTTCAGAGGTTAATTTCTACTCTGTAATTGTATCATTATTGTGACACAAATAACATTGACAGTTTCAATGCTGATCTTCCCTTTCCCTTTTAAAGTGACTTAGTTGTCTCTAATTTCATTTGAAAAATAACTTCCTGCATCTTGTATACTTCTCATCAGAGGGACCTGCATTTTTGGTTAATGCCAGTACTGCTGCTTCCACCGAACTATAGTCATTTCGAACTTCCATGACAAAACATTTAACTGAGGTGAACAATTGTGCAGCATTCAATCAGGTTGTATCATCGTTTTGCAGTGGTTTGCTGATGGCATTAATTCTTTGAAGGAAACGGTTCCACAGAATAGTAAAAACAGTAACTATACACTTCTCCTACTCTCCAAAGGGTCTCCCATGTCTCACCCACACCCGGGTCAGGGTATTTATATCCCAGCAATCTCAGTAAAAGAGGAATAGCTCCACCCCCTCATCTGGGTAAATCATATTCAGGTGAGGTCACAGGGACTCTGATGTTGCAGATCCCTGGGCTTCCTGTCAGGTAATTAACTCCCCTCTCCCCCAACCCACCCCCCCCCCCCCCCCACACCCCAAGTCCGATACCTTGTCCACTTCGATGGGAGGGAGGGAAATCTTTCCCCCTCCTCTTCAAGAGCTGTTTATCCTCCGCTCACCGCTCCGGGCCTGAACAGGTGTAACAGGCCGGGGAGTGCCGATTCCTGGTAAAACGTTTGGGCGCTCCCTCAGCTTTTTGTTCAGCAATCTCCCCCGGACCTGCGTCGATTTCCGTTGGCAAAATCTCCATGTCTGACTCCTGGTCGGACTGGTCATCCTGCCGCATTGCTGAGTCACAAGGTCCGGCCGCCTCGCTGGGTACCACAGAAATTGTTCCAGAGGGAGTGGCACCACCGGGCTCGATCCTCAGAGTTGGTCGACGTGTCGATTCGAGTCGTTCCCTTGCACCCGCACCATACACAAAACCGACCCGGACCATTTCATGATCATTCCCGGAACCCATTAAACCCCGTCAGTAAAATTCCGAACATAAACCAAAGGTGAATTCTCTCATGGGCCTGGCTTGCTTCGCTCTGGTCTGTTCCTGCTGGTCCGGGATCCTATCCCTGATGTCCGGTGAAACGAGGCTCATTCATGTGCAACGGCATGACTCATCAAAAACTCCGTGGGCGTCACCCCGGTGGTAGCATGCGGCGTGGTCCCATAATAAAACAGGAAACGGGTGAGGTGGGTTTCTGGTGAGCCTGATGTCTGTTTTCTCATCCCAAGTTTGAATGTCTGTACGGCACGTTCCGCGAACCCATTTGAGGACGGGTGATAAGGCGTGGTGCGGACATGACGGACAACATTTTGCTTTAAAAAAATCCGCAAACTCTGAACAAGTAATCGTGGTGCCATTGCTCAACACGAGTACATCCAGGAGTCTGTGAACACTAAAAGTCTGCCTGAGCCACTCGGTGGTGGTACGTGATGTAGTCGTTATCATCCGGAGTACATCCATCCATTTAGAATGTGCGTCTGCTATGAGTAGGTGCATTGCTCCCTGGGAAGGCTCCATAAAATCCACATGGAGGCGGGACCATGGCCAGCCTGGCCAATCCCATCCTTGTCCCCAGTAGAAAATCTCAGGTAAGCGACCACTCGGAAGCGAGGACTGTAGAAAATTTTGGTTTTATTCTCCTAACTATACACTCCTCCTACTCCCCAAAGAGTCATCCGGCCTACACCCGGGCCAGGGTATTTATACCCCAGCAGTCCCAGGAAAAGGAGGGTAGCCCCGCCCCCTCATCTGGGCAAATTGTATTCAGGTGAGGCTACAGGAAGTCTGATGTTGCAGGTCCCTGGGCCTCCTGTCAGGTTATAATGCAGCTAGTCCCAGCCCGCCCCCATCCTTCCCATAGCTCACAGGCACCCCGCCCTGACTGTAGATCTGTTCGATCAGCCATGATCTTATTAAATGGTGGAGCAGGCTGAAAGGGCTGAATGGCCAGCCCCTGCTTCTATTTCATATGGTCTTGCAACATTCAGTCCCTCATTTTTAAAAGCTTTCCCACCACTAAACCTAAACTGAACCTATTTGATGAATTTATCTACACACCCATTTTTGAACAAAGATGTATCATTTGCAATTCTTCAGTCCGCTGGTGCCTCCCCTACACCTAAGGAGGATTACATAGAAATATAGAAAATAGGATCAGGAGGAGGCCATTCGGCCCTTCGGGCCTGCTCTGCCATTCATTATTCTCATGGCTGATCTTCCAACTGGAAGGTCATGGTAAGTGCCTCTGTAGCTTCTACCCTCACCTTCCTCAGTCTCCTCAGATGATCTGGTCCTGGTAACTTATTAACCCTCAGTACTGCTACTTTTTCTAATACTTCCTCTTTGACAACTTTTAGTCAATCCAGTGTCTCAGCTCCCTCCTCCTTCATTATGAATCTAACAACATCTTCTCCCTTAGTAAAGATAGGTGTAAACTATTCATTTATTACCTCAGCCTCACCTCACACTCCAGGTATAATTCCTCTTTTAGGCCCTTAATTGGCTTCATTCTTCCTTTTACCATCCTGTTACTATTCATATGCCTACAGTAGACTTCTGGATTTCCTTTAATGCCAATTCTTTCAAAACTCTATGATTCTCCAAATTCCAATAAATAATTCTGCCAGGAATGATTGTACCCAAGTTAGATAGTCCTCTTTGTCTAGAAACAATTCAGTCATACTTTGCGGTGTTTTGTTATAAAAGCTTCTAGATGATAATATAGGTCTTTCCGTAAATCTAGCAATTTGCAAACAACTTTGATCCCGGTTCAATATATGTTAAATGAATGTTTTCAGTATCTTAGCTACTAATTAATGCTGCACATGGAATTGTAAGCCACAATAAGCTCAGCAACCTTTCTCAAGGTTGAATTAAACCTTTCTTTAAACACACTGATAACTTTCACTATTTTCTCCAAGATGTTTACGGTCCTGAAAAAGAACTTATGTACGGGAAATAGCTGAATACAGCATCATTCTGACAAAAGAGTGTGCACAAAGTGCTTTTAAATGATGTGTTGCATGATTCATGGACACCACTTTCAACTAAGAGCAACTCCAATTTAGAACCAATATATTTTGACACATCCTTTTAAGGTTTTGTTGTCTGTTGGTTTTGTTTGTTGAAAACAACTATTAACTAACCAGGAATAAAACCAGTATTTCACCAAATAAGCCACCAAACACCTCCGTGCAAAGAATCTCATAGTGACTTGTGTAAACAGAAATTAGTTTTAACAGCAAGCATCAGCACAAAAGTCATATATCCTTCACAGCATACTGCTCTGATTAAAATCTTAACTACAACATTTAAGATGTAGATGATACTAATAGATGGCTGGTGTTAACAAAACAAATTACAGGCTTCATAAAATCAGCCTCCAATCTGATTGCCTGCTGCCAGATTGTCTTTAATGGCATCAAGTGCAGGGATTTCGAACTGCATCACAAGGAGTGTTGAGTATGTATTTATATACGCCCTTGGGGCACTGTCCAGTCCACAGAGGAGTTGCGGACTTTGTAGAATTTAACCCTTTCGGATCTGATCTGTATTCCAGGAACATTATACTGCGAATGACAAAATATCTCAGTGAAGTCTATTTAGTGGCTGTCTCTAGTAAGCCCTTGTGCTTACTTTCTCACCAAAAATGACTACTGGATTATAGTTATGTTTTCAGCGTCGAGCACTTCAGTAATCAAAAAAAGTAACTGCTGTTTTGCTGTAAGCTGTAATTCTAATTTATTACTCTGTAACGATGACAGTCACTAGTATTCCACTACAAGTGGAAATAATCCATTTTCACTGGCCAACTGGATCATTCACCATCATTACATCCCAGATTCCTCATATAACAATGAGGCTTAGGGAGTACTTGATTGAAGGACATCTGCCAATTACTAAGATCTGGGGATATTTTAAAACATTAAGGGATATTTCAAAACATTAAGCAAAATCTTAGCGTCATCAAAACACAATGGGTATAATGTGGGGAACTTTGGATTAGAATCTGTAATGCAGCAGAGCCCGATCGCATGCTATGAGTACATTTTCTTTCCCAGAACCTTGACAATTTTCCAATTCCAGGGCAATTATGTTGAAGGTAGGATGATTGTTTCGAACAGCAAATCCTTCGGAAGAAGAATTGCTGCCCAGGTTTACAGTTTAAAAATTAAACAAATATCGCAATTACATGAGATTATCTTTACTTGATGTGAGGCAGGCCATTGTGGACCTCCAGGAACAGAAAACAGCATTTTACCCAATTATTTTCTACCCAGGCTCCAGAGAAGGCTTTGAATTTGACCAGAGGATGATTCCACGGGTATCAAGCAGCTTGTGCTAGTTCCACGAAATAAGTCCAGACTGCTAGTGTTAATGGCAGGGTATTCATTCACGAATGCCTCATGTCTGTGCCTCACAGTGACCTCAGCCAGTATCCCACACCCAATATTCAGACACGAGCAGGTGCAGCAAGCCGTTAAGAAGGCAAATGGTACGTTGACCTTCATTGCAAGAGGACTTGAGTACAGGAGCAAGGACACCTTACTGCAGCTGCACAGGGCCTTGGTGAGACCACACCTGGAGTATTGTGAATTTTAGTCTCCTTACCTAAGATATACGTGTTATAGAGGGAGTGCAGCGAATGTTCACTCGGCTGACGAGATTGTGTCAACTGAGCCTGCATTCACTGGAATTTGGAAGAATGAGAGGGGATCTAATTGAAACATATAAAATTCTGACAGGGCTGGACAGACTAAATGCAGGGATGTTGTTTCCTCCGGCCGGGGTGGCCCACATCAAGGGGTCACAGCCTCAGGATATGGGGTAGGCCATTTAGACTGAGATCAGGAGAACCTTCCTCACTCAGAGGGTGGTAAACTTGTGGAATCGTCTACCACAGAACGCTGTGGAGGCCAAGTCACTGAATATATTTAAAAAGGAAATAGATAGATTCATAGAATAGAATAGAATTTACAGTGCAGAAGGAGGCCATTCAGCCCATCGAGTCTGCACCGGCTCTTGGAAAGAGCACCCTACCCAAGGTCCACACCTCCACCCCATCCCCACAACCCAGTAACCCCACCCCACACCAAGAGCAATTTTGGACACTATGGGAAATTTAGCATGGCCAATCCACCTAACCCGCACATCTTTGGACTGTGGGAGGAAACCGGAGCACCCGGAGGAAACCCACGCACACACGGGGAGGATGTGCAGACTCCGCACAGACAGTGACCCAAGCCGGAATCGAACCTGGGACCCTGGAGCTGTGAAGCATTTGTGCTATCCACAATGCTACCGTGCTGCCCCGATTCTTAAAGGGTGATTTTCCAGGTCCATTACACCCTGAAAATCGAGGTGGTTAGCAGTTGCAAATTAAAATAAAAACAAAATTCCACTCACTGGCTTGCCAAAGCACACATTATTCGATTTCTGTTTGGTTTTGATATGGGTAACTAGTTGGGTAGGATCAAAATGTCTAAACCAAAGTCGTACCTATTATTGGACCCTGCTCCACTGTGTATGCTCTGTCCATTGATGACATGTGTTCAGGTCGATTTTGAGCCAATGTTTGCCACCAGCGTAAATGGTGACATGGTCTCAAAATCCTGCGAGAGTCAGGAAATGGAATGCTTGCTGGCGAGATCTCGTTTCCTGATTTTCCGTGTCCCCAGTGGTGTCATAACAAGGTTCCCTCATTTCTATATATTTTAATAAATTTCAATCTCATTGATGGGCTTCCCAGCCACATGATTCTCTCTCAGGGCGACATGGTGTAGCCATCTGGGATGGCCACTTCCAGAATACAAAATAGATGTTTGCAAAGATTGCAGGGAACTATAGACAATGCTAAGAAAACAAGCAGGCACAGAGCCTGTACGTGTATTGGGACCGCAGCTCCCAGACGAGACTGAAACTGTAGGTCTATTAGCATATTGATGGCCCATCTCCGGGCACAATGGGGAGATACTCAAGTAACCGATCTGGGTCCAGACCTCAAGGCGCCAGTTCCCCAAACCGAAAGCACAAACAAAGCCAGGCCAACGGCCACCTAGGACACGCCCAGTCATCAGGGCACCCACCCCTTTATTGGTCAAGATCAATACGAGTGATCAAGACATGGCCCAATTGATTGGGACCAAGTTCAAGGCCCGCCCAAAAGCGCGCGAAGCCCCGTCAGGTATAAGAAGAAGGCCCCAAGAGAGAATCGCTCTCTTGGAATCGGCTCTCAAAGCGGAGAGACCCTTCCACCAGCTACACCAGAAGCAAGTAAGTCCAAGGTCAACGCTCGCTACCAGACGGACGACCTTAGTTGTTCTCTTGTACCACTTCAACCCCAGCAGCCTTAGATCTGAACAACGGCCATTGTTCCTCTGACTGAGTGGGCACCCGAAGCTAAGTATAGGCTTTAGCATTAGAGATAGTTTAGTCTGTAGTATTTCGTGCATGAGTAGATATTTCTGTGTATGTAAATAAATAGTATTGACTTTGAACTAACTAACTGGTGTATCGGCTCTTTGATCAGTATTCGGGTTTGAACCTTGTGGCGGTATCGAAAGATACCTGGCGACTCTAAAGCAAACGTAATTAGGATTAAGGAAGGTGGCCATATTGACTTCCATATTTAGAACCAAATAAACAGAGCAACATGGTAAGTATAGTCCCTGGGGAAAGAGGCACATGCCCGGGCATTGCCCTGACACTGATCCCTAGCACTGCCCCCTGGCATAGCAGTGCCAGGTTAGCAGTTCTCAGAGGTGGGTCCTCTGGAGAGCCCTATGGGGGACCAACTTGCGGCCATCAAGTAGGTTAATGAATAAACGGTTTATTAAGGCAAATAATTATACACAGAGAGTGAGATGAAGGTTACCATATTTATTGAGTCCAAACGCCTAACAGTAAAGCCCATGCTCAGCCTCAGGATTCACACGCTCTGGCCCGATTGGCCCTGCAGGTCACATGACCCTCTGAGAACCCACACTATTAAAGGAACATACAACCACATCCCTCCCCCTTTAAGTTCCTGATTAACACATTACAACAACATGCAAACTATTTTTAATATTATACAACATATAGATCTCAGCACAGTCCCTTAAAAGATAAATTGGTCTGGGGACTTGCTGTTCCTTTGGGAGCATCGTATTTTACTAATCGCCATTCCCGCAGTAGAGGTAACTCCGGTTTGAATCGGTTTGAACTGGATTGACTCTCGACTTGCAAAGGTGGGTTTATGAAGATCATTTCCCTCGTCCCCCCTGGAACATTACTGTGCTCTTCCTCAGGGTAGCTTGTTGCAGCGTTACTTCCATCTGTAGCAATGTCACTAAGAAGCAAAGTTGGGGCGGGCTGCCCTACTGGTTGGGCGTGCGATTCTCTCCATCTCAAATGGTCCATGTGTTTCTATACCCTTTTTCCTTGGGCAATTATGTCATATGACATTGGACCTGTTCTGGCCACAACCGTTCCAGGGATACTATTTGGACCAGCACCAAAATTCTTTACCACGTCGTCCACCTCAAATGTTCTCTCAGATCGTCCCAATTCGTGATGTTTCTTCTGTGTGTTCTGTTTTACCTCCACCCTCCCAGCCAAATTCGGAAATATCAGATCCAACCATGTCGAATGCACCTGCCAGTAGCAACTCGGTGGGTGTAACACCTGTGGTGTAACACCTGTGGTGACATGAGATGTTGTTCTATCGATGAGCTGGAATCCGGCCAGTTTGGTTTGCAGAGAGGTTGACGACTGTTTCTTCATGGCGGCTTTGAATGTTTGGGTGGCTCTCTCAGCCAGTCCATTTGAAGCAAGGCAGTAGGGAGCACTTTGAATATATTGAACACCATTGGTCCGCATGAAATGTTGGAACTAATCACAAGTAAAATCAGCCCCATTATCTGAGACCACCACCTTGGGCAACCCGCAGGTGGTGATGTCTGTTGCAGTTTAACTACCTTTGCTGACAAGGTTGTGGACTTAATTTTGTGCATGTCCAACAACTTGGAGTGAAAATTTATGTTGAGCAAGAACATGGAGCCCATGAATGGGGACTGAAAGTGAATGTGTAGTCACACCCAGGTTTGACCTAACCACTGTGAAGGGTGCATTAAGGGTGCATAGAGGGTAATTTTTGCTGCATTTGACACTGGCCACATTGTTTGACCAGCTTCTCTATGTCGATATCCATTCAGGGCCACCACACATAACTGCGTGCAAGCATTTTCATCCTTGCCATCCCAGGCTGGGCACAGACTAGCTCTGGCAATAATAGCTGTCTAGCGGGGGTGGATACGACCATCCTTGCTCCCCAAATTACTATGCCGCTTTCATAACTTAACTCACCTTTTCTTATCTGAAAGGGTGGGTAACTGCTCAGAACTGTTATCGCGATGCCAACCGAAGAGAGAAATGTGTTTCACCTGAGATAATATGGTGTCTTCTTGGGTCCAAAACTGACCTTTTGCGCCGCCCCTGGCAATGTATTGAGAATGTTTAAAGCATGAACAATTCCCTGTGGTTCTGGCGAAGGTGGAATACTTTTGGGTAGCGGAAGGCGGCTTAAGGCATCTGCATTTGAAATGTGTGCAGCTGGCCTATATTGAAATGTGTACTGTTAGGCTACCAACAATAGGGCCCAGCATTGGACCCCTGCTGAAACTATGTGGGGAATGACCTTATTCTCCCTAAATAAACCCAACAGGGGTTTGTGGTCGGTAACAACTATGAAATGTCGTCCAGAGACGTATTGATGGAACGTTTTCACTCCAAAGATTACGACTAGTCCTCTTTTTCAATTTGAAAGTAAGCTTGTTCAGCATTGGTTAGAGTCCTCGAGGCATTGAAGATGGGCCTTTCTGCACCATCTTCCACCTTGAGCACCAAAACCGCTCCGATTCCGTAAGGAGACACGTCGCAGGTAAGAATGATCGCTTTTGAGGGGTCAAAATGAACCAAGAGACTGGGTGGCTGCAATCTAGTTCAACCTGTTCAAAGGCTTTTTTCTGATGCTCTCTCCAATATCGCCTCTGGTGCTTCTTGAGTAGTGTGTGTAGGGCTGTCAACATTGTAGAAAGATTAGGAATAAATCTGTCATAATAATTTACCATTCTTAAATAGGATTTCAGTTCTGACGTATCTTTGTGGCTGATGCTTCCTTAATCGCATTTGTCTTCTACTCCATAGGGTGCAGCCCTTTGGAGTCTACCCTAAATCCTAAACGTATCACTTCCTGAATTTGAAACGTGCATTTTTCTCCTTCAGCCATACTCCGGCCTTCTTAAATATTTTAAAATCTTTTTTGAGGTTTGTTCAGTGCTACTCTTCGAAGGTTCCTGTTATCAGTACATTGTCTAGATAGACAACCACCTTGGGTAGGTTGTAGTAAGCATTCCATCGTGCGTTGGAAAATTGCACATGTCGATGAGAGTCCGAAGGATAGCCAAGTATAATGGTATAAGCATTTGTTGGCATTTATGGTGAAACATTCTGCACAACCTTCGTCCAATTCTAATTGCATAGCTCATATCAAGTCTACTGTAAGGTAAATCTTGTGCTAATTTAGCCTATAAATCTTCAATTCCTTGTATTGAATATTGGTCCAATTTTTCCAACTCATTCACGGTTAATTTATGGTCCCCTCATAACCTAATGGTCCTATCTGGCTTAACCACTCGCCTGAGGGGACCCACCCATGCTGAAAGCTTAATAATGCCCAATTCATCCAACCACTTGAGTTCAGACTCAACCTTCTCAGGAAAGACTTAGGGGATGGGTTGGGCTCTGTAAACCTTGGTTGTGGCCTCAGGATCCATGAACATTTTTGCTTTTAGGCCTCACATCTTGCCTAACACGGATTCAGAAACCTCCTCGCATTTTTTAAAGTCGTCATGTAAGTCTCCTTTGCCAAATTTGAAGTTAACCCAATTTTACGAAACCATCTCAGCCCATCAGACTTGGCCCTTGTCACCCCCATTACTATTAGAGGAAGTTGAGCTGACTGGTGCCGGTAGCTCGCAGGCATTGCGGTTGTTCCCAGGACCATTAAAGCTGCCCCAGTGTACGTGACTAGCCTGGCCCTCATGCTTCTTGGCCTCTGCGGCTGGGCCCTTCCTTATAAATAACGACATGTTTGATCACCTACAACTGTAGAGGAGGCCGCCGCATCCACCTTCATTCAAGTGCCTGGCCGTTTACCATTAACACAATTGTAATTGGGGCCACTTTGCACACCTTAATGTTGTTTCAACTGTATACTTCAGAACCATTTTCAGAGTTATTCTCAACATTGTGTACTGGAGTTGGAGTTTTTTTTGTTGGCCACCTGTAGGCTCTGCCTTGCCTTGAATGTCCTACTAATGTGCCCCCTCCTATTTCAGCCTGGGAAAGGGAGGTGTTGTTTCCCAGGGATGGCAGCAAGGGGCCCGTTTGCCTGACCATGGCAGCCTGGACAGAGGTAGCAAGGGAGGTTATTACTCAGGATCCACAGGAAAAGATGAATGATTTTGTATCCACCACCTGGGTAAGTGCACCATCTACTCACTGCAAAGTGGCACTCCTAAGGGCATCAGGCATTATAAGTGTGGTACTGAAAACAGACTGACAAGACATATAGGCCAAGAACGGAAATTACCACATGGGCTTCCGGTGACGGGGATGTGTGAATAGTCGTACATCAGGTGACTCTCCTCCGTAAGACAACAATAGGTACTTTTGACTGAATTTAGCTGCAAAATTGGACTAAAACATCCCCTCACCGTCAGCGACAAGATACACAGTAAAAATGCCAGAAAGCAGCAAGAGGTCACAGTGACACCAAGAACTGGAGCAAGGTACAAGAGCGGCGAGCAAGCGGGTCATCAGACCCACGAGGCTAGGGGTCCCCGGCCACCCCCGTGAGAGGGAAACCACCTACCCGTAAAGTGAACTCCCCCTGACCCCCAGCGGCCAGGCGATGGGTGGAAAACGTTCCTCACCAGGGAATTGAAGGAGATGAGAGACGACATTAAAGGCAGCAGTCAAGATGGCAGTGGTGGAGGCACGGGCCACCATGCGGATGGCTCCCGACAGTATGGGAAAGAGACTGGAAGCCCAGGGGAGCACAATTAAAGAGCTGGAAAAAGCATTGATGGACCAGAGTGACCGAATCGTCACCCTTGAGGCTGAAATCAAGAAGTTGCTAACGACCCGGGGAACCAGAAAGGAAATGTCGAGGACCAAGAAAATCGGCTGAGGCGGCAGAATATCAGAGTAGTGGGCCTGCCAGTGGGAATCGAGGGCAGGGACACAACCAACTACGTGGCTGGGTAACCTATCGTGGAGGGTCAGCTTCTCCAAGCCGCCGGAGATCGACAGGTCTCCAGGTTGCTCTGACCAAAACCTAAGGCAGGGAAGCAGCCGAGAGTGATCAGAGCCAAACTGCATACATACCAGGACCGGGAAAGAATCCTTCACTGGACCAGATAGATGCAGGCATGTAACTGGGAGGGACATAAAATCAGAGTCTATCAGGACATTGGGGCAGACCTGGTAAAGCGCAGGGCAGAATTTCAGCAGGCAAAATCAATCATATACAAAAACAAAATTAAATTCAAAATGCTGTACCCAGCCAGGCTCTGGGTAACATCAGGGCAAAGAACTTTACTTTACTGCCCCTGCAGAGGCAGACAAGTTCGTCCGTAAGATTTGGACAGACAGCAAGAAAGACAGTAATAAAGAAGACACAGAGGAGTTGGAGGAAACCAATGGACAATTTTACGCATGACTGCATCGCCTCATTAGGAACAGGGAACCAGTTCGCAGAAAGGAGGGGGTGAGTGCAGCAGAGCACAAGGATGAAGAGGAGATAGTGGGGACACCAGCAGAGTGGGCACAGGAGGGGGTCAGACTGACACTGGGAATGGGGTCACCACACTAGCGGGAAAGCTAGCACCAGGAGGTATGTTTGAGAGGGGGCCACGGCACATCTCCCATCAGGAAGAGAGTGGCTGGTGGTGGGGGGGGGGGGGGGGGGGGGGGGGACAGCACCAGGAGGCGATCCAGAGGGGCAAATCGAAGGGGGGATATGGGGGTAGCAGCAAGGGGGGGTAAACAAAACCATGGGGAACAAAGCAGCAAGGAGGTGAGGGGCTCCAGACTGGCATCAGCAGGCCAACTCGGAAATGTGGAACAAGGAGGCACCACAAGTAGCCACTTTGGAGGGTCCCTGAACAAAGGGAAACCCCGGAGTGCAGTGGTGCACCCACATGGCGTTACACGCAGTTGGCAGCCATGTTGGGTGGCCCCTGGACAAAGGGAAACCCTGCGTGCAAGGGCTTGGGTTCATGGCGGGTATGGTGACTGTGGCCATTTTGGATGGCGCCTTAACAAAGAGAAACCTTGGAGTGCAGGGGTGCATCCACAAGGTAAGTATGGTTGATCCCGCGGGGGGGGGGGGGCAGAAACCCCCCATCAGAATAGTCACCTGAAACATCAGGGGACTTAATGGCCCAGTGAAAAGATCCAGAGTCTTTGCCCACCTGAAAAGTATGAAAGCCGCCACAGTCTTCCTACAGGAGACCCACCTGAGGGAGAAGGACCAACTGTGGATAAGGAAGGGCTGGGTGCGGCAGATACATCATTCCTGCTTCGGGATGAGAGCTAAGGGGGTAGCCATATTGATAAGTAAGATGAATGGTGTTTACTGCGATGACGACGGTTACAGACCAAGGGGGAACGGTACGTCACGGTCAGCGGTGTTCTGGACGGGGCACTCGTGGCTCTGGTTAAAGTGTACGCCCCCAATTGGGACAACACGGAATTTGTAAAAAAGATCATGGTGGAAATCCCCGACATGGTTATGTATCGACTGATCATGGTGGTGGTGGTGGTGGTGGTGGTGTGGGGGGGGGGGGGGGGGGGGGGGGAACTGACGGACAGGTCACACCCCGGAACGGGGAAAACAGCAGGCATGGATAGAGAAGTGGAACATTTATGGAACGGATGGGGGTAGTGGACCCACGGCAGTTCATGCACCAAGGGGAGTTGGAATTTTCGTTTTTCTCGCCAGTACACAAGGCAATACCCACATCAACTTCTTTGTAGTGGGGAAATCGATGTTTCCAGAGATAGCAAAAGCGGAATACTCCGCGATTGTAATCTCCGACCATGCTCCATATTACATGGATGTGAGGTCGGAGACGGGCCGTGCCCAAAACTCTAGATGGAGGTTGGACATGACCCTCCTGGCCGACAAGGTCTTCTGCCAGAAAACATCACGGGCCATAGCCGAGTACGTTACTAACAACCAGAATGGGGAAGTCTCACTTTCCACGTTCTGCGAGGCACTGAAGGCTGTGATTAGAGGAGAAATTATCATCAAAAAGGCACACAGGGACAGGAAGGAGAGAACGGCTAGGCAGCAACTGATCGACTCTATTCTGGGGGTTGACAGAAGCTACTGACCGGAGAGTTTCTGTGGAGAGGAAAAACCTACAAATGGACTTTAACCTGCTATCCACCAGGAAGGCAGTGCACCAACTGTGCCAGACACGGGGGACCTTCTACGAACATGAAGACAAGGCTAGCCGCTTGCTGGCTCACCAGCTGAGGAAGCAGGCAGCCACAAGGGAAATAGTGCAGGTGAACGATAGCAGAGGCTGGTAGCTGAACCAAAAAAGGTAAATGAAGGTTCGTGGCCTTCTACCAGAGGCTGTACACCTCCGAGCCCCCAAAGGGGACTCCTCGATTAAACAGTTCCTCGATGGACTGGACATGTCAGTCATTGGGAACAATAGATGGAGGAGGCTAGGAGCACCACTAGGACTGGGAGAGGTCATGGAGTGCATCCATCCAGGTGAGGTAGGGCTTCTACAAAAAAACTTGCAACGGCACTGGCCCCGCACCTGCGGGAGATGTTTGCTGACTCACTAACGAAGGGCACCCCGCCTCCAATGCTAACATAAGCCACCATACCACTGATACCCATAAAGGACAAAGACCCAATGGAATGTAAATCATACAGACCCATTTTGCTGCTCAATATGGATGCGAAAACACACGCAGAAAACCTTGCTAAGCAGCTGGAGAACTGCATACCAGAGGTGGTTGCAAAGGACCAGACAGGCTTTGTTAAGGGTAGACAGCCAACAGTGACCATCAGACGAATACTGAATGTGATAATGAGCCCATCTCGGGAGAGAACACCAGGGGTGATCATCTCCCTGGACACAGAGAAGGTCTTTGACAGATTTGAGTGGAGATACCTCATTGAGGTATTAGAGCGGTTTGGGCTGGGGACAGGGTTCACCTCCTGGCTGAAACCCCTGTACAATGTTCCCAAGGCGAGCGTACGGACCAACGCTACCAGCTCTGAATACTTACAGCTCAACAGAGGCACAAAGCAGGGATGCCCGCTGTCACCACTCTTACTCCCCTTGGCAATCGAACCAGCTTCTCGCTACTCTGAGGGTGATCGCCAGCGGAATCCGAAGAGGAGACAGAGTGCACAGAGTCTCGCTCTATATGGATGACCCGACTCCTCTACATCACGGACCCGCAAAACGGCATGGAAGAGATTGCGAAGCTTCAAAGAGAGTTTGGAACCTTCTCGGGCTACAATCTCAACCTGAGCAAGAGTGAAGTCTTCCCAGGGAACCCGAGAGGGGGAGAGGCAGAGCTGGAGGGATTACCATTCAAACCAGCCCAAAACAAATTCCGCTACCTGTTCCTTCATAGTATAAACATGGGATTTCTTTTTCCATCGGGTTCATCATGAACTTTCTAAGAGTTCCTCATCCATGAGCTCAACCTGCAGTTTAGCTTTTATTGCCATATTGTGATCTTTCCTGTGCCCTTGCACCTCACTGAGGTGGGCTCTGGTGAGCTGAAGGTTGCTTCTCTCCTGCTCCAGCATCACCTTCCTACTGTGTGCTATTGTTCGAAATTTCAGTTTTGTGCCTATAGTATTCCTAGGTTGTCTGGCAGCAACTGTTGGAACCTGAGATCTGAGCTTGGGGTTTATTGTTCTGTTGCTGGTTATTCTCAATGGTGTCTTCCACTTGAATAATGGTGATAATTATCTCAAGGTTTGGCTGGTCTGACCAAAGAGGAACTTCTGCCACCTGCAAGAATGTTCGACAAACCAGCTCTGTGAAGAGTGAAGACAATTCAGAGCTAAAGTCCCAGTTGAGAGTCTCTTCACTGGTGAATCTTTCGGCAACTTGCAGTTCCGTATGATTGACGACGACAGAGATTGTTTTGACATTTACTGCTGTTTTGAGAAGGTCAACAGCAATGCAGGCATCCCTGTGAGAGAGGTTTTGGATGATGTGCAAATTTATGAATCATAGCTTTTACAGAGTAGAAGGAGGTCATTCGGCCCATCAAGTCTGTCTGGCCCTGAATCTTTGCTTGTCGCCGCACCAAAGTGGTTCAAGGATCATGGTTATGACTGGAAATCCTTTAGGGCCAGTGGTGTTCCTGGTGTTCATCATAAGATACCTTTCAGTCATGTGTCCTTATTAATGTCATAGAGGTCTGCAGCACAGAAAAGACCTTTTGGCCCATTTGTCTGCGCCAGACAAAAACAACCACCTAACTATTCTAATCCCACTTTCCAGAATTTGACCCATACCCTTGTATGCCTTGGCATCGCAAGTGCACTCTAAATAATTCTTAAATGTTATGAGGGTCTCTACCTCCACCATCCTTTCAGGCAGCGAATTCGAAACTCCCACCACCCTCTGGGTAAAAAGGCTTTTCCTCACATTCCCTCTAAACCTCCTGCCTCTTATCTAAAATCTATGCCCCCTGGTCATTGACCCCTCCACCAAGGGGAAACGTTTGTTCTGTCTACTCTATCTATGCCCCTCATAATTTTATACATCTCAATCATGTCCCCCGTCCCCCCACTCAGTCTTCTCTGCTCCAAGGATAACAATCCCAGTCTATTCAATCTCTCTTCATAACTAACACTCTCGAGCCCAGGCAACATTCTAGTAAATCTCCTCTGCACCCTTTCCAGTACTACCACATCCCTCCAACAATTTGCATTTCAGAACTGCACACAATACACTAGCTGTGACCTAACCAATGTTTCATACAATTCCAGCATAGCCTCCCTGCTCGTAAACTCTATGCCTAGGCCAATGAAGGCAAGTATACCACATGCCTTCTTAACCACTGTATCTACCTGCTCTTCTACCTTAAGGAACCGGTGTATGTGCACAGCAAGATCCCTCTAATCATTGGTGCTTCCCATGGTCCTGCCGTTTATCATGTATTTCCTTGCCTTGTTTGTCCTGCCCAAGTGCATCACCTCACGCTTATCGGCACTTATTGTTTCCCGTGTTAATTCAAAATTGGTGAGATGGCTTTTTATGACGATGTTAGCATTCCAAAATGAAAATCCGAGATCCATGATTTCACCCAAGAAACACAAACTGTAATTGACATTTAATTACTCCTTTACAAATGGCAGGCAGGCTGCTGATTTTAGTGCTCCCCTATCGAGAGTATTATGAGAGTAAGCTCAGGGGTGGGCGGGAAAGTGGTGCTCATCACAAAACCTGTATGTGCTCATCCCGCTGAGCTTGGGCAGGTAAAATCCAACCCTAAAGTTCTAACATTCGAAATGCATCTACTGTGAGGAAAACATTCTGACACAAGTCGCTTTGGCAAGATCGGAACACAACACACTGAAAGATTCATTTTGAGAGAGAAAAAAATCTACAAGATATTGACTAGATGTTCAAAGAGTTAAGTGAAGGTTTTTGTTCAAAATTTTGAGTCTGCCTCAGACAGTTGTTCACTAGAATGTTGAGCCTCTGAGTACCTCATGTTCAGCGGTGTGTCAATACTGCTTAATATCAAATTATATGATAGCATAATTCAGAGACCCCCTTATAATTTGAACTAGACATCAGAGCAAGTTTGACTTTTATCACCAGGTGATAAATAGGCGGTAGTGAATAAACCATCTGTTTTACGGCCCTGCTGATTATCTTTTCCATTTAAGTCAAAGGCTCAGCCAGGGAATGAAATGGGGGCAGCCAAAACACCCGCTTTTCACTTGGCAATAAAAGTTGAATTTAACCCATGTCCAGCACATGCTGTCATGCACTACTCCAAACTTTTCAAAGGTGAAACAAGGCTAAATAGAAATTGTTCACCCTAAAAGAAAATCCCACTTGCTTTAGTCAATCTCACCTCTCACCTTGAAAATATGGGAATAGTTAGCAAACCGCATGTCAGTGCCTCCTGGAGGCTGATTTGCTTCTTTTTAGTTGCCATTTTTTCAAACAAGTCTAAATGTGAAACATGGCTACCTGCATTTTTAGTTTCCACATCCAAGCCCAGGACTGTGTATCACGATCCCTCTGCTTAATACCTGCCCCTTTCGCTTTTTTTCTTTCATTTGTGTCAGTTGAGACACTAACTTCCTCCATATGTTAATTTTCCAGCAGTAGTGTCAATAACCATGGTTACCCCTCCATCCCTTCAGGTGTGAGTTTTAAAGAGGCCACTTCCTGTTCTCAAGATGAATGGGGCAATCCTGGTGAAAGGAATTAAACAATTGACCCTCAATTGTCGGTTTGAAGCAGACCATGAGTTGTAACAAGTGATAAACTGGCTCATGTATCGTTGATACCTGGTTGCCTTTGGCTTGTCCCATTTTAAATTTGGGGAATTCACTTTGTTTCGAAGTTCTGTGAAGAAATTAGAGACAATCAAGAATCCGAATACATGATAGTTCTGTGAAGCAATTATTTTAAAAGAGAGATCCTGGGCAAAATTCTCCGGAAACAGCGCGATGTCCGCCGACTGGCGCCCAAAACGGCGCAAATTCCTCCGGGTGCTCCGGTTTCCTCCCACAGTCCAAAGATGTGCAAGTTAGGTGGATTGGCCATGGTAAATTGCCCTTAGTGTCCAAAATTGCCCTTAGTGTTGGGTGGGGTTTACTGGGTTATGGGGATAGGGTGGAGGTTTTGATCTTGGGTGGGGCGCTCTTTCCAAGAGCCGGTGCAGACTCGATGGGCCGAATGGCCTCCTTCTGCACTGTAAATTCTATGAAATCTATAAATCAGTCGGGCATCGCGCCTTAGGGGGCCGAGCCCCAACCTTAAGGGGCTAGGCCGGCGCCGGACAAATTTCCGCCCCGCTAGCTGGCGGAAAAGGCCTTTGGTGCCCCGCCAGCTGGCGCGGAAATGACATCTCTGGGCGGTGCATGCGTGGGAGCGTTAGCGGCCGCTGATGGCATTCCCGCGCATGCGCAGTGGAGAGAGTCTCTTCCACCTCCACCATGGTGGAGACCGTGGCGAAGGCGGAAGGGAAAGTGTGCCCCCATGGCACAGGCCCGCCCGCGGATTGGTGGGCCCCGATCGCGGGCAGGCCACCGTGGGGGCACCCCCCGGGGCGAGATTGCCCCACGCCCCCCCAGGACCCCGGAGCCCGCCCGCGCCGCCTTGTCCCGCCGGTAAGGTAGGTGGTTTAATCTACGCCGGCGGGACAGGCATTTTAGCGGCGGGACTTCGGCCCATCCGGGCTGGAGAATCGCGGGGGGTGGCCCGCCAACCGGCGCGGCGCGATTCTCGCCCCCGCCAAATATCTGGTGGTGGAGAATTCGGCAACCGGCGGGTGCGGGATTCACGCCAACCCCCGGCGATTCTCCGACCCGGCGGGGGTCGAAGAATCTCGCCCACTAGTGTTCTGAAATACTGGAGAATATTTGTGTAGGCTCACTGCCTGTGGAATATCTGGAAATGGCCTAATCCAAAGGTTGGACTCAAACTATGACTACTGGGGAGAGTGGGCCTTTTGCTGCAGCTTAAACTTTACTGTGCATTCTATTCCAATTTGCATGTACTGCCTTTTTATGCTTTAAAAGACTGTAACAGTAACCAGCTTCTCGGATTGTGCCAGCTAACATCCATTTCTTTAGGATAATTGAAAGTTTGCTTGAATGTTAGTGCAGAGCTAACTCAAAGGTCATACAGCCATCTTGAATGTAAAGCTGAGTTGAATAATCAGCATGAGCTGCTAGCATGCAGCAGCAGCGAGCGTCTTTAAGGGGTGTGGTTTCGGAGGATCATGTGGCCCATTTGGCCAATTGGGCTGAACAGTGAGAATCCTGGGGCTTGGCACGGGCTCTCCCAGGGAAGGTTGGAAACTGGAGTCAAAGTCATCGGTCGCAACATTATTATTCTTGGCCCTAAGTTATTCTGTTCATAAATAATTCTATTGACACTCTGCTTGGTGGTTGCCACTCCTTCCAAGATTCTACATTTGGCGACAAGGATCAATGGAGCACTTTTCAGTAGCCTTAGAGAACGGCAGAGCAGACCTCATGTGTAAGTCGTTCAAAGCAGTCAGTGAGTTATCATAATGCCTCTATTCGGAGAGCTGGAGCCATGCAACCCTAATTCAGAGGATTGGGTTCAATACGTTGAATGACTGTGATATTTCTTCAAAGCAAATGAAATGGTGGGGAAGAAAAGCAGAGGGTAATATTGTTAACAATCTGTGGTGCCCAAACCTTTCAGTTGATAAGGAGCTTGACTTCCCCGGATGCACCTGACACTAAAACCTTTGAAGAATTGATAGAAATAGTAAAAGGTCATTCTCACCTGAAGCCCTTAATGATTATGCAGGGAGTAAATTTAATTCAACAGCAAGAGCCCCTGGGGAGATGATAACAGCTTTTGTGGAGAGGTTGAGACAAACGGCTGAACATTGTGAATTTGAATCTATCCTTAATGAGATGTTGAGAGAGTGGCTAGTTTGTGGGGTGAATAACTGCTGTACAGAAATTGAAATAACAGTAAAGAAGACATTAGAAACTGCCCTTGCTGTGGTAAGTGCAGAAAAAGGTTTGATGGAACTTCAAAGCGTATAAGCTTGTGAGGTTCACCAGGCTTGGAGGGAAACTGCTGATGGCAGAAGCACCAGAGATGTGTGCGAAGTCTTTAATGAGCAAAGAAGTACAGAACCAGAGACAGTTCAGAGGTATAGGAGATTGAGTCTGCGAACTAACAACAGTGAAGAATGCTCTTGATGTGGGGGAGCCCACCCCCGGGAGAAATGTAGGTTTAGGGAAGCTGTGTGTTATGCATGCCGCAGGGAGGGGCATATACCAAGCAAGTGCAAGCCTAAACAGGACCTGCATAGCGCAGAGAGTAATTCAGAAGAAGGATCAGATTTTTGTTTTTGTTACATAAATTTTTAAGTTATATAGTTATATTGTTTTATATAGTTTTTACTTTTTGGACATCATAGTTGCTCAGTGGTTAGCACTGCTGACTCAGAGTGCCAGGAATCTAGGTTTGATTCCAGGCTTGGGTAACTGTGGAGTTTGCACATTCTCTCCGTGTCTGCGTGGGTTTCCTCCGGGTGCTCCAGTTTCCTCCCGCAATCCAAAGATGTGTAGGTTAGGTGGATGACCGTGTTAAATTGCTCCTTAATGTCCAAAGATTGCATGGGGTTAAGGGGATAAGGTGTGGGATTGGGCTTGGGGTAGGGTGCTCTTTCGGAGGGTTAGTGCCGACTCGATGGGCCGAACGGCCTCCTTCACTGTAGGCATTCTATGATATACAGGTTAAACAATATTAAGGTGGCCAATGTGGCTCTCACCACAATCATATTCATGGCTCATAGTCAGCTGCTCAAAATAGAGGCCGACACAGGAGTTTCCGCCTCAATAGTGGGAGAACAAACCTATTGTTACCTAAAGGGAGGGTCCAGTCCCTGACATTAAAAACATGGCAACCAGGCTGGCGAAGGATATACAGAATACTATACAGGTTTTGGGAACAACTACAGCACCTGTCAATTACAGGCAGCAGTCTGCCCACCTGCTTTTAATTGTAGTTGAGGGTCAAAGGCCAAGCTTGATGGGACAAGATTGGCTTCAGGAAATAAAATTGAATTGGGTATAAATTTCAAAATTAATGACATCCTCCGGCGATATCATGAGGTATTTCAAGAAGAACTGGACAAAATGCGAGACATGAAAGACACGATTTACATAAGTCCAGAGGCTACACCAAAATTTTACAGATTTTTCCTCGAGTGAGAAGGTGGAAACCAAACTTAGAAAGTTAGAAGATTTGGGCGTTATCAAGCCTGTGCAGTTTGCGGAGTACGCAACTCCCACTGTGCCAATACTTAAGCGAAATAAGACGGTACGAATATGTGGGGACTATAAATTACCGGTCAATCAAGTGGCAAACTTGGACAGGTATCGTATACCTAAAATAGAGGGGCTGTACGCCAAGCTAGCTGGAAGTCTAACTTACTCTAAATTAGACATGATTCATACATACCAGCAGCTGGAGCTGGATGAGGCATCCAGAGAGTTTGTCTCTATCAACACACATGAGAGCCTATACCAGGAGACCAGACTGCCATTTGGAGTATCATCACCATCTGCAATCTTTCAGCGCACAATGGAAAGCTTATTACAAGATTTACCTAGGTAATTGTTTACTTGGATGATGTGCTAGTCATGGAAGCCGGAGAAGAGAAACACCTAACCAACCTAGAGGAAGTTTTAAAAAGGAAGCTACAGTAAGATTAAAGAGAGAGAATCCGCCTTTAAGGCAAACAAAGTCACTTATTTAGGGTTTCATGTAGATGCACAAAGGTTGCAACCGATGGAAGATAAAGTTAGGGCTATTGAAGCAGCAGCAGCATCAAAGAATGTGCTCGAGTTCATCGTTTCTTAGAATGGTAAATTTTTATGGAAGGTTTATTCCAAATTTGTCCACGATATTTTGGCACCTCTACCTGCGTTATTAAAAAACCACCAGAGATGGTATTGGAAGATACAGCAAAACGAAGACTTCAGACAAGTGAAGCAAGCCCTACAGTCAACCTGCCAAAGAAATCATTCTCACTTGTGAGTATCTCCTTACGGAATTGGAGCTGTCTTGTCACATAAAATGGAGGAGGGGTTAGAAAGACCCATTGGCTATTCATCCCGAACCGATACAGAAAAGGCATCCTCACAGATCGAGTAGTAGGGGATGGCCATCATCTTCAGGATAAAGAAATTCCACCAATCTATTTTGGTGGGCATTTCACTGTAATTATTGATTAAAAACCTGTGCTAGGTATATTTAGAGAAGATAGAGCCATCCCTCCAATAGTGTCTGTGAGGATAAAGCACTGGGCTTTATTGATGGCCACTTATGAATATACATTCCAGCACAGACCGGGGACAGAAGTATTAAATGCAGGCGCCTTGAGCCATCTTCCACTACTGGAAAGTACAACGCCCGGCACTGCCACAAGAAATTGCTCCTTGCCTTGAGTTACATCGACACACTACCAGTGTGATTGCAACTGATCAAACGCTGGACTTAGATGAATCTAATATTGTCCACAGTTAAGCATGTCATTCTTCATGGCTGACGTTATCAGGGAATGTCTGAACAACTAAAACCCTTTCAAATAAGGAAGGACGAACTGAGCTGCGAAGGCGGCATCCTTCTGTGGGGAGCAAGGGTGGTTCGACCCCACACCTGGCAGGAAGTTGATATTGGAGAAATTATACAGTGCCCCCACACAGGGATTTCCAAAATGAAAATGTTGGTCCGTTGGCCCAGATTAGACGCAGACATAGAAAGTATGGTTAAAGACTGCGACCAATGCACGCTACAAAGACGTTACTGCCAACAGCCCCGATGCACCCTTGGCAGTGGCCAAGTAGGCCATGGGTACGACTCAATGTTGATTTTGTAGGCCCATTCATGGGCACCATGTTCCCACTTTTAGCGGATACCCACTCAGAATGGCTGGACATCTATGAAATAAAGTCCACAATTTATTTGGCAACTGTGGAAAAGTTAAGGCAAGCCTTCGCCACCCATGGCTTGCCGGAGTTGGTTTGGACAGTGGGACAGCATTTACCAGCGAGCAGCTCCAGCATTTCATGTCATCAAATGCCATGAGAACGATGCCCCACATGACCACCGGAGTAACTCTTGTCGAGTTGCTGATGGGTTATTAGATTCTTACCAGGTTGGACCGATGTTTACAAATCTGGCAGGGAGGGGGGAGGCAAAGCAGAGTGTCAAAAATAAACATCAAAGCCTGAGAGATGATTTGAAGTGGATGATCTAGTCGAAGCTAAAAATTTGGGATGGGTCAAATTTGGCTACCAGGTGTTGTTGTGGCCAGGACAGGCCCGGTATTGTATGAAGTCAAAGTTCAAAGTAAAAGCTTGAAGAAGCATCTGGATCACCTGAGAAGAAGGGAGTTACCTTGAGAATCGGTGGGACAATCCACTCCGAGTATGCCCACCAGTGATGTTGTTGTGGTTGACAGCAGTGTGGAAACAAGTTAGCCTGAAGAAGAGCCGAGTAGTGTTCCTGTGGGAGCTGGAGAAGTGATCTGCACTGATGCACCTTTACAAGATGGAAGTGAAGCCAAATCTGCCACTGCTGCTGAGGCACCTGTTGAGCTGCATCATTCCAAAAGGGTGAGGAAATCCCCTGACAGACTGAGATGAATTCTTCACTGGTGGGAATCACCGGCAGCGCACCCCGCCTGCAGGTTCCCCACAGAGTGGGGTGGCTATAATGGGAAATCCCATAGGTCAGCAGCGGGAATGGAGAACACTGGGCGGGATTCTCCCCTACCCAGCGGGGCGGGGGGTCCCAGCGCCAAGGAGTAGCGTGAACCACTCCGGCGTCGGGCCGGCCCAAAGGTGCGGAATCCTCTGCACCTTCAGGGGCTACGCCACCCCGGAGTGGTTTGCGCCGCGCCATCCGGCGGGGAAGGGGCTTGGAGCCACGCCAACCGGCGCCGAAGGGCCTCCGCCGGCCGGTGCGAGTTGGCACATGCGCAGGAGCGCCAGCGTATGCTGGCGTCATCCCAGCGTATGGGCAGGCGGGTTCATCTCCACGTCAGCCATCGCGGAGGACCACAGCGGCCTCCACGGAACAATAGAGTGCCCCCACGGCACAGGCCCGCCCACGGATCGGTAGGCCCCTGTTGCTATCTTTTAATGGCTATCAATATGGCGATTAATAAGGTCGCCTTTCTTAATCTTAATTATGAACATGCTTTCAGAGTCGGCAGGTATCTCTTGATACCGCCACAAGGTTCAACCGAATACCGATCAAAGAGCCAATACACCAGTTAGTTAGTTAAAAGTCATTGGTACTTTATTTACACACAGTATGATTTACTCATGCACAATAACACTACAGGCTAAACTATGTCTATCACTAACACCTATACTCAACTACGGGTGCCCACTTAGGTCAGAGGAACAGTGGCCGTTGTTCGGATCTGAGGCTGTTGGGTTTGATGAGGTAGCAGGAGTATAGCTGTGGTCGTCCATCTGGTAGAACGCGTTGGACTTGAACTTACGTGCAGGTGGAGGGGTCTCTCCAGTTGAGAGCCGATTCCAAGAGAACAAACACATGGCGGGGTTCCTTCTTATACTCGGGGGGGCTTTGCACGCTTTTAGGCGGGCCTCAAACTTGGTCCCAATCAATTGGGCAGCTTCTCGATCACCGCCATCGATCTGAGCCAATAAAGGGGTGGGTACCCTGATGGCTGGGCGTGTCCTAAGTGGCCGTTAGCTTTGCTTTGTTTGTATCTTCTTGCTGGGCTAATGGCGCCGGAATACCTGGGACGGTATCAGCTACCTGAGCACTAGTCTTTTGTTTATCGGAGGTGGGCCATCAATGTGCAAATCGGCCAAGAGTTTCGGTTCCGTCTGCAGTCTGTCTTCCCAAATACACATTCAGGCTCTGTGCCTGCTTGTTACTTTGCATTGTCCATTTTTCCCTGTATGCTCAGCGAATGTCCATTTTATATGCTGAAAGTGGCCATCCCAGATGGCTACACGCCCTCCTTATGATCCTCAGTGCGAAGCGTAAAGGATCACACTACTGAATCTTCTTTGTTCTCTGCCTAAGTCGAGCACCTGCAATCAAGGACAGGTTCTATCCTACTCTGTCCTATGGATTCGAACCTTTACCTAAATTGCTTTTATTTACATCGTATCATTATAAAATCCTAAGGGGCAATATAACATTCAAGCATGCATTACATTTCTTTGTTTTTAAACACAGGAACCTCTAACTATCTTCCTCTAAACTACATTCAGGCTGTTTAGCCAATAAAAAGAATTTACAAACAGTATAAAACTATACAATAGCAGCATTACATTTCTCTGTATCTTCGCGGTCAAGTACAGAAAATTGAAATCCTTTCTTTTATTAGAACAAAACAAAAAAATAGTCGATGCACTTTATTTATTTAGAGAGAGTGGGGGGTTTGCTGGAGTCCGAAAATAGGGGGTCTAAGTGTGTATACTGGAGTGCGGGAGGCTTTCCTTCGTCATTTCCGAAGTCTCAGTGTCTGGGTGACACTGCAGAGTATTGCTATCACTAATAGGGCTTCCATGATGTATGAAAGGGAATACCATTTTATGAGGTTGTCGCACCAGGTTGGTGTGTCAGTGGCTGTCTCTGGATGTGGTGTATGGCAGTGATGGGATACATTCACGGCCTGTGTGGTGGGGGTCAGGGGGTTTGCTTCCTCGCGCAACTGTAGTGATCCTACGATGATCCAAATATAGGTCATTGTGTCCGTCTTCATTTTTCTCGGTCTTCCTCTGTCTTCTGGTGTTTTGGATTTCCTGTAGGCACAAGCATAATATCTGTCATTACCTTGTTTAATATCTTGTATGTCTGTCTGTCTGTCCTTTAATCATCAATTGCCCATTAGAATTGTCACCATATGTGACTCCCTCATTTTTTTTTAAACCAAATATTTTTGGGGACAAGACATCCCAAAAAGAAAATACTGTCCCATTGCGAGCAGTCTCGCAGCCTGTGTGGTAAATGCGCCGAGTGGGCGGACAATTTCTCCGCCCAGCAGCAAATCGTTTCATCCAAGTGTTTGAAGATGTAAATAGCATGTGGGAATAGCGACCTAAGGGCCGCCGGAAAGCAAAAAAACTTGTGGCAAAGAGCATTCTTTAAACCACATCCTAAGAAACAGTAAAAGCGTTTCGAAATTAAAGTGCCAAATGGGGTGCGTGTGGTCCGCGACGGGGCAAGAATGGGTGGATTCCCCGGGTAGGGCGGTGACCAGTGCCGTAGGTGCACTACCCGAGCTTAGGTGCCCAGATGGGGTCCTCAGGCAGGGCGGGGACCAGTGCCGGACTCCACTGCCTGGGTTACCGGACAAGAACGGAAAGAATTTGTGTTCACCGTGGATAAACTGGTTCTTATAATTGCCGTCGAATCAGAAGAGTAGTTATGACTGTATCAATAAACTGTATCGTGAGTCAAAAAACATACAAACATTCAACATTTAGAAAAACAAGCTGAAACAAGAAAGCGGGCAGGCACCATCAGAAAGAAGGACACCGTAAATCTCAATTGGTTCCTTTTTCTCATCATCTGGCCACCTCATTGTTCTACTGTAAAAAGAGTCGCAAAGGGGCTATCCTGGTGGGAGTCAGACTCTGAATCATCACCTTCTCCCGGTTGCCAAACTCATGACTGGAGTAGCTGTGCCAAGGCGGCCTAGGTCGATGTGGGGTTCATCTCATCGTTACGGGTGAGTCTGTAGGAATTGTCGCGGTGCCAATGCTTAGTGTCTAGGGTGGAGGCGGTAGGGGGCAATCCATCGTCATCGGGCGGTGGGTCCGGTTCAGGGGCTTTAACATGTGGTCTCGTAGGGGTCAAAATATCCTGTTCAGAGTCGCTGGGAGTGTGGCCTGGTGCAGAATTTAAATCATGTGGCAGTTCCATGAGGTCTAACATATGAGTGCTGTCGCTGTCGGTGCTGGTCGAATTAAGGGAGAGGCGGAGTCGTGTATCTGGGGGTGGAGTCAAAGTGGTGTCCGAGGACGGGCTGGACTGGTTGGGGGAGGCTAGGAATAGGTCATTCATGGGCGGGGCGTGTTCGTCTGCTGCTGCAAGTGAGGTGTGGTGGGAGTGGTTGCACTGTGTGCCATAAGCCTTAAGCTGGTTTATGTGAAACCATCCTGACTTGCCATTAGGATAAGTGATCTTATAAACAGAAGGGCTGACTTTATCTGAAATTGAGTAGGGTCCTGCGAATTTGGGGGAAAGAAATGAACTGGGGTTGTACTGGGAGAGCATGACTTGCTGTTCCACTGAAAATTCCGTCGGGTGTACCGTTTTATCAAAACATGCTTTACTCTGTTTTTTCCGTGTGCCAAGCCTAATAGCTGCGGCTAGCTGGGCTGCTTTAACGTTTTCCAGGATATGTTGTACTGCTTTCTCATGGGTGAGGGCGGTGACTGTGGGGCTGGCCAAATCAAGCCCCAATAAGTATTCTGTTCCCTTCATGAGTCGTCCGGTCATGAGGGTATGGGGGGTGTAACCTGTCGAAGTTGATACCGTGTTCCTAATGGACATGAGTGCAAATGGGAGGACTGTGTCCCATGTCATATTGTGCTGCTGGACCATTTTCCTAAGGGTTGCTTTGAGGGTTCTATTCATGCGTTCTACAATTCCGCTTGATTGGGGGTGATAGGCTAAATGAAATTTTTGTTGTATGACGAAAATTGTGAGGACATTTTTCATGACGTGTCCTGTGAAGTGTGAGCCTTGGTCTGACTCAATACTCCGGGAAAGTCCCCATCTTGTGAAAATTTGTTGTGTTAGAATCTTGGCTGTCGTTTTAGCCGTGTTAGGTCTAGATGGAAAAGCTTCCACCTATTTCGTGAAGGTGTCGATCACTACCAAGACATATTTAAAACCATTTTTGCAGGGGGGTAGAGGACCTTATAATCTATCTGTAGATTCGTCCAGGGGCCATTAACAGGGCGGGTGTGACAGAGTTGACCTTTCTTCTCATACCTGTCTGGATTGTTCTGGGCGCAAATCAAACAATTCTCAATGTAATGAGCCATATTGGATTTTAAATCGGGCCACCAGCAGAGAGGTCTGAGGTGGGCAAGAGTTGAATCTATCCCTTGGTGTCCATGGTTGTCATGGAATTAACACATAATCTGGTTTCTATCTTGGGTGGGGACCACATAAATACCGTCTTTTAAAATTATGCCATCATGTGCTGTCAAAGCGTTTCTGTACTTATCATAGGGGGCTGGGAAGTTACCTTTTAAAACTTCCCTGAGCTTTTCGTCTTCCTTCTGTGCTTGGACTAAATCTTGAATATTGGTCTGTGAGACCTGGACCGTGTGTACTGGGGCACTCTCGGGGAGATTCCAAAAGTGACCATGTCTGGAACCTGCTTTTACTAGGGCGCCTGCCTTAATGTTACCAGGGGTGGAAGAATGATGGTGGCTATGAACCTTAACGCTACCGTATTTACAGCCTTTTGCTGTCTTGAGGATATGCTGGAATAATGGGGCTGAGGGTAGGGGTTTTCCGTCGACGGAAACAAAACCTCTAGATTCCCACAGGGGTAGGAACTCAGTTAAGCTATTGCAGACATATACGCTGCCGGAGTATATGTCGTCTGGGGTCGGGAGCGAGTCGGGATGCTGTACAATGTAGGCTACGGCTGCTAATTCGGGTGCCTGTGAACCTAAATGTCCAGGGAATTTCAGTGAGATTTCTTCTAACGCGTGTCCCTGTGCATCCTCGACATAAATACCACAACCTGTGATTCTTTCACCATTTAAAACTGTGGAGGAGCCATCCACATAAATCCTAAGAGCTGCGTCTGTGTCCGTGGGTCTCTGGGGTGTAGTACATGGTTTTGGGGGAGCTGATTTTGGGACTAAGGGTCCTGTATTGTGCTTGGTGGTAATGATCTCACACTCATGTGGGGTGCCTGCGTACTTTAAATTGTCTGCTATAAACGTGTGTCTTAGTTCTTTTAACCGTAATGTCCCGTCCTTGTAGGAGGAGGGTCCATCGTGCTGCGCAAATTTGGCTGACTATGCCGTCCTTTAGTCTACCGTCTAGTAGAAGTTGGGTTGGGGTGTGTTCTGTCAAAATGGTTACGGGGTTGAGTCCTTTATGTACGCAAAGTACTGAACAGCCCAAAAACTGTGAGCAAGTGCCTTTCGCACGCAGAAAATCCTTGCTCTACCGGATCGAGAACTCGTGAGGTGTAGACTACGGGGCCTAAACGATCGTGTCTTTCCTGAAGGAGCACGGCCGAAAGGGTTCGGTCGGTGGAAGCTACTTCTATTGCGTATGGGGCGAGTGCGTCTGGTACTGTAAAGCGGGAGCTGTGCTCAGGGTACGTTTTAATGCATCCACGGCATCCATGTGCTGTGGAAGCCATTTCCATGGGGTTTTCTTTTTTTGGAGCTCTGAAAGAGGGCTGCCTTTGTGGCAAAACCGTCTATGTGGTTCCTGCAGTAGCCAACCAGTCCTAGAAATGACCGGAGGGCTGTAACATTATGGGGCAAGGGTAATTTAACAATGGAGTCAATGTGTTTCTCCTCGATTTCGCGTTTGCCATGGGTGATTACTGTGCCTAAATAAATGACCTTTTCCTGGAGAATCTGGGACTTTTTGGGGTTAACTTTACATCCGATTTCGTGAAGGAGTCCTAATAATTCGGTGAGAAGCAAAATGTGCTCTCCCTTAGTGTCCGTCTGTAGGAGTAAGTCGTCTACATACTGAACAAAGCATTTGGGTCGGGAAAATTTAGCTAACCAATTTGCCAATTGTCTGTGGAAAATGGAGGGAGAGTTGTGGAAGCTTTGTGGAAGGCACGTCCATGTGTATTGCTGTCCCTGGAAGGTGAAAGCAAATTTGTATTGGCACGCTTTACCTAATGGAATGGACCAAAAGCTGTTGCTGATGTCCAAAGCAGTGAAAAATTTCGACTGAAGTCCCTGTTTTAACATTATCTCGGGACTCGTGGCCACGGTGGGGGCTGCTAATGGGGTCACTTTGTTTAGTTCCCTGTAATCGAGTGTCAGTCACCATGAGCCATCGGGTTTCCTGATGGGCCAGTTTGGGGCATTGTTAGTTGAGGCTACTGAACGAAGTACGCCTTGGTCAAGTAAACTTTGGATGACTTTTGCAATTTCTCCCTCTGCTTGTTGGGGGAAACCGTACTGTTTCTGGAGTTTAGGATCGGGATCTGTGATGTTAACTAAACCTGCGATCCTGCCGCAAAATTGCTTGTGCCTGGCAAAAGATGCTTTGTGTTTCTGTAAAACATCTCTAACTTCTTTGTCTTGACTAATGGTTTGTGGCTCAAACCAGAAGTCTCCTACTGTGCTAATCCTGTATGCGTAGTCTCCAACTGTGAGCGTGGCGGGGGCTCGTGCTGCCTTTGCCATTCTCTACACACATCTATTGACGGGGTCGAACGAAAGATTGTGGGAGCTCATGAAATCTATCCCCAAAATATGTTCGGCTATCTGGGGTAGATCTACTAGAACAACGGGATGTTTTGTCTTAATGTTGCCTATCTGAATAGCTACAGGGACCGTAATATGTCCCTGCTGTAAGTGTCCTGTGAAGCCACTAAGGGTAATACTGTCTGTGGTGGGCCATGTATCCCGTTGGAACATTGTGGAGGAATTTAACTTGGTATGGGACCCTCCTGTGTCCCAAAGAAATTTGACGGGGTGTCCCCGGACTGTGCCTGCTACTACTGGTCTTCCGGACTTGTCCCAAAGGGTGTCGCAGACCCAAGTTGGGGAGTCCGAACACTGTCAATCGGTGCCATTTGTGTCTGCGTTCCCGGAACAGGCGCTAACACTGTGAATGAGCTTGGCTTTGTTCTTATTTGGGGCATTTGCCTGCTGGTTTTGCTGCTGTTTCTGGGGGGCATTGCATTCTCGGGCGTAATGTCCTAACTGTTCACAATTATAGCATTCTTGTGATTTAGGCTGCTGCGGGCTGTTTCTTCCCTCGTTTACCCATGCAAGGTTTTGATGTGTCCTGACTGGATGCATGTTAGCATCTGCCTGCTCTTCCTCTACTTTTCCTTGTTCTGATCTTCCCTGAAGGGACTATTCCCAAGCTCGGGATAATCTCTTTAGTACACATTTCTCATTATGTGTGTCGTCTGAGGGTGTCATAATTGGCACAAACTCTCTGTCCTGCTTCAGTCATGTGGGAGACTAGGATATGAGTCCATTTGGCCATATTTTCTGGTGTCAAATGGGCACGGACTAACTCTCCAAATACTGCTGTAAAGTGGGTCCAAAGGCATCCAGCAAACGCTGTTGGGTGCTCGGTCTTTTTCTGTCTGCATTTATTGAGTCCTTCGATGGGATCTCCCTTATTGTAGCCGATCGCATCTAGGATCGCTGCATGCATTTTTTGGAGGGTACCTCCTCCTACATTTTGTGGGTCGGGAAGGGCTGCCACGACTGAGGGGTCGAGGCTCAAAACTGTGACCATAACTTGCTCTTTTTCGTCCAGGCCGTACATGGTCGCCTGTTGCTTAGCTCTCGCAAAATAATTGTGTGGGTCTGATGTGGGTTGGAACGGTTTGATTTTGTCACACGCGTCCCTTAATTGGGTGACGGTTAATGGGGTGGTGTACAGAAAATCGGGGTCTCCGTTTGTTGTGGCCCTGCGCTGTGTGGTGACAGGGTTCATGGGATTGTGCTCTGCCTGTGCAGTCGGAGGTGGGGGTGCTTTCCTTTTCTGGGTTTTATCTTGAGTACATGCTCCATGCACATAGCGGTGGGCAGTTTCATTTAACTCCTGCCAATCGGGGCCATTTTCCTGATCAAGCTGGAGTCCAAATGTATCTTGGAAACCATTTTGTACTGAGAGCGTTGTGAACACTGGGAAACATGCGGCTAAACACACTCGCTATGGGATTTTGTTCTCAATTAGTTGAATCGTGCCCAGTTAGTCTGTTAATAAATAGTTCTATAGTTAATTTGTTTGGTGGTCACCACTCCTTCCAGGCTACACATGCCTTTGGGCTTGTCCCAGCAGCTAGCCTAATGGGGAATGTGGCAACTGTGACAAGCAGCTCAAATTTAAATACTTGTGCCCATCTCAGTTAAAGTGATTGCATATGAGACTAAATATTGTTTCGGCCTTTATCAAGGCTCAAGGCTGATTTTAAGTCTTTGTCAACTTTTGTCAAGGGACACATGCCAGACAAAATGATATGAAAATGAACTCAATATGGCGGCAAGAGACAGAGTTTACAGACCTAAAGGAGGTGCACAATGCCTGTTTGATGGGTGGTAAAATAGATGTGCCACTACATGAGGTCAGTATAAGGACAGTTGCATAATTTGATGCTCCAGGGCATTCTCCCAAGTGCACAGTTGTATACATTGCCTGTCAGGGAGTGACAACCAATTTCAATGGTCTGTAGAGCTATCTACAATGCTCTACACTTTTGAGAATCCTGCCAGAGGAAAGCCCTGTCCTCTGTTCACCTGATGTCTCAATTCCACTGGGATAATTATTAATATGCTGCTCCTTTCAAACAAGGCCTCTAATTCTTGCTCGATGCATTCATGGAAAGTTGACTGTGATTTGACATACGACACCTGTGGTGACGTAAAAATTTAATGCAGTAATGATTCCTATGAAACAAGCCTTCACTGTGTGACATGTCATCTGCAGGTTACCCTCCAGGAGGTGATATAACTACATGGCAGCCTTCTTTGTGAAGTAGAAACACTGAGAACAGGTCTTTTTGATATACACAGAAGGACGTTCTGTCCCAGTAAATGTAGAACTGGGGTCAAAACCCAGTGAATCTCTCACAGATGAAAAATAGTTGTGGATTTTTTTTGTGTGCCCACTGGGCCTTCTCTCCTCCAAATCGAGAAGCACTTATTGAGACCCTGTCCACTTTGGATAATGCAAGCAGTAGGTGTCAGAATTGGCTATGAAAGTCTTGCAATGCAAAAATAAGGTAGATTTAAAGAGCAACAAATGTTAGTGCACTAATGACAACAATGCAAGTAAAGCAATGTAGTAAGCAAAGGAATGTAGTTGGTTGTGTGCTCAATTTTCACAACCAGTCTTTGGGCATAGTAAACACTATGGGGGCGATTCTCCGAGCCCCACGCCAGGCCGGACAATCGCCGCAACCGTACCACGACACCCCGACGCGCGATTCTCTGAGGTGCGGAGAATCAGCGCCATTTGCGCCGGTACGTTTGGCGCGGCGTTGGCCGTGGGCCGCTGGAATCGGTGGCGCCGCCAATTCTCCAGCCCGGATGGGCCGAGCGGCCGCGCCAATCCGACAGAGTCCCGGCGGCGGCGTTCACCCCTGGTCGTTGCCGTCAGAAACTCAGCGGGAAAGGTCGGGGGGTGGCCTGTGGGAGGGGGGGAGAGGGGCTCCTTCACCGGTTGGGGCCTACAATGGGGTCTGGCCCGCGATCGGGGCCCACCGATCGGCAGGCCGGCCCCTATCCCCCCGGGCCTACTTTCTGGCGTGGCCGGCCCCTGACCACTGACTCCATCTTGAGCCGGGGCTGGCGTGGTAAACAAGTCCCCCACGCATGCACAGGATGGCGCTGGCCCAACTGCGCATGCCCCCCTGTGGGGGCCAGAATCGTACGTAACCAGGCCCGGTTCATGCCGTCATGAAACGTGACAGCGTTCACGACGGCACGAACTCTTGGGCCCAATATTGGAGAATCGCCCCCTATATCAAAACAGAGCAACAATGACTTTTGAACACATTGCTGTTCAGTTCAGTGTGAAAAAGCAACATGATGGACTGAAGTGGAGCAGTGGCCTTCTGTGAGGGAAAAATTGATTATTTCACAAGATTTAATACTGTTACCCTCAATGATGCAGCATGCTAGTGTTTCAATGCGGTGCACCATACACTGGTAATTCCCCATAAGCCAAATTCTCGGTCTCAGTTGTGCTGTTAGTTGGAGCTGCTAAGTGGAGGCTATGAGCTTTCCACAGGGAAGGAGGGAAAATCAATGGGGGAGTCACCTGGGGCCACTCTCATTCACCTCCTAATGAGCGGTTTGAAAGTCGTATTGTCAGAGGCCTGGGAGCAGGTCACTTGACCATCCATATATTAGGGGAATGTTACATGCTGCTTGTGTACAACAAAGGAGGAAGGAATATTTGGCTATTTCTTCACTAAAATAGGTTTTAGATCTGAGCTTTCTGATCTGACCCAGCTGATACATGTGCACCAACAGAATTTAAACACAATAAGGATGAGAGGTGGTGGAGTGCCCACTCTGGACACAATCAACAATGTGGATGCAAATTGCAACCAAAATGGCTCTCGGCTTGAGAAGGTTTTTTTTAACCTTTTCATGTTTCTGCTCAAAGCTAGTTGCATATCACTGAATGCAGGAACTGCCATGAACTAGCACAATTTGGTGGAGCTTGAGGATGAAATAGGATCATTCTTTTGTTTTCAAAAACATCTGTTTACCTGCTTAAGAGTGGTAAATTGGTACAGTTTGATTAATATACCTGAACATGTCTTTATCACAAAAATGTAAACATTTTAATTGCAGCATTTAGTTCACCATTTGTAAGTAACCCAATTTCAAACAACTAAAAATGACGAAAGCAAACTTATACAGAACCATTTTCCATGATTTTGCCTATCTTGAGAAACTGAGTAAATGATCATCCATGACCTTATTGAATGGCAGAGAAGGCTCATGGGGCCAAATGGGGTCTGGCCCGCGATCGGGGCCCACCAAACTCCTTGTGTTCTTGTATAAAATATAGACATTTTATTCTTTCATGAGATGTAGGTATCACTGGCAAGGTTACCATTTGTTGCCTATCCCTTGAGAAGGTGGTGGTGAACTGCCTTCTTGAACCTACCTGATTCAACTTTTCTGGGGCACTTTGGTAGAACTCAATGGACTGTTAGGTCATTTCGGAGGCAGAGAAGAGTCAACCACATCACTGTAGGTCTGGAGTCACATGTAGGCCAGACCAGGGTGGCAGATTTCCTTCCCTGAAGGTTATTAGTTAACCAGATTTTTTTTTACAAAATCAACAACAGATTTATAGTCACTACTGGAGGTCAATCATCTCAGTTCCAGGGCATCGCTGTCCACCCTCTACATGGCACAAGTCAGGAGTGTGATGAATACTGTCCACGTGTCTGGGTGAGTGCAGCTCCAATACACTCAAGAAGCTCGACAGCATCCAGGACAAAGCAGCCTGCTTGATTGGCACCCCATCGACAATCATTCACTCCCTCCACCACCCACACACCGGAGCATCAGTGTGTACCATCTGCAAGATGTACTGCATGAACTCACCAAGGCTCCTTAGACAGCATCTTCCAAACCCACCATCACTGCTGTCTAGAAGGACAAGGGCAGCAGATACATGGGAACAGTACTACATGGAAGTTCCACTCCAAGTCACTTACTAACCTGAAATATATTGCTGTTCCTTCACTGTCCTTGGGTCAAAATCTGGAACTCCCTCCCTAACAGAACTTTGGGTGTACAAACACCACATGGTCTGCATAGGTTCAAGAAAACAACTCATGTCACCTTCTGAAAGGCAATTAGGGATGGGGAATAAATGCTGGCCTCGCCAGTGATGCTCACATCGCGTTTATAAATAAAAATAATTTTTTTACCGAAAGTAGAAAATATATAAAAACTTAACAGCTTTTACAACATGCCTATTAATATCCTTGTGCCCAGAAGACCCTGCTTAATTTCTGGAGACCCACACACAATGCAATTAACCCAAACTCTCACTGGACATGACCAGATTACTGGGCAGGGCCTGCTTCTCACATGAGCTGGAACTTTCCGACCATTCACATCGGTGGGATCTTCCGGTCCCATAAAATGGCTCACCCCCGCCGCGGGTTTTCTGGGAAACCCCGTTGACAACAACAGGACCAGAAGATCCCGTCACTGGCCAATTTGCAGGTCGCTTCCGCCTCCATGAAACGCACGGCAGCTTGCGCCAAAAATCCTTTTGAAACTATCCCAAAATATTGTAGAAATGCAATTTGTGCAGAATACAATTTACACTTAAAATTCCATTTTGTGCTGGTTTTGCTAATTGTGGAAAATTGCACCGAAACAAAAACTGTCCAACTGGACGGAAACTGGTATTTGATCTGCAGCAACATTTAGTCTGAATCTGTAAATGAGCAGAACTTTTGAGTAGATATTTGGTTTTATGTGAACATGACATTCAAACTGGTGGAGATAAATCATGCAAAATTATTTTGCTTGAGGAAGCAAGATAGAATTAAACTGTCACAAACATAGACCATAACAATTTATTAAAACTTCATTCACACAGGTGCCAAAAGTAACTGAATATCAGCTAATGTGACTTATGGGATCTCTTAAAAAGAATAACCGTTTATAATTGTTTGTAGGGCAGCCACAGTGGGTAGCACTGCATCCTCACGGCACTGAGGTCCCAGGTTCGATCCCAGCTCTGGGTCATTGTCCGTGTTAAGTTTGCACATTCTCTCCGTGTTTGCATGGGCTTCGCCCCCACAACCCAAAGATGTGCAGGGTAGGTGGATTGGCCACGCTAAATTACCCCTTAATTGGAAAAATGAATTGGGTACTCTAAATTTTTTTTAAAAATATTAATTGTTTATGTTTCAAACGAATCTTCAAATTTCTGACACACTTCTATGGTAGTGTTGGAAGGTGTTGGTTGCAGTTTGGTAGGCCTGAGGTCCGTAGGACCATAAGACATATGAGCAGAATTAGGCCATTTGGCTCATCGAGTCTGCTCCGCCATTCAGTCATGGCTGATGTGTTTCTCATCCCCATTCCGCTGCCTTCTCCCCATAAACCCTGATCCCTTTATTAATCAAGAACCTATCTATCTCTGCTTTAAAGGCACTCAGTGATTTGCCCCCCACAGCCTTCTGTGGCAAAGAGTTCCACAGATTTACCATCCTCTGGCTGAAGAAATTCCTCCTTATCTCAGTTTTAAAGGGTTGTAACTTCAGTCTGAGGCTGTGCCCTCGGGTTCTAGTTTTTCCTACTAGTGGAAACATCCTCTCCATTTCCACTCTATTTAGGCCTCACAGTAACCTGTAAGTTTCAATAAGATCCCCCCGATCCTTCTAAACTCCAACGAGTATAGACCCAGAGTTCTTAACTGCTCCTCATAGGTCAAGCTCTTCATTCCAGGGATCATTCTTCTGAACCTCCTCTGGACCCTTTCCAAGGCCAGAACATCCTTCCTTAGACTATGGAGCCCAAAACTGCTCACAATGAAGAAGTCTTCATAGTCATACATTGATTAACTGGAAGTGATTATTGACCCTTAGAACTATTTACAAATTTATAGTAAAGGGTACAAGCTAGGAGCGGCCTCCATGCTTGCTAGTACACACGGCTCATTCAAACACTCAGCTGATCCTCAGTGTGAATCATGTTCTCTCTTACATCACTGTGTGGGTGGTGCTGTACACAGTCCCACATTTACCCTACATTTGCTAGACACTTACACTATATGGATTCAAACTAGACATATTCCAAAAAGAAAAAAAAAGGGGACAACAAAGTGCATTGGATGAGTAGAAAAATTCGAATTAAAATGAAATTTTTAAGAAGAGCCAGAAGACAAATCTGAAAGGAATGGAAAGAAATACAGCTGTGCAGTGCCAGTTTCAGTCTCTAAATGATCCCTAACTCTCCAATATGATGGTTGAAAAGTGCATGCTCGTTACAACCCAGAAATATGCCACCTGCCAAATTGACGAAGGACAAAAAAGATCAGGGTGCTCTGCCCATGTCAGAAAAAGACATCAAGTCCTTTAAGAACCAGAATTTGGCCTTTACTACGTGGCAGGCGATGGACTTCTGGCTTCTGATCAGCGGATGCGCCTTGCCCACCATAATGGATACATATGAGTCTGGTTAGCAGCTGATAAATAGGCCCAATTTCTGGGATAATATGTCTTCTGTCCATTTCTATTGATATTTCAGAAAACATTTTTGTCTGAATGCTTAATGTTCTTGACATGGCTGAGAGAACTGTATGGTAAGAATTGCTGAGCCCAACAGTGTAAGGGAGCTGAATTAATATCAGTAGATACACTCATTAACTCAGGGTGCTTCAGAGGTCTTGTCATTGCAGCTATGCATGTTAATTTAATTCCTTTACCCATCAGCCTCAATAAGTTCTCTGCCAATTTTCGCATTGATATAATTTTATTAAATTCCGTTGCAAAGTGCCTCCTTTATCCATATGAATTGTTTTCCAAGAGCAGCCATGGAGTAGACAGATAATGCCATTTGGTTAGAAATGTCTTTGGGATGTCTTCTTTCCAAATAAGAACATTTGTAAATATTAATTTTCCATACAAAAAGACCAGAGTAGTAATAAGGGCTTGTTTTTTTTTTGTTTAATGAATTCAGAACTCGAAGCAAACATTTGAAATATTGCAGATAATATTTTCATTTGAGTGTGGGCAAATTTGATAGCCATTTTGTCTGTAAAATATAGATTAAATATCTATTTAGACGGTAATTTATTAATTCTTCACTCACCATTTAATGAATGCATTTTCTGCTTGGATAGTTTGGCTCGTCAATTTGTCTACGTCTGAGGGTATATTTTGTATGCGTGTCTGTTGTATATAGTGTTGTAATGCTCAGGGCATTTTGCATAGTTTTTGTTTTAATGTTATTGAACAGGGTAATTTTCTTGGAAGAACAAAAGCAAGGGATTATCTAAGATAACAAAAAATACAGAAGAAACAATAAAAATGGGAAATGCTTGGTAACAATAAAAAAGGCTGCTTATTTCCTGGGAGAAATTTAGACAGTAATTCCCAATCCTTGCAGGATAACAAATATAGAGATTCCCAAGTATAACATAAGCAGCAAGGGAATAACAAAAACATTTTATGTGAGTGGAATAATGCAAACAATGCACTTCTTGAATTCCACAGATGAAGTGCACACCATTTTCTCATGGACCCTGTCCATTACAATATCAGTAAAACAGTCTCTCTAAGGGTGTGTTTTGACAAACAAAAATAAACTGCAGGCATATAGTCAATATTCCAATCAATTAAACATTGTAAGATTAATAAGAATCTTTCACTTGGTAAAATTGCTGTTAGTAATTCGGTTTGTTGATCTGTTTAAAACAATCTCATGCACACTTATGCGACAGGCCCACAACACAATAACACCTGCCTCTTTGTGTGCTGTATCCAGCAGAGAGTCAAAAGATTCAAATGGAGCCTGAAAGAACGCAGTGTGGATTGCCCCAAGGTGCTGGCCCTGCTACATTAGTGAAAACTCATTTATTGCTAATTCAAATGAACTTTTATTCACCCTAGGTTTTCAAATTGGTGAACTGAATGAAGAAAAAAATCATCTAGTCACCAAGCCAGCACTGCGTTGATGGTTAATTATGTCTCCGCTCTGAAAATGATCTGCATATATCTATATTTAAATGACATGGGGCTATCACCTCAAGACAATCCCCTCCAGAGCAGCCGTTCAAATGCAACATTTTAATTTCTAATTCCTGAGTTGATTAAATGTGGGAGTTAGAAGTCTTGGATAAACATAAAGTTGGAAATTCAGATTCAGATCCGGAGTAAAATTTGACTATTGGCAGAGCACTTGTTCTGAATGGAGCTAATGGTACTAAAACAGTGACCTTGAATCTTTCTTTATTCTCAGCTGTCAGTGCAGGTGCATTTCACAGTGGCACGGAGACCAAAGAAGAAACATCAACTCGTATCACACACCGGTGTCTAACTTACACTCAGAGTGTGGTTAATCTGAGCATGGGTAAATTAAATCTGCAATTCAAGTAGCCACTTTGTGATGTTCTGCTGAATTGTAACCACAGTACAAAAGTGTCAATATTATCAAATTTTCACAGTGGGGCAGCTCTGGGGGGAACAGGGCATGATTAGAAGCAAAGTGAAGTTAAGCTAGATAATGTCTGTGTAGTCATTACAACTTTTATAATTGCTGCATCTGAGGTATGAATTTAAATGATCTACACTGGGCCAGAATTTCAATATTCAGACCATTCTAATCGTGATGTTTTTTTTCAGAAAACGGCACTGGATACACACAAAGTGAATTTATCTTCACTCTCTGAATTGTCCAATGCTCTTGTGTAAGTCATGAGGTAGAAACAAGTCTTTAAAAAAATAAGGGGCAGGATTCTCCGTTTCTGAGACTAAGTGTTGACGCCGACGCAGATTTTGTGGCCTTTCACAAAAGCAAAACTGGCGCCGAACCTGGATCGATTCAGCAACTGTGGAGGGGCTAGCATGGCGCCACGTGGAACACAATCGATTCCAATGAAAAACGGTACGGGATTCACTGGGTCCGTGATTGACGGTTGGGAGGCTGAAAAACTGCAACCGCATATGCACATTACAATCCCCACACACACTCATCCCAGCCAACAAGATGGCACTGGTTGTGCTGGAGTCGCCGATACAGCTGAAGGGTTGGCCGGGACCTGAGGGCACCTAGCGGGTGTGGCCTGGGGGGACACCTATACGACACGTGTTCTCAGTGGGCTGTTAGCGCCTTGTGCAGCTGCCTGGCTGTTTGACGGCTGTGGCAATGGTATCCTGTGCCCGTTCATCCCGGCCCCACAGCCCACCTCCTGGCCACCCCCCACTACTCCCCCTGTCCCTGGCAGAAGCCCCCTGCCCAGCAGCACAACTGTCAGCAAACTATAGTGATGTTGGACTCTTTTGTACTCCCCCTCCCCCCCCCTCCCACCGCTCTCTCCCTCTGCAGCCATGACAAAGGTTTCACGATTTTTAAGAGCAGAAGTGAACCGTGCAGTGGGGAACACTTCCCATTGGAGGCGAAGCATCGCAGAGGGCCCAGAGAATACCGGGTGGGGCCCGCTAATGATATGCAAATGGTGCTTACTATATGTGCGTTCCGGGACCTTATTGACACTGCTGTTGAGGTGACGGAGAATAGCGATTTGGCATCAAATTGGCCCAGCCGCGATTTTAGCGTCGGAACCTATTCTCTGCCCAATTGCGTTTTGCAATTTCGGCATCATCGAACAGATAATCCCATCCAAAGACTTGCATTTATGCAGCACCTTTCACCACCAGAGGACATCTCGAAGCATATGCAGCTAATGAAAGACTTTTGAAGTGCAGTTACTATTGTAATATAAGAGGCACAGCCACCAATTTGCTGACAACAAGATCTCATAAACAGCAGGATGAATGTGAATAAATAGGAACAAAGGAAATAATTTGTTTGTGGAAGATTCATTGAGGGATAAGTATTGGCCAGGACATCAGGGATAACTCTGCTGTTTTTCTTCAAAACAATTTCATGGGATCTTTACATCCACTTGAGTGTGCAGGAAGTTTAACATTCTTATCTAAAAGACATCTTCAGTACTGCAGTGGATCATCAGATTTGATTTTTGTGCTGAAGCCGGTCTTGAACTCGACACAAGGGCCGAAAACAAGAAGTCTGGGGATCAAGATACACTGGTCTGTAGGACACATCTGTTTACCAGGGAAAACAGACAGTGATGATTACTCCCCCACAGGCAGCTGGATCTATGGGAAAACTCCAATTTGATTTGCCTGCATGTCTCAACAGCAGTGACCCTCAGCTGAGTCTCAGGTATGGAATTGAAACAGGGGTTAGGAGAGTTAGTTTCATGAGTTCCTAATGGAGGACTTCATCCTATCTGTTGCCTAGCAGCAGCAGTCGGGTGGAGGCAGCCCACTGGTGAGAAGAGGCTCAGGTATGTTTTAAAACTGCCTGGTTTTAAGTTCCTTAAATCAGCAGTGCCCCCTCCAGGCCTCACAGAGACGTGTTCAGCCTTCCAAGCCCAGATCGTGGCCCTGATCTCTGAAATATTTCCCCCGCCCCAGCGAGTAGCATGAACCTTTAAAGCTCTCACTTCCTGATTGGGGTTCTGATCCGTGAAATGCTCACCAAACCCCCACCCCTAATCCCAATCGCCTTCCCCTCCCACTGATGGTCCGAGAACATTCCCTTTGGTCCACCGCTGTGGTCTCCTGTTGGTAATTCTGTCATGGGAGTGTCCCTTTAACAAAGGATTTTGTCTTTTCACATGGCTTCAGTGATGTCATTTTGTGAGTGGAGCTGGCTATGGTGGTGAGGTTTGTTTTACTTTCGCTTTCAGTTTTGACGACTGTGGACTACAGACAGAGAAAATAAATGTTTTGGCCTGTCTCTCTCTAATTTCATGTTAAAGAGTTGTTCCATTGAAACAAAAGTTGATTCTAGCTACCTGTTTTGGTAACTTAAAAGATATAGTTTGCTTTCTGGAAGGGTTTAAACCTGCTGGTGAGACGGGGTCAGAATCTCAGGAAAAGCCGGTCTTACTCAAGTGAGAATGCAGAGTGCAGGGCCACATCCTTGAAAAGGGGTTTTAGTTTATGGGATTTTGTTTTTGAATTGGAGCAGTTAAGAGGGAATTCATTAAGTGCTTTACGTGGATTACTGTAGCCGTGGGGTGTCGTCATGTTTGAAATGGATAAAAACTCTTGCTGTGTGTTTATATAAATGTTAACTAAGTTCTCAGAATAAAGCTTATTTTTATTAAAGTGTCTAGGAAGACTATTGAATAATGTCTGAAGGGAAGGTTTTTATGCTCATCCTAGCCAAATTCAATGTAGAGGTTGTACGTCATAGAACATAGAACATAGAACAATACAGCGCAGTACAGGCCCTTCGGCCCACGATGTTGCACCGAAACAAAAGCCATCTAACCTACACTATGCCATTATCATCCATATGTTTATCCAATAAACTTTTAAATGCCCTCAATGTTGGCGAGTTCACTACTGTAGCAGGTAGGGCATTCCACGGCCTCACTACTCTTTGCGTAAAGAACCTACCTCTGACCTCTGTCCTATATCTATTACCCCTCAGTTTAAAGTTATGTCCCCTCGTGCCAGCCATATCCATCCGCGGGAGAAGGCTCTCACTGTCCACCCTATCCAACCCCCTGATCATTTTGTATGCCTCTATTAAGTCTCCTCTTAACCTTCTTCTCTCCAACGAAAACAACCTCAAGTCCATCAGCCTTTCCTCATAAGATTTTCCCTCCATACCAGGCAACATCCTGGTAAATCTCCTCTGCACCCACTCCAAAGCCTCCACGTCCTTCCTATAATGCGGTGACCAGAACTGTACGCAATACTCCAAATGCGGCCGTACCAGAGTTCTGTACAGCTGCAACATGACCTCCCGACTCCGGAACTCAATCCCTCTACCAATAAAGGCCAACACTCCATAGGCCTTCTTCACAACCCTATCAACCTGGGTGGCAACTTTCAGGGATCTATGTACATGGACACCTAGATCCCTCTGCTCATCCACACTTTCAAGAACTTTACCATTAGCCAAATATTCCGCATTCCTGTTATTCCTTCCAAAGTGAATCACCTCACACTTCTCTACATTAAACTCCATTTGCCACCTCTCAGCCCAGCTCGGCAGCTTATCTATATCCCTCTGTAACCTGCTACATCCTTCCACACTATCAACAACACCACCGACTTTAGTATTGTCTGCAAATTTACTCACCCACCCTTCTGCGCCTTCCTCTAGGTCATTCCTCTAGGTAAATGACAAACAGCAACGGCCCCAGAACAGATCCTTGTGGTACTCCACTTGTGACTGTACTCCATTCTGAACATTTCCCATCAACCACCACCCTCTGTCTTCTTTCAGCTAGCCAATTTCTGATCCACATCTCTAAATCACCCTCAATCCCCAGCCTCCGTATTTTTTGCAATAGCCTACCGTGGGGAACCTTATCAAACGCTTTGCTGAAATCCATATACACCACATCAACTGCTCTACCCTCGTCTACCTGTTCAGTCACCTTCTCAAAGAACTCAATAAGGTTTGTGAGGCATGACCTACCCTTCACAAAGCCATGCTGACTATCCCTGATCATATTATTCCTATCTAGATGATTATAAATCTTGTCTCTTATAATCCCCTCCAAGACTTTACCCACTACAGACGTGAGGCTCACCGGTCTATAGTTGCCGGGGTTGTCTCTGCTCCCCTTTTTGAACAAAGGGACCACATTTGCTGTCCTCCAGTCCTCTGGCACTATTCCTGTAGCCAATGATGACATAAAAATCAAAGCCAAAGGTCCAGCAATCCCTTCCCTGGCCTCCCAGAGAATCCTAGGATAAATCCCATCAGGTCCCGGGGACTTATCTATTTTCAGCCTGTCCAGAATTGCCAACACCTCTTCCCTACGAACCTCAATGCCATCTATTCTATTAGCCTGGGGCTCAGCATTCTCCTCCACAACATTATCTTTTTCCTGAGTGAATACTGACGAAAAATATTCATTTAGTATCTCGCCTATCTCTTCAGACTCCACACACAATTTCCCATCCCTGTCCTTGACTGGTCCTACTCTTTCCCTAGTCATTCGCTTATTCCTGACATACCTATAGAAAGCTTTTGGGTTTTCCTTGATCCTTCCTGCCAAATACTTCTCATGTCCCCTCCTTGCTCGTCTTAGCTCTCTCTTTAGATCCTTCCTCGCTACCTTGTAACTATCCATCGCCCCAACTGAAACTTCACACCTCATCTTCACATAGGCCTCCTTCTTCCTCTTAACAAGAGATTCCACTTCCTTGGTAAACCACGGTTCCCTCGCTCGACGCCTTCCTCCCTGTCTGACCGGTACATACTTATCAAGAACACGCAGTAGCTGATCCTTGAACAAGCCCCACTTATCCAGTGTGCCCAACACTTGCAGCCTACTTCTCCACCTTATCCCCCCCCAAGTCACGTCTAATGGCATCATAATTGCCCTTCCCCCAGCTATAACTCTTGCCCTGCGGTGTATACTTATCCCTTTCCATCATTAACGTAAACGTCACCGAATTGTGGTCACTGTCCCCAAAGTGCTCTCCTACCTCCAAATCCAACACCTGGCCTGGTTTATTACCCAAAACCAAATCCAACGTGGCCTCGCCTCTTGTTGGCCTGTCAACATATTGTTTCAGGAAACCCTCCTGCACACACTGTACAAAAAACGACCCATCTATTGTACTCGAACTATATCTTTTCCAGTCAATATTTGGAAAGTTAAAGTCTCCCATAATAACTACCCTGTTACTTTCGCTCTTATCCAGAATCATCTTCGCCATCCTTTCCTCTACATCCCTAGAACTATTAGGAGGCCTATAAAAAACTCCCAACAGGGTGACCTCTCCTTTCCTGTTTCTAACTTCAGCCCATACTACCTCGGAAGAAGAGTCCCCATCTAGCATCCTCTCCGCCACCGTAATACTGCTCTTGACTAGCAGCGCCACACCTCCCCCTCTTTTGCCTCCTTCTCTGAGCTTACTAAAACACCTAAACCCCGGAACCTGCAACATCCATGCCTGTCCCTGCTCTATCCATGTCTCCGAAATGGCCATAACATCGAAGTCCCAGGTACCAACCCATGCTGCCAGTTCCCCTACCTTGTTTCGTATACTCCTGGCATTGAAGTAGACACACTTCAAACCACCTACCTGAACACTGGCCCCCTCCTGCGACGTCAAATCTGTGCTCCTGACGTCTATACTCTCATTCTCCCTTACCCTAAAACTACAATCCAGGTTCCCATGCACCTGCTGCATTAGTTTAAACCCCCCCAAAGAGCACTAACAAATCTCCCCCCCAGGATATTTGTGCCCCTCAGGTTCAGATGTAGACCATCCTGTCTGTAGAGGTCCCACCTTCCCCAGAAAGAGCCCCAGTTATCCAGAAATCTGAATCCCTCCCGCCTGCACCATCCCTGTAGCCACGTGTTTAAATGCACTCTCTCCCTATTCCTCGTCTCACTATCACGTGGCACGGGCAACAACCCAGAGATAACAACTCTGTTTGTTCTAGTTCTGAGCTTCCATCCTAGCTCCCTGAAAGCCTGCCTGACATCCTTGTCCCCTTTCCTACCTATGTCGTTAGTGCCAATGTGGACCACGACTTGGGGCTGCTCCCCCTCCCCCTAAGGACCCGGAAAACACGATCCGAGACATCACGTACCCTTGCACCTGGGAGGCAACATACCAAACGTGAGTCTCTCACGCTCCCACAAAATCTCCTATCTGTGCCCCTGACTATAGAGTCCCCAATTACTAATGCTCTGCTCCTCTCCTCCCTTCCCTTCTGAGCAACAGGGACAGACTCCGTGCCAGAGGCTCGTACCCCATGGCTTACCCCTGGTAAGTCGTCCCCCCTCACAAGGTCAGGTCGACTTCATAATATACTTTGGAGTTTCTAAGCCCTGGCCCATAACAATTCCTACACCCGTTGGCTGCCCAGTCAGTCAAACTGGCAAGTGGCATTAGTTCATGTAAGTGATGTTGGCATCCATGTGCCTGACCTTGCCATGTTCTTTGCCTGCTGCCAGGCTCGCCCGCAGCCTCCCCGCCTCCCCATTAATATCAGGGCCAGTTGGGTCTGGACGCTGCCTATTAGAAACAAATAATTTAGATTGCGATAGAACTCATGTTGATCCAAAATGAATGCATCCTGCAAAGATTTGTAAATCAGATAATCAAAATAATGCATCAACCAAAACACTACTATCAAAATAATTTCAAGCTTTTGTAAGGTGAATGACATGTCATTCACTCCAACTATTGGCCGAATAAATTATTTCAAAGACCATCCTAAAGACTTTTTTTTTTAAAGACAGTGACATTGAAATATTATGGTGCTAATTTATTTTTGTTCGAATTTGTTTCCTTAAAATAAGTAAATATGTTGAAAAGTGAACAACACTTCTACTATCAAAATAATTTACCCAGAGGAGTTCTGGTAATAAACTGAAAAAATGCATGTCATAATTGGTAGCTGTGTGCAGAAATGCTCCTTTAGCACTAGCAATTGAACTTCAATGTTTTAGCCTGGAGGAGGAAGGGGGTGTTGTTGCTGCATTATTCATCTCATAAGGAAATAGAGCAATGCAATACAGAAATGACTGTATGCCCTTATTTTTGAAATCTAGCAGAAATGATTACATGACCTTATTTCTGAAGTCTAGTTGACTAAGTGATAGCCAAGAGGTGAATTGCAAAGCAGATAAATGGGTGTTTAAATTACAGTTACTGATGCTACATTCTTTGAAGGGCTTATTTATTTCATTGTGTTATGCAACAACAATTAAACATGATGAAAATAGATAATAGCTTTTATGTAACTACTTGGAAAACATTTGGGGCACTTTATCAAATAATTTAATTAACAAAATCCATACATTTGAACTTGTATGCATGAAGGAGGGCATTCCAGGTTGATGGAAATTAAGGACTTTATTCTTTGGTCATGGATGGTTGAGTTATTCTGCACTCATGTCATTTGGGAGTTATATTTTCCCTATTCAGGTAAACAAAGCACCAGGGACACTAACTGGGTAGACTTTAAAAAAATTATGAATTCCTTCATCTCATCCTATTTTAAATATTTATCATTGAGAATACTTTAAGATTCTCTACCCATTTTAATCATTCCACCGCTGTCCTCCCTGACTCACGTCCCCACTGCCCCAACCCCAGAATTGGTAGTAGGGAAACAGGAGGTTGAAGGTCACAACCAGTTCACACTAAAGGATGTTGGGAAACAGATTTAGTCAGATTCGTTTTCACTTTGAGAGGTCAAAGAGTGATGAGATTTGGTTACTTAAATCTCAACAATAAACAACTTAAGAAAGTAATGCTTGAAGTTTGAAAATGCAAATATTTTATTTTATTCGAGCCTGTTGTATTCAAATTTTCACTGCAGCTTGGGATTCCATTAAATGTTCTGAACATTTAATATTCTCCATTAATATTTCAAAGTATATTTAGGATATTTTATGGAAAACAATTTAACCCGAGACCATGCATTGTTTCCATTTTGTGCTATAAAATATTTACAGCATGAATAAACAAATTGTGTATTACAAGCACTTAAGGTTGTTGATTCAGTTTCAGATGTTTTCTAGAGTTTAAGCTCCCTCTGGTGGCTTCTGGGCTTAGTTTTCCTCCTGGGAGCAGACAATTGCTATTCACAAAGTTCAAAGAAATATAACTTCATTTGAAAATTCCCAATAAATCCAATAGTACGACAAAAGAATATACAAGAACTCATTAGAATTGAGCAAATTCCATTGATGAGCAAGACTTCTTTCCTCGAAATTATGAATACATTTTTTTAAAAACTCAAGCTATGAAAACATTAGTGTGGAATTATGATTCCTTGCCTTGTCTTTTGTTAGTTCATGAATATCTGGAACATACGGTGGCAGTCAAAATCCAGCGAGCCATACCTCATGAGAATATAAAGTCTACTTACACAGGGTTCCCAGTATTTTTCATGTTCTTATGGAAAATATCCTTTTGAAATCCCAAAGCAGCAAATTTTAATCTCATTTGTGCATGTGAATGATGCAAAGACAGGGCTGAACAGCAAGGGGAACACTTTTTTAGCATAATTTCATTTGTCAGGAGAATCTTGCTGCTGACATCGGAAGAGTGATCTAATTGATTTTAATCATACACCTGAGATTGAAAACTGGCTTTATCATGAAAAATAATTTTAACATGTCGAAAGGAGTATTGCTTCCATCTAAATATTGCTCTTTTTTTTTGTTGGTCTTTGAGACCTCCTAAAATTGAATTGTGCATGTATACGAAAACTAGCTAAACAACTCACTGGCAGTATGGTGCTTTCATGTGTTCCCCCAATGTGGAGGTGCGAGGTGGCATTTTGTCGCTGTGTGCTGCTGCATTGTGGGTTGGTGGAGACTTTGCCACAACAGACAAAAACAGTGACCTTTGGCTTGTCGAGTTTCCTTAAGAAACAAAGCTACGATAACATTTTGTACGTGACCAGTGCCAATTATTAGTAGAAGTTGGCTGACTTTGGTTCCACAGGAAAGTCTTCTGCCAAATGTGAAAAAAACTGTAATCCTGCAGAAAGTTGATGTCAGTTTTGAATTTCCCCAAAGGACCCATGAGGTGCCTTTTTTTACATCCTGTGCCACTGATAAGTTATTTTAATATAAGTTGTACAATCTAATGTTCTTCAAAAAACCCATTCGGTTTCAAAACCCTTGCCCAACTTTTTACTTAAGCATAGAATTGTATTTTCTGAAGAGTTGTTTGGCTACGTTTTTGGTTCTAACGCAGTGCATGGTTTTTTGAGATTTCAGCCCAAAAAGAAGAAATATTTAAATGGCTGGGTTCGTCACATAGGCGTGCTAAAATTATTTTTGAAGTATAAAGTTCAGTGGGTAAAAAATGTTGCTTTTCATCTTTGATTATATGGGCTTTGATTCAAGTCCAAGGATGAGTGACGAAGGTCAGCTTTTACTAATGACCACTGAGGATTAAAAGGATTAGTTGCTGCGTGAGTATGCAATGCAAATTGCTCCCAGTTCAGCAATCTGAGATCTCTAGGATTTTTGAGTACGACTCAAGGGAAGAATGAATGCTACCAGGTGCAAGAAAGGGTGCTTTTGTGACAGGAGAGTTCAAGACGTAGCACTGGGGAGGCCAAGGGAGTACACTTCCGAAATCTATTGACCTCGATTTCATTGAGATAAAATAATTGTGATATTTAGGCCCTTAACAATTTGCAATAAAGGCGAAAGGAAAACCCTGGAACAATGACTTGTAATCCATGAATAATAGAGCGATGTGGGTTACAATGAATTGAACTCAAACATAATTTGGTGATTTGGGAAGACAGTAGTAGATCAAAGCTTGAGAAGTTTAAGTTCCTTATATATTATAAAAGAATATATTCACTGAAAGCCAAACTCAAACAAAATGTAGGTGTAGCTTTATCAATGAATTTTTTTTTTTAACCATTTTCACTGAATAAGGGGTTAATATGAGTATCAGACAAGCACATGGTACATTATACATACACACAGATATTTACATGCAGGCACAGTGACAAATGAGGATCCTCACTGAAATATTATGTAATATCTGACATGACTATCGCACAAAACCAAACCAAGCCTAAAGCATAGTAATAGCCATAATATGGTCCCAATTTCTAAGAATAAAATAATCAAAACAAAGAGGGTGCTCAGGAGAAGTGATAAGCAGTGCTGTCTCACGGATGAGGGACCAAAACAGATGTTCATAAACGGAGCACCTGTTTGTCACAATAAGAGCAGTAAGAGTGGAAGCTTGCAATGAATGAGCACACAATAAGGTTGAGCCAGACTTGGGGTTAATTAGAAACTTTGGAATTAGTTTAAATTGCAATAGTTGTGTCCTCTTAAAAACATAGTGGGCCAGATTTTCCATTTGGGAGACTATGGGCGGAATTCTCCATTAGCCGATGCCAAATTCAGGAAATGCAATTTGGCGGAGAATAGCTTCCGACTCCAAAATCGCGGCAGGCAGCGATTTGACCCCAAATCGTGATTCTCCGTCACCTCGAAAACACTATCAATGCGTTTCACTCTGCATGTACTGCAGTCACTGTTTCATTATCATTAGCGGGCCCGACCTGGTACTCTCCGGGGTCTATGCGATTCTCCGCCTCCGATGGGCCGAATTCCCGACAGCATGGTTCACTTGTGCTTTTAAAAATCATGAAACCGGCGTGGCGGCTGCTGAAGGGGAGAGACGGGTTACAGAAAGTGTCTAACATGGCCACAGTGTGCTGAGAGTTGTACCGCTGGCTATGGGGCTTCTGCCAGGGCTGTGGGGAGTAATGGGGGTGGCCAGGAGGTGGGCTGTGGGATCGGGGTGGTCGGGCACGGAACACCATTGCCGCACCCGGCAAGGCAGCCAAGCAACTGCCCACACCACTAACGGCCCGCTTTGAACCTGGTGCCACGGATCATATAGGTGATCCCCCAGGTCACACCCCGGGGTATCCTCTGGCCCCAGACTACCCATCAGCTGTATGGGCGCGCTCCAGCACAACCAGTGCCATCTTTTTTGGCTGGGATAAGTGTATGTGGTGAGTGTAATGTGTATGTGCGGCTGCAGCTTGTCAGCCTCCCGAGTGTCAATCATGGACCCGACTCATGCCGCAGCATTTTTCAGTGGAATCGAGTGTGTTCCACGCGACACTGGTGCTAGCCCTCAACGAGAGCGGAATCGGTCCAGGTGCGGCTCCGGTTTTTCTGTCGTGTAAGTCCACGGATTCTCCGTTAGCATCAGCAACGGAGAATCCCGCTTTATGTTCTTCCACTGGAGATGAATCCGAGATAAATTGGAGCAGGAGTCCAAAGGTGATTCACTTACCCTTGCCATGCAAATCTATACATGGCAGGGATTGCAGGAGATTCCCTCACAAATCCTGCAATCGGGACACCATTTTGAGTGAGCTGCCCGATAGCAAAGTCCTCCTCCTGCAATGAAATCCCCCCCCCCCCCCACCCCAAGCACCAACCATGGGAATTGCTGGATCACCCTCCATCCTGCCACAGTATGAGGGTGACTCAACCCCTCCAGCCACTGAAGCCCCACCAGAGAACCGGTTAAGGGAGACCCCTACCAGAGAGACCCCTACCAGAGACCTCATTACAGAGAACCCCACCAGTCACCTGTATGAGAGACCCTTAGAGAGGCCCCGACCAGAGATTGATTTTACTAGGCTGTGATTGACAGCTTGCATACTGCCAGCTGTCTTCATAGAATTTCATAGAATTTACATTGCAGAAGGAGGCCTGGGTTGTTTAATTCCCCTTCACACTTGAATGAATCTCACGTACTCTGCTGTGAAACTAACTGCAATGTTTATGAACATCTAGCTATGATTGACAGCTCTTGGACCCCATCAAAATCAATCAAGTACTCTCACTTCCTCTTTTTCTCTGCAGAAAGTACTTAACTCTCTTATGGGGGTCTCTGGTGGGGGTCAATGTAATGTGGAGATTCTCGTGGGGATCACCCTTTGGGGTAGCAGAGAGTCCAGCCCATAGTTACCATGGACTAAAAATTGGGTATGGTTCGTTTGTAGGCGCAGGGAGTGTGATACACAATTTAAATTTATTTTTTTTGTATTTAGAATATCCATTTATTTTTTTCCCAAGTAAGGGGCAATTTAGCATGGCCAATCCACCTCGCCTGCACATCTTTGGGTTGTGGGGGTGAGACCCATGCAAATGCAATCTCCATGTGGACAGTGACCCGGGGCTGGTAACGAAACCAGGTCCTCAACGCCGCGAGGCTCTAGTGCTAACCACTGCGCCGCCGTGCCACCCCTTGTGATGCTGATTATCTGACAATGTAGGCAGCATGCAAACTTTGAGCTGAATGTGTGTCTTCATGATTGAGGCACAATGTCTAGTACTAAACACATTGTTGAATTGCTGCATGCTCAGAAGGGTGCTCAGGTTCATGTGAGGTCAGCACAAATTAATGCTAACCTGCACTTCTTACAGGAAGGTGCATTCTGACTCAAAGTTGGTGTTTGAACTGACTTTTAAAGTATTTCTCACAATGAAGAAAGAGGAGAAATGAAGGATCAAGCCAATGAGAGAGCTCCCAGGTTCTCCATCACAGTACTGGATATGGTGATATGCCTGTCGATAATATTACATGTACTCAACAGTGTGACTTCCCCGTGGGTTCGCCCTGCTGCCTCACGGCACCGAAGTCCCAGGTTCATTCCCGACTCTGGGTCACTGTCCGAGTGGAGTTTGCACATTCTCCCCGTGTTTGCATGGGTTTACCCCCCACAACCCAAAGATGTGCAGCGTAGGTGGATTGGCCACGCTAAATTGCCCCTTAGTTGGAAAAAATGAATTGGGTTCTCTAAATTTGAAAGAAAAAAGAAAAGAAAACAGTGTGACCTCCCACCAATAATTGGCCAGGTACTCAGCAGAATGACCTCCCACCAGCAGGTGGTGTCAGACATCAGTCATGTGGCATCTGGCTAACAGCAGAAGATTGCAAGATGTTCATGAAGACAGTCATACATAAAGGTAGTTCCAAGACAGTCTAATGTAACTGCACGATAACTTGGTCTGGATCTGATTGTTGCCTTACCATGTGTACATTAATAAATCCTAGTTCTGGCTAAGTCATCAACAGTTCTATAGATTCATTGCAAGACAAGATCACTGAACACAACTCTTGAGATCTCAGTCCAGGAGGTGGAAAAGAGGAGAGATGTCATGTGTCTGCAGGAGATCAGCAGGCTATCCAGGACTGTGAAGGGAATGGAGGCTGATGTAAAGAGTTTCGGCCAGAGGATCTGGCTGCAGTGGTGGAAAAAGTTCATCGGCCTCACAAAAGTGATCAAGGGCAGTGACAGCAGCGTCAAATGCCATCTCCTAGCCACCAAACCGGCAACCTCACATAGTGACCAATGCCGCGCATGCCCACCACTATTCATCCACAATTTCTAACAATTAAGACTCATACCTAATATCCATATGGCCACATCACTTTCACACATTTAGTCTGCTGCAAGTCTCACACCCACATACTATCAGCTATGAAAGGCAGGTCACCCAAACCGTTTGCAACAAACTCACTGATGCTCTTCCCTCCCTCATTAAGCTGGCGCATAATAGGAGGGAGGAGCGAAGAAAAGATGGGAGTCAGGCATGGTTGCATCTCCTGCATCTCTTGAAGGAGATGATTCTCCCAATTATTGACGCAACAGTAATTAAGGCTATTGCAATTGCAAATACTGAAACCATCCAGAATGGCAGTGCGTTCCTGCCTTATCCATCTTCTCAAATCCCACTTCACCCTCATCCTGTTACCTGCTGTGAATTACAAGCTGCGGACGGAATGGTCTTTGTCCCACCCGCTTCCCATCATTCCAACCCATCCATTCTGCATTTATACTTTCAGACAGCCAAGAACTGCCGCTTGGTTAGAGAGTGCAGATGATGAAGGCGATGAGAGATATCTGATGGAGAAGCATCATCACTTAATCTGAAACCGGCAGTCAACAGCTCCAATATTAGTCACGTAAAAACTTTCAAAAAGGCATTCAAAAGACGAATACACAAATTCAAAGGAAAATACTGAATACAAAAAGAGTTTTTTTTTTCATTTTTGTCATATCCTTAAACCTGTAACGACCTGCAGAAAAATAGTGGACGGGATCTTCCGTTTTGCCGGTTGCTTAGTCATGCCCGTGGATTTTCCGACGGTGTGGGGCTGCCCACAATGGGAATCCCCATTAGCTGGCTGCCGGGATGGAGAATCCCGCTGCCGACGGGGGCACGCCTCACCAGAAAACGGGTGCAGCGGGACGGAGAACCCCGCCCAATATTTTTTAGAGGCCTCTTGAGAGAATGACTGGAACTTGGGGATGGGGGGGCCAAGGTGGATGACAGGTAGTACAATCTCAGAGTACTGAATAGCTGAGGCAAAATATATTTTCAATGTGCAATGGAAGAAAATACTGATTCAAAATTTGTGATCACAGTTTGGAGGTGAGGGTCACGATCTAACGCCACGTCGCGCCCAATTTGGGACGTGACATGGCCGGTAAATCTCCTCGCCACACCTCACGACATCTGATGGGATCTCGCGAGACGGAACAATCTGGATCCCATCCACAAATTTGCATATTTAAGTTTGCAGCTCGGCCTCGCTGAGGGGATACCAGCCGGGCGCCGTTAGAACTGGTCTCCACAAACAGGTAGAACGGCACTTGGGGGATCTACCAGGCGATCAGAGCCCCTGATTGTCAATCTCTGCGCAGGATAGCACCCTGGCACTGCAGATGCCACCCAGGCACCCTGGCAGTGCCACCCAGATGCTACCCTGGCACTGCCAGGGTGCCCAGGTGGCACTTGCCAGCCTGGCAGGGGCAGTGCCAGGCTGGAACTGCCAAGGCGGCATTTTTCCTGTGCCAGGGACCAGGCCCGGGGTTGCCCTGTCCTCTTGAGGTGTGGTGCGGGGGGGCTCGAGGACCCCTAAACAGGTGTGTTGGAGGCCCCGGGGATTGCTTTGGAGGATCAAGAGAAAATGACACACGATCTCTTCCTGCATTGATGAGCAGAGCACAAGGCGGAGCGAGGCCCGAAAAAAAGGGTCCCGTTCGATAACGGGGTTGTTCCCAGCACTTAAACTCCCCTCCAAATAAGCCCGCAATGTGACTCTCTTTTTTCCCGTTAAATCTCACCCATGATTTTTAATAACTTATACAGTGAAATCACGCATTCAACAACTTGAGCAGTTAAAAAATCTGTAAGATAGTTTTCGTTATATTTGGATAAATTAATAGTACTTTCTACTTGTGATATAATATTGCTGAGAAACAGTCATAACGATAATACCAGCATCAGATTGCCAATGCAAAATCCCATGAGCTTTCAGCACAGCTTGCAAAGTGCCGGCATAACTTACCTCCTCTGAGTTGGCCCCAAGATGGTGTCAAATCAATTTATCTTGAATGTAAACAGCAACAGTGTTGCACTGTGGCCTGTTTATCCACAGATTCCCTTTTTCTTCATTCACTGTGATGATACATAAAACACTTAATATACCATTATTTTTACTGAAGAGTTTAAAACACTTAATTTACTCTGCGGGCCATAAAAGCACTAATGTCCAATTTCAGCAATAGTTTTATGTCATCTCTACATTACAACAGCGACTACATTTCAAAAAGTACCTCATTGGCCGTGAAGGGCTTTGGGACATTCTGAGGTCATGTAAGGCACTACACAACTGTAAGTTTTCTCCGTCTCTATCTACCTATCTACAATCTAATCTATAAATTGTCCATATTTATATGAGAAAATGTGTGTGTGCATGTATGCGTTAACTGAATCCTTGATCATATTGTGCATGAAAACGTGAGGTAATTTTAAAGAGTACATTTCAAACATTTCCATGTACATGAATAGAACTAAAATGAATTCAGAGAAATGGTAGTCCGAGGTGCACTGCGCATAAAAAGTTATTGCTGTCCTACCGAGCAGTCTGGTTTTAATAATGTATTTAGCTGCTGTCTGGCGTTTCCTGCCTGTGAGAACAGGCTCCCTTATACAAGTGACTCTTGTGAAATTTTGTATCATTAATCATTCTGATTACAAAAGAAATGTAAAATTTATTTTTGTCAGTCTGATATGTAGGTACCTGCTTTTAGCCACGGATGGATATGATTTAAGAGTTTTAAGCAATGTTTTCTCTTGCTCTAACCTCTTTGCGACGACAAGAACTTTGAAATCTCTTGACTAAACTATGCAGATGTGCTGCTGAATCATCTAGTGAAAGTGTAGTTTCTCGAGAGGTCTATGGGCTGGAGATTCCAGGGGCCCTGCTCTGTCAGACTGAACAAATAGTCCTTGCCTTGCTGAAGGTTGTAGACCGAATCCCAGATCCCAGTGACCTGGTCATTTGCTTATTTATGGTGCACTCCTGGGCCTGGATTTTCCGTCCCCTTTTTCAGAGAATCGAGGGGACGCCGGCTGGAATTCCCAGTTCGATTGTCCCTGCCCCTGCCAATGATGTAATGGTGTTCCCACCATGAAAGTTCCGAGACCTCATTGCCATATGTTTAAATGTTATTATCGAGCTTCCCCACTGTATCATCCCTGCCAGGGGTCCAGAGCAAATTACGGCCCTCAGGGGAGAGGGTCATGCCCAGGCAGTACCCTTACAGTGCTCAGACACTGCCCACTCACACTCCCAGGTTGCAGTGCAGGGGGGGGGGGGGGGGGGGGGTGGGGTGGGGGGTGGGGGTGGGGGGGGTGGTTCAATTGGGAAGTACAGGCTGGGGGTCTGGGGGGGCGTGAGGGAGAGATCCTGGGCGGGATTCTCTGTTTCTGAAACCAAGTGTTGAAACCGGACTGAATCGGTGGACTTCTACGACAGCATAATTGTTGTCGCTCCCGGACCAATTCATCAACCGTTAATGGGCGAGCAATGGCACCACGTGGAACACGATCGATTCCAATGAAAAATGATGTTGGATTCACCGGGGTCAGGATTGACACTAGAGAGGCTGACAAGCTGCAGCTGCATATAAGCACTCTACTCCCCACACACACTCATCCCAACCAACTGGCAACACGAAGAGGCACCGCCGTTCACTGACACTGAACTCGAGACCCTGCTGGATGCCGTGGAGGAGAGGTGGGCTACTCTGTACCTGGACGGGGATGGAGGTTGCCACCTGCCGCCATTCACTGGGCCTGGGCATAGGTGGCAGAGGTTGTGAGCGCCATGGGCAACACTGCCAGGACCAGCCAGCAGTGCAGGAAAAAACTGCACAACCTCGTCAAGGCGACCAGGGTGAGTAGGCAGCATTGTGCCCCTGGCACCAAACCCTGTTCCACACACCCATAACCCCTACCCTGCACCACTTGCCAGCACCCATGCTGCCCTACATGGCTGGGTGCCCTGGCCACAAAGGCCACCACTTACCCACCGCCTGTTTTGCATGCATCCAGCTGCCCAGCACTGTGTGTTTTTTGTCTTTGCCCCACAGGGGAAGGAGGCCCACAAATGCCGGAGAGGGAAAAGACTGGCGGGGGACTGATAGACCTGTGGTGCCTCACCGCAGCAGAGTAGTGGTGGGCCCGGAGAGAGGGCAGTCATCGAGGCAGAGATCGACATCGGGCGAGCAAGTGAGACCCCGCTGAATTCCGGTCCCCATGGCACATCGCGCCACCCCACCACCACCCCCTCAACAGAACCACCACCACACACACACCTCCACCACCACTCTTACCACCCCAAACTCCCCCTCCACCACCACCCGCCACCCCAATCCACAATCCAATAACACGTCATGTCTTGTGACTTACAGGATCTCCTGGCGGGGAAGTGTCCCCCACCACCGACCCTAACCACAGCCTTAACCCAAGTGGATAGCAGCGAGAGCGAGGATAACACCATGGCCAGCGACGGGGGGCCTCGACCCACAACCCGAGACGTCCCAGAGCATCAATCAGGGGACAACACTGACTTCCCGACACACCTGTCTCCAACACCCTCCACCATCCCAGACACACACACCACTTCAGTTGGTCATGTTAGTGAAGAGGCTCCTGGGACACTATCTTGTGTGCAGCATACACATGCTACAGTACAGCAGGAAAAGGGACTAAGTGCGGCCTTGGCGGAGCATTTCTCACCAAGGCCCTGAAATGAAGCAGAGTCCCGCTTAATATCGGGGTCGGTCTTGGCACTGCCACCAATGGGTGGTACCCATGGCAGCAGGGACAGACGCCAACTACCCCTGGCAGCAGGGACAGATGCAAAGGCCAGAGGCCCACACAGAGGGAGGGGGTGGGGGGACTCCCCCACGTGATTGGGCTCTAGACATGGTGGTACTCTGGCACCCCAGATATCACCAAGGCACCCTGGCACGATTACAGGCCATTGCTGAGGGATTGATGAGGTACCATGCAGTCATCCTAAGAGAGAGCAACACACAGGACTCCTATTGCTGCGCAGCTATTAACATGGAGCTGTGGCTCAGCATTCCCACTGATTTGTGGCTGACCTGAAATTGTCTCAGGTTGCAGAAGACCTGTGACCTATACATGCACTCTGTGGCCTGTTGAAGAGATAGGAGGTGGTTGATCCCATAATCAACATGGCGCCAGTGTGAACATGCATTAGCAATGGTACTCGGGCCCAGAGACTCCTGCACGAAAAGCCTGGCAACTCAGTTAATTGAGGTGATCATTTATAGCATGATTGACTACAATGTGGTTGACATGCATTAGAAGCCCACACAGATTGGTGGCAGTCTCCTCCGTACTCTCTAAAGTTTAATAACAGGGAGAAGAATGCACAGAAAGAATTTTTACTCAATAGCTTGGGTCCCTATAGTGTATTTTTAAAAATTAATTTAAAGGATGTTGGTGTTGTTTATTCATCATCCCTAGTTGCCCTTCAGAAGGTGGTAGGGAATTGCCTTCTTGAAGCTGCAGTGCTTGATGTGTAAGTACACCTTCTGTGCTGTTAAGGAGGGATTTTGATCCAGCAACAGGGAGGAACGATGATATATTTCCAAGTCGGGGCGGTGAGTGACTTGCAGAGGAACCCACTTCCCAGTTATCCGTGTGGTAGTGAGTTTGAAAGGTGCTGCCTAAGAACCTTGGTGAGTTCCTGCAGTGCATCGTATAGTGCATCATGTAGATGGTACACACGGCTGTTCGTTGGTGGTGGAGAGATTGAATGTTTGTGGAAGGGGTAGCAATCAAGCAGGTTGCTTTGTCCTGGATAGTTCTTGAGTGTTGTTGGAGCTGCACTCATCCAGGCAAGTGGAGAGTATTCCATTACACTCCTGACTTGTGCCTTGTAGATGGTGAACAGGTTTTAGGGGGTCAGGAGGTGAGTTACTCGGTGTAGAATTCCTAGCCTTTGACCTGCTCTGGAGCCACAGTATTAATATGGCTAGTCCAGTTCAGTTTCTGATCAATGGTAGGATGTTGATTGTAGGGGATTCAGCGATGGAAATGCCATTGAATGTGTTTTGGGACTTGTGAGAGGAAACCAGAGCACCCGGAGAAAACCCACGCAGACAATGGGAGAATGTGCAGACCCGCACAGACAGTGACCAAAGCCAGGAATCAAACCGGGGTCCCTGGCGCTGTGAAGCAACAGTGCCAACCACTGTGCTACTGTAATGGCTGGGCCTAGGACACTACCCTGAGGAACTCCCTCAGTTATGTCCTGGAGTTGAGATGATTGACCTCCAACCACCATAACCATCTACCTTTATGCTAGTTATGACTCCAACCAGTGGAGAGTTTCCCCCCTGATTCCAATTGACTCCAGTTTTGCTCGGACTCCTTGATGCCATACTCGGTCAAATGCAGCCTTGGTGTCAAGGGTAGTCACATTCACCTCACCTCCGGCATTCAGCTCTTTTGTACATGTTTGAACCAAGGCTGCAATGAGGTGAGCAGCTGAGTGACCTTTACGAAACCCAACTGAGCATCTGTGAGTAGGTTAATGCTGAGTAAGTGCCGCTTGACAACACTGTTGATGACACCTTCCATCACTTTGATGCTGGGGACTTTTGGAGGAGACCGAGAGATGGATCATCCACTCGGCACTTCTGGCTGAAGATTTCTGTGAATGCCTCAGCCTTGTCTTTTGCACATATGTGCTTTGCCTTTCCATTATTGAGGATTGGGATATTGGTGGAGTCTCCTCCTCCAGTGAGTTGTTTAGTCGTCCACCACCATTCACTGCTTCATGTGGCAGGACTGCAGAGCTTAGATTTAATGTGTTTGTTATGGAATCACTTAGCTCTATCTATTACTTGCTGCTTATGCTGTTTGGCACACAAGTAGTCCTGTGTTGTTGCTTCATCAGGTTGACACTTCATTTTTCAGTATGCCTGCTGTTGCTCCTGGAATGTCCTCCTGCATGCTTCATTGAACCAAAGTTGATCCCCTGGCTTGGTAGTAATGGCAGAGTGGGGATATGAGGTTGCAAATTGTGGCTGAGTGCAATTCTGCTGCTGCTAATAGAGAGATGCAAACATTTTAGAGTAGTTATAATGGGGGATTTTAATTACCCAAATGTCGACTGGGACAGTGGTAGTGTAAAGGGTGGAGAGAGGCAAAAGCTCCTAGATTGTATTCAGGAATGTTTTGTCCAACAGTATGTGCCCAGCCCAACAAGAAACAATGCACTGTTGGACCTGGTTCTTGGCAATCAGGTGGGCCAAGTAGATCAAGTGTCAGTGGCGGAACATTGAGGAGACAGTGATCATTGTTTTGGATGATGATAAAAAAAGGAAAATATGCAATCCAGAATAAAAATAATTAACTGGAGTACTGCTGGCTTAATGGGGCAAGAATGGAGTTGGGCCAGTTAGTCTGGAATGAAAGGTTGGCAAGAAAAACAGTTGTTGAACACTGGGCTACCTTCAGAACAGAAATGGTCCAAACAGTAAAATAAAAAGTTGCCATAGTCCCAGATGGCCAGAGGCTGCTTTTCCCTTTGAGGGGGAGGACTGACTGGTGGTAATTTAAAAGGAGGATCACCACACCTTAGGCAAGGGGAACATTTGAGAAGAAGGGGCCTGAATGACAGAGCTTCCTGGATAAAAAAGACAATGGAAATTAATACCAGGAAGAAACAGTATGCTTATGATTGATAGAAAATACAGTTGAAAACCAAGATGAATACGGAAGGTTTGGAGGGGAGGTGAAAAAGTACATTAGAAAAGCGAACAGAGAAGACTGCCAGCATAAAGAGAAATCCCTATGGGGTTAATTTTGCACCGACATCCGCCACAAGTGTAAACGACAACATGGGCACAAAATCCCATGGGAGTTGGGAAACAACTTGGGCGAAATTCTCCGGAAACGGCGCGATGTCCGCCGACTGGCGCCCAAAACGGCGCAAATCGGGCGAGATCCTCCGACCCCCCCGCCGGGTCGGAGAATCGCCGGGGGCTGGCGTGACTCCCGCCCCCGCCGGTTGCCGAAGTCTACGGCACCTGAGATTCGGCGGGGGCTGGAATCGCGCCGTGCCGATTGGCGGGCCCCCCCGTTCGATTCTCCGGCTCGGATGGGCCGAAGTCGCGCCGCTCAAATGCCTGTCCCGCCGGCGTAAATTAAACCACCTACCTTACCGGCGGGACAAGGCGGCGCGGGCGGGCTCCGGGGTCCTGGAGTGGGCACGGGGCGATCTGGCCCCGGGGGGGTGCCCCCACGGTGGCCTGGCCCACAATCGGGGCCCACCGATCCGCGGGCGGGCCTGTGCCTTGGGGGCACTCTTTCCCTTCCGCCTTCGCCACGGTCTCCACCATGGCGGAGGCGGAAGAGACCCCCTCCACTGCGCATACGTGGGAAGCTGTCAGCGGCCGCACACGCTCCTTCGCATGCGCCGCCCGGAGATGTCATTTCCGCGCCAGCTGGCGGGGCATCAAAGGCCTTTTCCGCCAGCTGGCGGGGGGTCGGAGAATCTCGCTCCTGGTCTGAAAACACGGCAGGAGAGATACACATCATGGGCGAAATTCTCCGGTATCGACGTGATGTCTGCCGACCAGCGCCCAAAACGGCGCAAATCAGTCGGGCATCACGCCGCCCCAAAGGTGCGGAATCCTCCGCATCTTTGGGGGCCGAGCCCCAACCTTAAGGGGCTAGGCCCGCGCCGGACTAATTTCCGCCCCGCCTGCTGGCGGAAAAGGCCTTTGGTGCCCCACCAGCTGGCGCGGAAATGACATCTCCGGGTGGCGCATGCGCTGGCGCATTAGCGGCCACTCACGGCATCCCCGCGCTTGCACTGTGGAGGGAGTCTCTACTGCCTCCGCCATGGTGGAGACCGTGGCGAAGGCGGAAGGAAAAGAGTGCCCCTACGGCACAGGCCCGCCCGCGGATCAGTGGGCCCCGATCACGGGCCAGGCCACCGTGGGGGCACCCCCTGGGGCCAGATCGCACCGCGCCCCCTTCAGGACGCCGGAGCCTGCCCGCACCGCCTTGTCCCGCTGGTAAGGTAGGTGGTTTAATCTACGCCGGCGGGACAGGCATTCTAGCAGCGGGACTTCGGCCCATCCGGGCTAGAGAATCGTGGAGGGTGGGGCCCGCCAACCGGCGCGGCGTAGTTCCCGCCCCCGCCGAATAATCGGTGCCGGAGAATTCGGCAACCGGCGGGGGCGGGATTCACGCCAGCCCCCAGCGATTCCCCGACCCGGCGGGGGGTCGGAGAATCTCGCCCCTGTTTTCAGTCAGAGCCTGACAAATTATGAGTAAATTCCACGCAAAGCTTTCTATAAACATATAAGGCAGAATTCTCCGATTTTCAGGCTATGTCGGGAGAATCCCTGGCGTTTTACGTCAAAAACATCGGCGGCACCCCAGCACCAATCCTCCGACCGGTGAGGGGCCAGCCTCCACAAACTAAACGGTCAGAGAATTGCCAGGTCCGTAGACACGCATGCGCCTGGCGATGACTTTCAGCCATCGTACCGTACAACATGGCGTCGGCCGTGCGCGGACCTGAGCTGCCAGATAGTGCCCCCTGGCCAACCCCCAGTCCCCCCAGCCCTCGCTGAAACCCTCCAGCCAGCAGCACAGCTCCCGCCTGACTGTGACGGCGCTGGACACAGTCCGCAGCCGCCACACCGGTTTCATGACCGCTGAGACCACACATCCCCCGCGTGGTCAGGATCTCGGCCCATCGGGGGCGGCGCATTGGGGAAGGGCCTTCAGGTAACATCCTGAGGCCGTCCCAATGGCGTGCGGTGCCCTCCGCGATGACGCCATTTTGGAGGGAGTGGAGCATGCAAAAACATTCCGCCATTGTAAAACGGGATTGTCCGCCCAATCGCCTATTAATGATCGAGATCTTGATGTACAGGTGACAATTTCAAAGTTTGCAGATAACAAATAATATGGAAGTCCATCGAAAACCTACAGTGCAGAAGAGGTCATTTGGCCCATCAAGTCTACACTGACCCTCTGGAAGAACACTCTACCGAGGCCCACTCTCCCGACCCATCCCCGTAACCCCATGCATTGATTGTGGCCAATCCATCTAACCTACACATATTTGGATCTTGTTCGTTTGGATTTTGTTCATTGTCACGTGTACCGAATGAAAAGTATTTTTCTGCGAGCAGCTCAACAGATCATTAAGTACATGAAAATAAAATAAAATAAATACATAATAGGGCAACACAAGGTACACAATGTAACTACATAAACACTGGCATCAGGTGGAGCATACAGGGGTGTAGTATTAATCAGTTCAGTCCATAAGAGGGTTGTTTAGGGGTCTGGTAACAGCGGGGAAGAAGCTGTTTTTGAGTCTGTTCATGCGTGTTCTCAGACTTTTGTATCTCCTGCCTGATGGAAGAAGTTAGAAGAGTGAGTAAGCCGGGGGGGAGGGGTCTTTGACTATGCTGCCCGCTTTCCCCAGGCAGCGGGAGGTGTAGATGGGGTCAATGGAAGGGAGGCAGGTTTGTGTGATGGACTGGGCGGTGTTCACAACTCTCTGAAGTTTCTTGCGGCCTTGGGCCATACCAGGCTGTGATGCAGCCAGAGAGGATGCTTTCTATGGTGCATCTGTAAAAGTTGGTAAGAATTAATGTGGTCATGCCGAATTTCCTCAGTTTCCTGAGGAAGTATAGGCGCTGTTGTGCTTTCTTGGTGGTAGCGTCGACATGGGTAGACCAAGACAGATTTTTGGAGATGTGTACCCCTAGGAATTTGAACTTGCTAACCATCTACACCTCGGCCCCGTTGATGTTGACAGGGGAGTGTACAGTACTTTGCTTCCTGAAGTCAATGACCAGCTCTTTAGTTTTGCTGGCATTGAGTGATAGATTGTTGTCCCTGCACCACTCCACTAGGTTCTCTATCTCCTGCCTGTATTCTGACTCATCGTTATTTGAGATCGGCCCACTATGGTCGTATCGTCAGCAAACATTTAGCTGGAGTTGGAATCAAATTTTGCCACACAGTCGTGTGTGTGCAGGGAATATAGTAGGGGGCTAAGTACGCAGCCTTGCGGGGCCCCGGTGTTGAGGACTATTGTGGAGGAGGTGTTGTTTATTCTTACTGATTGTGGTCTGTGGGTCAAAAGTTGAGGATCCAGTTGCAGAGTGAGGAGCCAAGTCCTAGGTTTTGGAGCTTTGATATGAGCTTGGCTGGGATTATGGTGTTGAAGGCAGAGCTGTAGTCAATAAATAGGAGTCTGATGTAGGAGTCCTTGTTGTCGAGATGCTCTAGGAATGAGTGTAGGGCCAGGGAAATGGCGTCTGCTGTGGACCGGTTACGATGGTGCGAATTGCAGTGGATCAAGGTGTTCTGGGAGTATGGAGGTGTTGCGCTTCATGACCAACCTCTCAAAGCACTTCATTACGACTGAAGTCAGGGCGACCGGATGGTAGTCATTGAGGCACGTTGCCTGATTCTTCTTTGGCACCGGTAAGATGGTGGTCTTCTTGAAGCAGGTGGGGACCATGGAGCAGAGTAGGAACAGGTTAAAGATGTCCCCGAACATATCTGCAAGCTGGTCCGTGCAGGCTCTGAGTGCACGACCAGGGATCCTGTTCGGACCCGTCGCCTTCCGAGGGTTCACTTTCAGGAAGGCCGATCTGACTTTGGAAGCTGCGATGGTGAGTATGGGCGTGTTATGGGCTGGTGGGGCACTCAACAGCAGATCGTTGGTTTCCTGCTTGAACTGAGCATAGAATGCATTGAGTTCATCAGGGCGGGGTGCGCTGCTGCTGGAGATACTGCTCGGCTTTGCTTTGTAGCCCGTTATGTTGTAGAGGCCTTGCCACAACCGCTGAGAGTCTGTAACACTAGTCTGTGAGAAAGCCAGAGCATGTGGAGACATGGAGAATGTGCAAACTACACACATACAATCAGTCAAGGCCGGAATCAAACCCAGGTCCTTGGCATTATGAGGCAGCAGAGCTAACTACTGTGCCACCATGCCGTAAACTATTAGGGCAGTGTAAAACTTCAAAAGAACATAGACAAGTTGGTGGATAGGGCAGATAGATGGCAGATGATGTTTTGGTAGGAAAAACATGGAGAGACGATGGGCGCGATTCAGTGGACAAAGGTTAAAGTCGGCTTTTGGACATGTTTGGTGGGGTGATTCCCAGTGGATCCAGCACGAAGATTCACCCAGCTATTCACCGTCACGTTGATGGTTTTTTGAGCTTCGGGGAGTTTCACGCTGGTGAGGATACACTTAGGCAGCTGTCCTGCATTGGCAAGCTGATGTCGCCAGCAGGACCATCTCCTTGCTGATTTGGCACCATTTTGGAAGGCTGTCCCGATCTCTAGACCTCCCCCCCCGCTTCCACTGGCTTTCAAAGAACAAAGAACAAAGAACAAAGAAATGTACAGCACAGGAACAGGCCCTTCGGCCCTCCAAGCCCGTGCCGACCATACTGCCCGACTAAACTACAATCTTCTACACTTCCTGGGTCCGTATCCTTCTATTCCCATCCTATTCATATATTTGTCAAGATGCCCCTTAAATGTCACTATCGTCCCTGCTTCCACCACCTCCTCCAGTAGCGAGTTCCAGGCACCCACTACCCTCTGCGTAAAAAACTTGCCTCGTACATCTACTCTAAACTTTGCCCCTCTCACCTTAAACCTATGCCCCCTAGTAATTGACCCCTCTACCCTGGGGAAAAGCCTCTGACTATCCACTCTGTCTATGCCCCTCATAATTTTGTATACCTCTATCAGGTCGCCCCTCAACCTCCTTCGTTCCAGTGAGAACAAACCGAGTTTATTCAATCGCTCCTCATAGCTTATGCCCTCCATACCAGGCAACATTCTGGTAAATCTCTTCTGCACCCTCTCTAAAGCCTCCACATCCTTCTGGTAGTGTGGCGACCAGAATTGAACACTATACTCCAAGTGTGGCCTAACTAAGGTTCTATACAGCTGCAACATGACTTGCCAATTCTTATACTCAATGCCCCGGCCAATGAAGGCAAGCATGCCGTATGCCTTCTTGACTACCTTCTCCACCAGTGTAGCCCCTTTCAGTGATCTGTGGACCTGTACTCCTAGATCTCTTTGACTTTCAATACTCTTGAGGGTTCTACCATTCACTGTATATTCCCTACCTGCATTAGCCCTTCCAAAATGCATTACCTCACATTTGTCCGGATTAAACTCCATCTGCCATCTCTCCGCCCAAGTCTCCAGACAATCTAAATCCTGCTGTATCCTCAGACAGTCCTCATCGCTATCCGCAATTCCACCAACCTTTGTGTCGTCTGCAAACTTACTTATCAGACCAGTTACATTTTCCTCCAAATCATTTATATATACTACAAAGAGTAAAGGTCCCAGCACTGATCCCTGTGGAACACCACTGGTCACAGCCCTCCAATTAGAAAAGCATCCCTCCATTGCTACCCTCTGCCTTCTATGGCCTAGCCAGTTCTGTATCCACCTTGCCAGTTCACCCCTGATCCCGTGTGACTTCACCTTTTGTACTAGTCTACCATGAGGGACCTTGTCAAAGGCCTTACTGAAGTCCATATAGACAACATCTACTGCCCTACCTGCATCAATCATCTTCAGTACCCATCAATCATTCAGGACCCATCTCAACCTTTTCTGGGGCACTCGAACGCCCTTCACTCCTGCTCTTATGGGCAAAAGTCCCCCTGGAGCCAACCCCTAGCACCCTAAACCTGATACCTGGGCACCTTAGCACTGCCAGCCTGGTACCATGGCAGTGCTTCCTGGGCACCTTGGCATTGCCTGGGTGGTACACCTGAGGTGCCCATGTGGTGCTGCCAGGCTGGCAGTGCCAAGGTGCCCGGGTGCCAGGGTTAGTGCTAGGGTGCCATCCTGCCCTGTCCCCAACCACCCGGGGGTCTCTAATGGTTTGCGCGACCATGCAAGGTGTCGTAATGCTTGGCCCAAGTTTCTGGCAGCCCGTGCTAAACAGCGCCCTGTCGAGATCCCGGAGGTGCGGCTGTTGACTCCCGGGGGCCGGGTGTAAATGAAGATCTGGATGTCACCCACAAAACAACTAGGCATGCAACATTTTAGGACAAAACATCTGGAGATGCAACATCTATCCTAAACTTAACTTTGCACCATGATTAAACAGTAAAAGAAATTCCAATTTTATATGTGGTTGTATCACACCCACAGTGTGGAAATTGCAAACACAATACAAGCCTTCGAATGGGATGCATTAACTTAACCACTCTCAGGCTCAGATCTGTCAAAATATTGTACAGCCTCTTACTTAGTTATTACCAACAATCACTTTTAGGGGGGAGTGGGTTCACCCACCCCCCCGCACCCCCGCACCCCCCTGCCCCCACCCCCATCAAACACTAATCTCTCTCAAGGCTTTCAACAGAAATGTATCTCTTCTCAAAAAGAAAAAAAAAGCCATTGATCAGTATTATACCTCTCAGTCCATTGGTACAAATAGCCTTTGTCATAGTTGTGTTGTTCGGTAGACCGGGTCGATGTGGACTCCACTTGCTGCAGTGTAGCGAGAGACAGACCTCCAACACTTGATAAGATGCAACACGATTTTATTTAACATCCAAACTATTATACATGTTCAACTGTGGGTTGACAGTATGCTGACTTGACTGGAGACCTGGGGCGAAATTCTCCGTTATCGGTGGAAAGTCCGCCGATCGGCGCAAAAAACGACGCAAATCCGACTTGCGTCACGTCGGAAAAATGGGTCGATAGTCTCCGGCCCGAAATGGGCTAGCAGCGACGTAACGGGATCCGCGCTTGCGCAGTGGTTCACGCCGTGCAGCGTCATACGCGCCGCACGGCGTGACGGCTCATAAGGCCGCGCTGCTCCCCCCCACCCGACCGGAATACGCGACCGCAACACCCGACTGGATGGCTGGCCGTCGCTCAGCCCCGAGGTTCGAGTCACGCGATGTGGAGGCACTCCTGGACGCGGTGGAGCAGAGGAGGGATGCCCTGTATCCCGGGCACGGCCGCAGAGTTGCCCCAGGCCACAGCCGGCGTCTGTGGAGGGAAGTGGCAGAGGCCGTCACCGCTGTGGCCCTGACACCACGGAAAGGCACCCAGTGCCACAAGAAGGTGAACGACCTCGTCAGAGCAGGCAGGGTGAGCCTCCCCATATCCCCCCTCCCCCATATCCCCCCTCTCCCATATCCCCCATATCCCCCCTCCCCCATATCCCCCCCATCTCCCCTCCCCCATATCCCCCCTCCCCCATATCCCCCCTCCCCCATATCCCCCCTCCCCCATATCCCCCCTCCCCCATATCCCCCCTCCTCCATATCCCCCCTCCCCCATATCCCCCCTCCCCCATATCCCCCATATCCCCTCCCCCATATCCCCCATATCCCCCCCATATCCCCCATATCCCCCCTCCCCGTATCCCCCCTCTCCCATATCCCCCCTCCCCCATATCCCCCATATCCCTGCTCCCCCATACCCCCCTCCCCCATATCCCCCTCCCCATAGCCCCCATATCCCCCCTCCCCCATATCCCCCATATCCCCCCTCCCCCATATCCCCACCTCCTCCATATCCCCCCTCCCCCATATCCCCCTCCCCCATATCCCCCATATCCCCCCTCCCCCATATCCCCCATATCCCCCCTCCCCCATATCCCCCTCCCCCATATCCCCCTCCCCCATATCCCCCATATCCCCCCTCCCCCATATCCCCCCCTCCCCCATAACCCCCCTCCCCCATATCCCCCCTCCCCATATCCCCCATATCCCCAAGTGAATCCAGCCCTAACCTTAACCTCTGCAATGCACGCGCAACCGATGGCGTGCATTCATATACCTGCCTAACACTGTTGCCTTTTACCCCTGCCCCCCCCCCCCCACAGGAGAAGCGCGCACACAACAATAGGGAGCATGTGAGGACTGGAGGAGGGCCCGCTGATGAGAGGCCACTGACCGTACACGAGGAAAGGGCCCTGGAACTGGCTGGTGGACCTGAGGACCGGGAGGTTGCTGATGCAGAGGTCGGGGGCGTACTAGCGAGTGAGCCACCGACAGCCCGTCCCCATATCTCCCCTCCACTATATCCCCCTCCCCCGTATCACCTGATCACTGCCTGATGTCTAACCATGCATGCTTCATTGTGTATCGCAGGACCAAACGTCCAGGCACCCATCCCCGCAGATGCAGACCGCCCGCAGGATGCCCCTCAGAGACCACAGGAGACGGAGAGACCCGCACCCTCCAGCATGCAACGCCAGCAGGATGCCCCTCGGAGACCACGGGAGACGGAGAGACCCGGACCCTCCAGCATGCGACGCCCGCAGGATGCCCCTCGGAGACCACGGAAGACGGAGAGACCCGGACCCTCCAGCATGCGACGCCCGCAGGATGCCCCTCGGAGACCACGGGAGACGGAGAGACCCGGACCCTCCAGCATGCGACGCCCGCAGGATGCCCCTCGGAGACCACGGGAGACGGAGAGACCCGGACCCTCCAGCATGCGACGCCCGCAGGATGCCCCTCGCACACCACGGGAGACGGAGAGACCTGGAGCAACAGGGAGACGACACACCCCGTCACGTGCGGGAGCGACCACCCAGCGACGAGGGGGCAGCCACAGGCCCCCGTCACATCCGAGCCAGGACACCACTACCCAGGACACCACTACCCAGGACACCACTACCCAGGACACCACTACCCAGGACACCACTACCCAGGACAGCACTACCCAGGAAGACGAAATACCGGACAGTGACTCAGAGTGGATGGGTGGAGACGAACCCCCACCCCAAAGTGCCATGGACTCAGTGTGGGACGAAGAGCACGACACAACGCCACTGCTGTCACCAACACCCTCCACCATCGCAGAAACACTCACCACGGTTGGGCACTTTAGTGATGAGGCGTCTGGTACACTCACTGGTGCGCACAACACAGCCGTCCCGGTACAGCAGGTGGAGGTAGGAGCAGCAGAGGGACCGGGCAGTCGGAGGGCAGCCCAGCCCAAGCGAACATCTGCCGCCCAGATGGATCCCGGGTTCCTGTAGTTACCACACCCACACATAGATCCGATGCAACCACCGACCCAGAGACGAGCGAAGAGGGTGACGGGCGGCTGGCGGCGGCTGCGGTCGCAGGTGGAGGAGTCCACCCGCGTCCAGGAGCTGGGAGTGGTGCCGGTCATGCGTGCCACCCAGGCCGACACCGCACGGGTGGCGTCCGCAGTGGAGGCAATGGGTGCGACGGTGTCAGACATGGGGAACGGTTTGCGAGGCCTGGGGCCTTCCGTGCAGGCGGCGTCTGTGGCCCAGGAAATGGCTGCCCTCTCACAGGAGGCCATGAGCCAGTGCCAGCGCCAGATGGCAGAGGCGCTCAACGCCATAGCCCAGTCTCTGCAAGCCATGGCCCAGTCTCAACAGGCCATGGCCCAGTCTCTGCAGGTCATCGCTGAGGGCATCGGCGCCAGTGGCCATGTGCGAGCCGGCGTCGCACTGTCACAGACAGGGTTTGCCAACCCCCTGGGCTCCATGGCTGCAAACCTGCAGACCCCTGTCGATACCAGCACGGGCCTCCAGGACTGGCAGCGCCAGATGTCGGGGGGGCGTCGGATGGCCAGTCCGTTCGCATCCCCCACCCATGTAGAGGCCTGGGGGCCATCGGGCACCCCGAGGGAGGAGGAGGTGCTGTGGTCCGTCCCGGCTCCCTCTGTCGGGAAGGTCCCGGTACACCGTGACACCTCGGACTCCCCCCCTTCCGTCCCAGGTGCATCGGGTGGGCAACGGGCAGGGCAGGCTGGCAGCTCGCCATCCCAGTCGCCCGGGCCGCAGCATGGCCCATCTAGGCCAGGACGCCCCAGGAAACGGCCGCCAAAGGGATCCAGTGTCAGAGGGCAGGAATCACAGGAGTCCACCTCCAGTTCTGCTGTACCGTCTGGGGAACCACGTAGACGTAGTCAAAGGGCCCGTAAGGCCAAACAATTAGACACTGAGTAAGTTGGCACGGGTGCAGGGCACAGATGAGTTTTAGGGGCTAGGGCACGTGCATGAACTCCTTTGGTTATTAAAGTCAATGTTACACCTACCGAAGCTGCCTTTGTGCTCTGTCCAAAGTGTGCGGGGGTGTCATGTACGTTGAGCGCAAGTGTGTGTGTGAGGGGTGGTCTTACCTCAGCCCCAGGTGAGTCTGCCCCCTTCCCCCTGGGCCGCCATCAACATCCCCCGGGCAGAGGACGGGACCGTGCGCTGCAGTGTCACAGCCGCATGCAGGGATGGTCCGGGTGGATGGTGGTACTGTGGCCATGGGTCAGACATAGTCCAACGATGTAGAGCCAGCAGCTCATCGCAGGGCGGGTTGACATCATCCTCCATTGCCTGCGATAGACACGCGTCCACCCGCAACTGTGTGAGCCCGGCCCGTTGTGCCGCAGGTGGATCGGCAATGGGGGGGGGGGGGGCGGGTGGTGTGCATGCGGGTGGGGTGGGTGGGGTTGGGGAGGGGGGTGAGGGTGCTGGGTGGGTGGATGGGTGGGGGGAGTGGGTGGTCGGCTGTTGCCACGGTGTGCGGTCAGTGGCCATACTACCCGATACCCAAGCCCATCTAGTCAGTGAAGCGGGCGTCTATCAGTCTGTCCCATGCCCGCTGGGCCAGCCGGTAACGGTGGACAGCCACCCGCCTGTGTCTACCCCGTCTGCCCTGACCATTGCCCCCATCCCCCTCATCTGGGGAGGACTGGGCCTCTTCCTGCTGCTCCTCCACTCCGCCCTCCTCTGCCTGCGGCACATCGCCCCTCTGCTGGGCTATGTTGTGCAGGACGCAGCACACCACAATGATGCGGCCGACCCTATCTGACCGATACTGGAGGGCGCCCCCAGAGAGGTCCAGGCACCTGAAACGCATCTTCAGCACGCCAAAGCACCCCTCGATCACTCCCCTTGTCGCTACATGGGCATCATTGCAGCGGTTCTCCGCCTCATTGCGTGGCCTCCGTATAGGCGTCATCAGCCACGATCGCAATGGGTAGCCCCTGTTGCCCAGCAACCAGCCCCTCAGCCGGGGATGGCGTCCCTCGTACATGCCGGGGATGGATGACCGCGACAACACGAATGAGTCGTGTACACTGCCTGGGTGACGGGCGCAGACGTGCAGGATCATCATGCGGTGGTCGCAGACCACCTGTACGTTCATCGAATAGGTCCCCTTCCTATTAGTGAACACGGCCCTGTTATCTGCAGGTGGCCGCACGGCGACGTGCATCCCATCGATCGCGCCCTGGACCATGGGGAACCCGGCCACGGCAGAGAAGCCCACGGCCCGGGCATCTTGGCTGGCCCGGTCCACGGGGAAGCGGATGTAGCGGTGCGCCATGGCATATGGGGCATCTGTCACTGCCCGGATGCAACGGTGCACCGAAGTCTGCGATATGCCGGACAGGTCCCCACTCGGTGCCTGGAATGACCCCGTTGCATAAAGGTTCGGGGCCACCGTAACCTTGACGGACACGGGGAGAGAGTGTCCCCCGCCAGTGCCACACGGTGACAGGTGTGCCAGCAGGTGGCAGATGTGTGCCACGGTTTCCCGGCTCATCCGGAGTCTCCTCCTGCATTCCCGGTCCGTGAGGTCCTGGTATGACTGCCGGGGCCGGTACACACGGGGCGCCCTCGGGTGCCTCCGTTGCCGTGGGGCCGCGACGTCCTCCTCCCCCTCCTCGTCCTGTCGGTCAGGTGTCCCTCCAGCCTGGGCGGCTGCCGCCTGCCCCTCTGCGGCAGCCTGCGCCGCCTCTCTGGCACGCTCCTCCTCCTCCTCCTCCTCATCCAGGGCAACATAGACATGAGCGGCTGCCACCACGGCGGCCAACATCACTGGATGATCTGAAAACATGACGGCCTGGTGGGGGGGAGGGGAGCGACGACATGTCATCATTGCCCATATCCCCTCCTCCCCCCAGCCAGGTGGCATGGACCGCATGGGTCCAACTGTTGGAGGCTGGCACCTGTCCAGGTTGACCAACTCACTTGCCCTCCCATCCCCCTCCTCGGCACGGACCCCCCCCCCAACCTCCACCCCGGCACGGACCCCCCCCAACCTCCACCCCGGCATGGACCCCCCCCCCAACCTCCACCCCGGCATGGACACCCCCCCAACCTCCACCCCAGCACGGACCCCCCCCAACCTCCACCCCGGCACGGACCCCCCCCCCAACCTCCACCCCGGCACGGCACGGACCCCCCCAACCTCCACCCCAGCACGGAGCCCCCCAACTTCCACCCCGGCACGGACCCCCCGCCCCCCAACCTCCACCCCGGCACGAACCCCCCCCCAACCTCCACCCCAGCACGGCACGGACCCCCCCCAACCTCCACCCGGGCACGGCACGGACCCCCCCCCAACCTCCACCCCGGCACGGACCCCCCCCAACCTCCACCACGGCACGGACCCCCCCCAACCTCCACCCCAGCACGGACCCCCCCCAACCTCCACACCGGCACGGACCCTCCCCCAACCTCCACCCCGGCACGGCACGGACCCCCCCAACCTCCACCCAGCACGGACCCCCCCCCCCAACCTCCACCCCGGCACGGACCCCCTGCCCCCAACCTCCACCCCGGCACGGACCCTCCCCCAACCTCCACCCCGGCACGGCACGGACCCCCCCCCAACCTCCACCCCGGCACGGCCCCCCATCCACCTCCCTGTCACGGACCCCCTCCCGGCACTCCCCCGGAGCCCAGCCTACTCTAACCACCGCACCCCCCCCCCCCCCGCCGCACACACACACACACACACAAGCCGAGACACACCTCTCCTCACGCATTCAGACTGTGGCCACGCCATTGCCTGCCCAGAGCCAACCCCCCCAGGCCGTCACTCACCTCCACGCTGGTCGGCGTGAGTTTGGAGCACCGGGTCACGCCGATGAAAAGGAGGTTTAATTTACGTCGACGTGAACGGTCATCACGTCGACGGGACTTCGGCCCATCCGGAAGGGAGAATATCAGCAGGCCGAAAATCGGCTGCCTTGCGCAGACCCGTGACATTCTCCGCGGCAGCGGCGACATTAACGCCCCGCCGACTTTTCTCCCTTCGGAGACTTCGGCAACCGGCGGGGGCGGAATTCACGGCGGCCAACGGCCATTCTCCGACCCTCTGGGGGGTCGGAGAATGACGCCCCTGATACTAGCCTAACCAGGCTTACTAGCGACCACATTGTGTTTGCACTGGCCAGCTCACAAACTCTGACTGTCTCAGAAGCTGGGTCCCGAGAGAAGGGGAAAACTGGTGCCCTCTGGCTTTATAGTGGTTGTGTCCTGTCTGGTGATTGGCTGCGCTGTTCTGTGTGCTTACTGGTCATCACTGCCTGCCTGCACTCCATTATATACACAGATGTATATTATGACAGTCGGTTGTATAGAAAAGGATGGCAAGTTCATCATATTTAACAAGTAGAATACTCTGAGGCACTGATATTTCTGGGGAGGTGGTATTCAGGGCTATGGAAAGGGCTGGTTAAAAATTGGGATTGTGAGAGGGCGATGGTTAGGACAGGAAGAAATGGATGGTCGGCATTCAGGCCTCGGGCCTGGAAACGTCTGTGATCAGGGCTTGGAGGGGAGTTAGTTCTGCGATTGGGAGGTGGAGGTCAGGTTGTGAGTTGGCAGAGGGGAGGACAGGTCAATGATTGGGAGAAAGAAAGCCAACGATTTCCTTCTGTTGTAAAATGTCTCTACGGGATAACAGCATGCCGTCACTAGGGAGAAAGTGAGTCATGCAATCTGTTCTCAGTTTCAATTTTGCTTTTGAACAGAGCATACAGGTTTGCTGCTCATGTCTTCAAACTTACATGTCTTATGTGCCTAGTCTAAATAAATGAACCCACAACGTGCTTACCTACTCTCTCATGAGTGATAGGTACCTTGATACCATTATAAAAACATGACATAGTATTCGTTGGTGGTCAAACAGGATGGCAGCAATATTATGTACAGGTCCAATATGATGAGCAGCCTATGACTGTGCTACATGATATTAGATGATACTTGACCTTTCAGACAGCAACAGGCTCACAGTGTTGCAGTGTTGAAATCACAGCTTGATGAATGCACAGAAAAGCTTTGAAAACACAGACCAGCATAGCACTCAAGGAAATGGCGGTAAGCAGACAGATAGATCCTTCGTGGTGAGATTGCAGCGGCCCCCCTGGCGATTCTCCGGGCCCTGATAGGCCGAGCGGCCGTCCGTGTTTGGCCAGTCCCGCTGGCGTGAATCACTCAACTCAGCGCGGAGGTCGATGTCGGCGTGGTGCGGCCGCCGGAGAAGTGACGGCATGGCCGCAGGTGGTGGGGGGGGTCGCAGGAGCCATTGGAGTGTGCGTACCGGGGGGGGAAGGGGCTGGGGGCTGGGGGTAGAGGGGGGGGTTGGGGAGGGTGCGTGATGGAGAGGGTGCGTGCCGGGGACGAGAGGGTGGCCTGGGCGTCGGTGTCCTGTGTGTCAGTGTCCAGTGTGACAGTGTCCTGGGCGTCGGTGTCCTGTGTGTCAGTGTCCAGTGTGACAGTGTCCTGTGTGACAGTGTCCTGTGCGTCAGTGTCCTGTGCGTCAGTGTCCTGGGCGTCGGTGTCCTGTGTGTTAGGGTCCTGTGTGTTGGTGTACTGTGTGTCGGTGTCCTGTGTGACAGTGTCCTGTGCGTCAGTGTCCTGGGCATTGGTGTCCTGTGTGTTAGGGTCCTGGGTGTCGGTGTCCTGTGCGTCGGTGTCCTGTGTGTTAGGGTCCTGTGTGTTGGTGTCCTGTGTGTCAGTGTCCTGTGCATCAGTGTCCAGTGTGACAGTGTCCTGGGCGTCGGTGTCCTGTGTGTCAGTGTCCAGTGTGACAGTGTCCTGTGTGACAGTGTCCTGTGCGTCAGTGTCCTGTGCGTCAGTGTCCTGGGCGTCGGTGTCCTGTGTGTTAGGGTCCTGTGTGTTGGTGTACTGTGTGTCGGTGTCCTGTGTGACAGTGTCCTGTGCGTCAGTGTCCTGGGCATTGGTGTCCTGTGTGTTAGGGTCCTGGGTGTCGGTGTCCTGTGCGTCGGTGTCCTGTGTGTTAGGGTCCTGTGTGTTGGTGTCCTGTGTGTCAGTGTCCTGTGCATCAGTGTCCTGTGCATCAGCATCCTGTGCATCAGTGTCCTGTGCGTCAGTGTCCTGGGCGTCGGTGTCCTGTGTGTCCGTGTCCTGTGCGTCAGTGTCCTGGGCGTTGGTGTCCTGGGCGTTGGTGTCCTGTGTGTTACGGGCCTGTGTGTTAGGGTCCTGTGTGTTGGTGTCCTGTGTGTCGGTGTCCTGTGTGTCGGTGTCCTGTGTGACAGTGTCCTGTGCGTCAGTGTCCTGGGCGTTGGTGTCCTGTGTGTTAGGGGCCTGTGTGTTAGGGTACTGTGTGTCGGTGTCCTGAGTGTTGGTATCCTGTTTGTTGGTGTCCTGTGCATCAGTGTCCTGTACGTCAGTGTCCTGTGTGTCGGTGTCCTGTGTGTTAGGGTCCTGTGCGTCAGTGTCCTGTGCGTCAGTGTCCTGTGTGTCAGTGTCCTGTGTGTTAGGGTCCTGTGCGTCAGTGTCCTGTGTGTCAGTGTCCTGTGTGACAGTGTCCTGTGTGTCGGTGTCCTGGGCGTCAGTGTCCTGTGTGTTAGGGTCCTGTGTGTCAGTGTCCTGTGTGTCAGTGTCCTGTGCACCAGTGTCCTGTGCATCAGTGTCCTGTGCGTCAGTGTCCTGGGCGTCGGTGTCCTGTGTGTCCGTGTCCTGTGCGTCAGTGTCCTGGGCGTTGGTGTCCTGGGCGTTGGTGTCCTGTGTGTTACGGGCCTGTGTGTTAGGTTCCTGTGTGTTGGTGTCCTGTGTGTCGGTGTCCTGTGTGTCGGTGTCCTGTGTGACAGTGTCCTGTGCGTCAGTGTTATGGACGTTGGTGTCCTGTGTGTTAGGGGCCTGTGTGTTAGGGTCCTGTGTGTCGGTGTCCTGAGTGTTGGTATCCTGTTTGTTGGTGTCCTGTGTGTCAGTGTCCTGTGCGTCAGTGTCCTGTGTGTCGGTGTCCTGTGTGTTAGGGTCCTGTGCGTCAGTGTCCTGTGCGTCAGTATCCTGTGTGTCAGTGTCCTGTGAGTTAGGGTCCTGTGCGTCAGTGTCCTGTGTGTCAGTGTCCTGTGTGACAGTGTCCTGTGTGTCGGTGTCCTGGGCGTCAGTGACCTGTGTGTCAGTGTCCTGTGTGTCAGTGTCCTGTGTGTCAGTGTCCTGTGTGTCAGTGTCCTGTGCATCAGTGTCCTGTGCACCAGTGTCCTGTGCATCAGTGTCCTGTGCGTCAGTGTCCTGGGCGTCGGTGTCCTGTGCATCAGTGTCCTGTGCGTCAGTGTCCTGGGCGTCGGTGTCCTGTGTGTCCGTGTCCTGTGCGTCAGTGTCCTGGGCGTTGGAGTGTCCTGGGCGTTGGTGTCCTGTGTGTTAGGGTCCTGTGTGTCGGTGTCCTGTGTGTCAGTGTCCTGTGCATTAGTGTCCTGTGCATCTGTGTCCTGTGTGTCAGTGTCCTGTGCATCAGCATCCTGTGCATCAGTGTCCTGTGCACCAGTGTCCTGTGCATCAGTGTCCTGTGCGTCAGTGTCCTGGGCGTCGGTGTCCTGTGTGTCCGTGTCCTGTGTGTCCGTGTCCTGTGTGACAGTGTGCTGTGTGTCGGTGTCCTGGGCGTCAGTGTCCTGTGTGTTAGGGTCCTGTGTGTCAGTGTCCTGTGTGTCAGTGTCCTGTGCATCAGTGTCCTGTGCACCAGTGTCCTGTGCATTAGTGTCCTGTGCGTCAGTGTCCTGGGCGTCGGTGTCCTGTGTGTCCATGTCCTGTGCGTCAGTGTCCTGGGCGTTGGAGTGTCCTGGGCGTTGGTGTCCTGTGTGTTAGGGTCCTGTGCATCAGTGTCCTGTGTGTCAGTGTCCTGTGCATCAGCATCCTGTGCAACAGTGTCCTGTGAGTCAGTGTCCTGGGCGTCGGAGTCCTGTGTGTCCGTGTCCTGTGCGTCAGTGTCCTGGGCGTTGGTGTCCTGGGCGTTGGTGTCCTGTGTGTTACGGGCCTGTGTGTTAGGGTCCTGTGTGTTGGCGTCCTGTGTGTCGGTGTCCTGTGTGTCGGTGTCCTGTGTGACAGTGTCCTGTGCGTCAGTGTCCTGGGCGTTGGTGTCCTGTGTGTTAGGGGCCTGTGTGTTAGAGTCCTGTGTGTCGGTGTCCTGTGTGTTAGGGTCCTGTGCGTCAGTGTCCTGTGCGTCAGTGTCCTGTGTGTCGGTGTCCTGTGTGTTAGGGTCCTGTGTGTCAGTGTCCTGTGTGTCAGTGTCCTGTGTGTCAGTGTCCTGTGTGTCAGTGTCCTGTGCATCAGTGTCCTGTGCACCAGTGTCCTGTGCATCAGTGTCCTGTGCGTCAGTGTCCTGGGCGTCGGTGTCCTGTGCATCAGTGTCCTGTGCGTCAGTGTCCTGGGCGTCGGTGTCCTGTGTGTCCGTGTCCTGTGCGTCAGTGTCCTGGGCGTTGGAGTGTCCTGGGCGTTGGTGTCCTGTGTGTTAGGGTCCTGTGTGTCGGTGTCCTGTGTGTCAGTGTCCTGTGCATTAGTGTCCTGTGCATCTGTGTCCTGTGTGTCAGTGTCCTGTGCATCAGCATCCTGTGCATCAGTGTCCTGTGCACCAGTGTCCTGTGCATCAGTGTCCTGTGCGTCAGTGTCCTGGGCGTCGGTGTCCTGTGTGTCCGTGTCCTGTGTGTCCGTGTCCTGTGTGACAGTGTGCTGTGTGTCGGTGTCCTGGGCGTCAGTGTCCTGTGTGTTAGGGTCCTGTGTGTCAGTGTCCTGTGTGTCAGTGTCCTGTGCATCAGTGTCCTGTGCACCAGTGTCCTGTGCATCAGTGTCCTGTGCGTCAGTGTCCTGGGCGTCGGTGTCCTGTGTGTCCGTGTCCTGTGCGTCAGTGTCCTGGGCGTTGGAGTGTCCTGGGCGTTGGTGTCCTGTGTGTTAGGGTCCTGTGCATCAGTGTCCTGTGTGTCAGTGTCCTGTGCATCAGCATCCTGTGCAACAGTGTCCTGTGAGTCAGTGTCCTGGGCGTCGGAGTCCTGTGTGTCCGTGTCCTGTGCGTCAGTGTCCTGGGCGTTGGTGTCCTGGGCGTTGGTGTCCTGTGTGTTACGGGCCTGTGTGTTAGGGTCCTGTGTGTTGGCGTCCTGTGTGTCGGTGTCCTGTGTGTCGGTGTCCTGTGTGACAGTGTCCTGTGCGTCAGTGTCCTGGGCGTTGGTGTCCTGTGTGTTAGGGGCCTGTGTGTTAGAGTCCTGTGTGTCGGTGTCCTGTGTGTTAGGGTCCTGTGCGTCAGTGTCCTGTGCGTCAGTGTCCTGTGTGTCGGTGTCCTGTGTGTTAGGGTCCTGTGCGTCAGTGTCCTGTGCGTCAGTGTCCTGTGTGTCAGTGTCCTGTGTGTTAGGGTCCTGTGCTTCAGTGTCCTGTGTGTCAGTGTCCTGTGTGACAGTGTCCTGTGTGTCGGTGTCCTGGGCGTCAGTGTCCTGTGTGTTAGGGTCCTGTATGTCAGTGTCCAGTGTGTCAGTGTCCTGTGCATCAGTGTCCTGTGCACCAGTGTCCTGTGCATCAGTGTCCTGTACGTCAGTGTCCTGAGCGTCGGTGTCCTGTGTGTCCGTGTCCTGTGTGTCCGTGTCCTGTTCATCAGTGTCCTGTGTGACAGTGTCCTGTGCATCAGTGTCCTGTGCATCAGTGTCCTGGGCGTCGGTGTCCTGTGTGTCCGTGTCCTGTGCGTCAGTGTCCTGGGCGTTGGAGTGTCCTGGGCGTTGGTGTCCTGTGTGTTAGGGTCCTGTGTGTCGGTGTCCTGTGTGTCAGTGTCCTGTGCATCAGTGTCCTGTGCATCGGTGTCCTGTGTGTCCGTGTCCTGTGCGTCAGTGTCCTGGGCGTTGGAGTGTCCTGGGCGTTGGTGTCCTGTGTGTTAGGGTCCTGTGTGTCGGTGTCCTGTGTGTCAGTGTCCTGTGCATTAGTATCCTGTGCATCTGTGTCCTGTGTGTCAGTGTCCTGTGCATCAGCATCCTGTGCATCAGTGTCCTGTGCACCAGTGTCCTGTGCATCAGTGTCCTGTGCGTCAGTGTCCTGGGCGTCGGTGTCCTGTGTGTCCGTGTCCTGTGTGTCCGTGTCCTGTGTGACAGTGTCCTGTGTGTCGGTGTCCTGGGCGTCAGTGTCCTGTGTGTTAGGGTCCTGTGTGTCAGTGTCCTGTGTGTCAGTGTCCTGTGCATCAGTGTCCTGTGCACCAGTGTCCTGTGCATCAGTGTCCTGTGCGTCAGTGTCCTGGGCGTCGGTGTCCTGTGTGTCCGTGTCCTGTGTGTCCGTGTCCTGTTCATCAGTGTCCTGTGTGACAGTGTCCTGTGCATCAGTGTCCTGTGCGTCAGTGTCCTGGGCGTCGGTGTCCTGTGTGTCCGTGTCCTGTGCGTCAGTGTCCTGGGCGTTGGAGTGTCCTGGGCGTTGGTGTCCTGTGTGTTAGGGTCCTGTGCATCAGTGTCCTGTGTGTCAGTGTCCTGTGCATCAGCATCCTGTGCATCAGTGTCCTGTGAGTCAGTGTCCTGGGCGTCGGTGTCCTGTGTGTCCGTGTCCTGTGCGTCAGTGTCCTGGGCGTTGGTGTCCTGGGCGTTGGTGTCCTGTGTGTTACGGGCCTGTGTGTTAGGGTCCTGTGTGTCGGTGTCCTGTGTGACAGTGTCCGGTGCGTCAGTGTCCTGGGCGTTGGTGTCCTGTGTGTTAGGGGCCTGTGTGTTAGAGTCCTGTGTGTCGGTGTCCTGTGTGTTAGGGTTCTGTGCGTCAGTGTCCTGTGCGTCAGTGTCCTGTGTGTCGGTGTCCTGTGTGTTAGGGTCCTGTGCGTCAGTGTCCTGTGCGTCAGTGTCCTGTGTGTCAGTGTCCTGTGTGTTAGGGTCCTGTGCGTCAGTGTCCTGTGTGTCAGTGTCCTGTGTGACAGTGTCCTGTGTGTCGGTGTCCTGGGCGTCAGTGTCCTGTGTGTTAGGGTCCTGTATGTCAGTGTCCTGTGTGTCAGTGTCCTGTGCATCAGTGTCCTGTGCACCAGTGTCCTGTGCATCAGTGTCCTGTGCGTCAGTGTCCTGGGCGTCGGTGTCCTGTGTGTCCGTGTCCTGTGTGTCCCTGTCCTGTTCATCAGTGTCCTGTGTGACAGTGTCCTGTGCATCAGTGTCCTGTGCGTCAGTGTCCTGGGCGTCGGTGTCCTGTGTGTCCGTGTCCTTTGCGTCAGTGTCCTGGGCGTTGGAGTGTCCTGGGCGTTGGTGTCCTGTGTGTTAGGGTCCTGTGTGTCGGTGTCCTGTGTGTCAGTGTCCTGTGCATCAGTGTCCTGTGCATCAGTGTCCTGTGTGTCAGTATCCTGTGCATCAGCATCCTGTGCATCTGTGTCCTGTGCACCAGTGTCCTGTGCATCAGTGTCCTGTGCGTCAGTGTCCTGGGCGTCGGTGTCCTGTGTGTCCGTGTCCTGTATGTCTGTGTCCTGTGTGACAGTGTCCTGTGTGTCGGTGTCCTGGGCGTCAGTGTCCTGTGTGTTAGGGTCCTGTGTGTCAGTGTCCTGTGTGTCAGTGTCCTGTGCATCAGTGTCCTGTGCACCAGTGTCCTGTGCATCAGTGTCCTGTGCGTCAGTGTCCTGGGTGTCGGTGTCCTGTGTGTCCGTGTCCTGTGTGTCCGTGTCCTGTTCATCAGTGTCCTGTGTGACAGTGTCCTGTGCATCAGTGTCCTGTGCGTCAGTGTCCTGGGCGTCGGTGTCCTGTGTGTCCGTGTCCTGTGCGTCAGTGTCCTGGGCGTTGGAGTGTCCTGGGCATTGGTGTCCTGTGTGTTGGGTCCTGTGTGTCGGTGTCCTGTGTGTCAGTGTCCTGTGCATCAGTGTCCTGTGTGACAGTGTCCTGTGCATCAGTGTCCTGTGCGTCAGTGTCCTGGGCGTCGGTGTCCTGTGTGTCCGTGTCCTGTGCGTCAGTGTCCTGGGCGTTGGAGTGTCCTGGGCGTTGGTGTCCTGTGTGTTAGGGTCCTGTGCATCAGTGTCCTGTGTGTCAGTGTCCTGTGCATCAGCATCCTGTGCATCAGTGTCCTGTGAGTCAGTGTCCTGGGCGTCGGTGTCCTGTGTGTCCGTGTCCTGTGCGTCAGTGTCCTGGGCGTTGGTGTCCTGGGCGTTGGTGTCCTGTGTGTTACGGGCCTGTGTGTTAGGGTCCTGTGTGTCGGTGTCCTGTGTGACAGTGTCCGGTGCGTCAGTGTCCTGGGCGTTGGTGTCCTGTGTGTTAGGGGCCTGTGTGTTAGAGTCCTGTGTGTCGGTGTCCTGTGTGTTAGGGTTCTGTGCGTCAGTGTCCTGTGCGTCAGTGTCCTGTGTGTCGGTGTCCTGTGTGTTAGGGCCCTGTGCGTCAGTGTCCTGTGCGTCAGTGTCCTGGGCGTCGGTGTCCTGTGTGTCCGTGTCCTGTATGTCTGTGTCCTGTGTGACAGTGTCCTGTGTGTCGGTGTCCTGGGCGTCAGTGTCCTGTGTGTTAGGGTCCTGTGTGTCAGTGTCCTGTGTGTCAGTGTCCTGTGCATCAGTGTCCTGTGCACCAGTGTCCTGTGCATCAGTGTCCTGTGCGTCAGTGTCCTGGGTGTCGGTGTCCTGTGTGTCCGTGTCCTGTGTGTCCGTGTCCTGTTCATCAGTGTCCTGTGTGACAGTGTCCTGTGCATCAGTGTCCTGTGCGTCAGTGTCCTGGGCGTCGGTGTCCTGTGTGTCCGTGTCCTGTGCGTCAGTGTCCTGGGCGTTGGAGTGTCCTGGGCGTTGGTGTCCTGTGTGTTGGGTCCTGTGTGTCGGTGTCCTGTGTGTCAGTGTCCTGTGCATCAGTGTCCTGTGCATCAGTGTCCTGTGTGTCAGTGTCCTGTGCATCAGCATCCTGTGCATCAGTGTCCTGTGCGTCAGTGTCCTGTGCGTCAGTGTCCTGGGCGTCGGTGTCCTGTGTGTCCGTGTCCTGTGCGTCAGTGTCCTGGGCGTTGGTGTCCTGGGCGTTGGTGTCCTGTGTGTTACGGGCCTGTGTTTTAGGGTCATGTGTGTTGGTGTCCTGTGTGTCGGTGTCCTGTGAGACAGTGTCCTGTGCGTCAGTGTCCTGGGCGTTGGTGTCCTGTGTGTTCGGGGCCTGTGTGTTAGGGTCCTGTGCGTCAGTGTCCTGTGTGTCAGTGTCCTGTGTGACAGTGTCCTGTGTGTCGGTGTCCTGGGCGTCAGTGTCCTGTGTGTTAGGGTCCTGTATGTCAGTGTCCTGTGTGTCAGTGTCCTGTGCATCAGTGTCCTGTGCACCAGTGTCCTGTGCATCAGTGTCCTGTGCGTCAGTGTCCTGGGCGTCGGTGTCCTGTGTGTCCGTGTCCTGTGTGTCCGTGTCCTGTTCATCAGTGTCCTGTGTGACAGTGTCCTGTGCATCAGTGTCCTGTGCGTCTGTGTCCTGGGCGTCGGTGTCCTGTGTGTCCGTGTCCTGTGCGTCAGTGTCCTGGGCGTTGGAGTGTCCTGGGCGTTGGTGTCCTGTGTGTTAGGGTCCTGTGTGTCGGTGACCTGTGTGTCAGTGTCCTGAGCATCAGTGTCCTGTGCATCAGTGTCCTGTGTGTCAGTATCCTGTGCATCAGCATCCTGTGCATCTGTGTCCTGTGCACCAGTGTCCTGTGCATCAGTGTCCTGTGCGTCAGTGTCCTGGGCGTCGGTGTCCTGTGTGTCCGTGTCCTGTGTGTCTGTGTCCTGTGTGACAGTGTCCTGTGTGTCGGTGTCCTGGGCGTCAGTGTCCTGTGTGTTAGGGTCCTGTGTGTCAGTGTCCTGTGTGTCAGTGTCCTGTGCATCAGTGTCCTGTGCACCAGTGTCCTGTGCATCAGTGTCCTGTGCGTCAGTGTCCTGGGTGTCGGTGTCCTGTGTGTCCGTGTCCTGTGTGTCCGTGTCCTGTTCATCAGTGTCCTGTGTGACAGTGTCCTGTGCATCAGTGTCCTGTGCGTCAGTGTCCTGGGCGTCGGTGTCCTGTGTGTCCGTGTCCTGTGCGTCAGTGTCCTGGGCGTTGGAGTGTCCTGGGCGTTGGTGTCCTGTGTGTTGGGTCCTGTGTGTCGGTGTCCTGTGTGTCAGTGTCCTGTGCATCAGTGTCCTGTGCATCAGTGTCCTGTGTGTCAGTGTCCTGTGCATCAGCATCCTGTGCATCAGTGTCCTGTGCGTCAGTGTCCTGTGCGTCAGTGTCCTGGGCGTCGGTGTCCTGTGTGTCCGTGTCCTGTGCGTCAGTGTCCTGGGCGTTGGTGTCCTGGGCGTTGGTGTCCTGTGTGTTACGGGCCTGTGTGTTAGGGTCATGTGTGTTGGTGTCCTGTGTGTCGGTGTCCTGTGAGACAGTGTCCTGTGCGTCAGTGTCCTGGGCGTTGGTGTCCTGTGTGTTCGGGGCCTGTGTGTTAGGGTCCTGTGTGTCGGTGTCCTGAGTGTTGGTATCCTGTTTGTTGGTGTCCTGTGCGTCAGTGTCCTGGGCGTCAGTGTCCTGTGCATCAGTGTCCTCTGTGTCGGTGTCCTGTGTGTTAGGGTCCTGTGCGTCAGTGTCCTGTGCGTCAGTGTCCTGTGTGTCAGTGTCCTGTGTGTTAGGGTCCTGTGCGTCAGTGTCCTGTGTGTCAGTGTCCTGTGTGTCGGTGTCCTGTGTGACAGTGTCCTGTGTGTCGGTGTCCTGGGCGTCAGTGTCCTGTGTGTTAGGGTCCTGTGTGTCAGTGTCCTGTGTGTCAGTGTCCTGTGCATCAGTGTCCTGTGCGTCAGTGTCCTGTGCACCAGTGTCCTGTGCGTCAGTGTCCTGGGCGTCGGTGTCCTGTGTGTCGGTGTCCTGTGTGTCCGTGTCCTGTGCATCAGTGTCCTGTGTGACAGTGTCCTGTGCATCAGTGTCCTGGGCGTCGGTGTCCTGTGTGTTGGTGTCCTCTGTGTCCGTGTCCTGTGCATCAGTGTCCTGTGTGACAGTGCCCTGTGCATCAGTGTCCTGTGCGTCAGTGTCCTGGGCGTCGGTGTCCTGTGTGTCGGTGTCCTGTGTGTCCGTGTCCTGTGCATCAGTGTCCTGTGTGTCCGTGTACTGTGCATCAGTGTTATGTACGTCAGTGTCCTGTGCATCAGTGTCCTTTGTGTCGGTGTCCTGTGTGTCGGTGTCCTGTGCATCAGTGTCCTATGTGTCCGTGTACTGTGCATCACTGTCCTGTGCGTCAGTGTCCTGTGCATCAGTGTCCTGTGCATCAGTGTCCTGTGCGTCAGTGTCCTGTGCATCAGTGTCCTGTGCATCAGTGTCCTGTGCGTCGGTGTCCTGGGCGTCGGTGTCATATGTGTCCGTGTACTGTGCATCACTGTCCTGTGCGTCAGTGTCCTGTGCATCAGTGTCCTGTGCATCAGTGTCCTGTGCGTCAGTGTCCTGTGCATCAGTGTCCTGTGCATCAGTGTCCTGTGTGTCCGTGTACTGTGCATCAGTGTCCTGTGTGTCCGTGTCCTGTGTGTCCGTGTCCTGTTCATCAGTGTCCTGTGTGACAGTGTCCTGTGCATCAGTGTCCTGTGCGTCAGTGTCCTGGGCGTCGGTGTCCTGTGTGTCCGTGTCCTGTGCGTCAGTGTCCTGGGCGTTGGAGTGTCCTGGGCGTTGGTGTCCTGTGTGTTAGGGTCCTGTGCATCAGTGTCCTGTGTGTCAGTGTCCTGTGCATCAGCATCCTGTGCATCAGTGTCCTGTGAGTCAGTGTCCTGGGCGTCGGTGTCCTGTGTGTCCGTGTCCTGTGCGTCAGTGTCCTGGGCGTTGGTGTCCTGGGCGTTGGTGTCCTGTGTGTTACGGGCCTGTGTGTTAGGGTCCTGTGTGTTGGCGTCCTGTGTGTCGGTGTCCTGTGTGTCGGTGTCCTGTGTGACAGTGTCCTGTGCGTCAGTGTCCTGGGCGTTGGTGTCCTGTGTGTTAGGGGCCTGTGTGTTAGAGTCCTGTGTGTCGGTGTCCTGTGTGTTAGGGTCCTGTGCGTCAGTGTCCTGTGCGTCAGTGTCCTGTGTGTCGGTGTCCTGTGTGTTAGGGTCCTGTGCGTCAGTGTCCTGTGCGTCAGTGTCCTGTGTGTCAGTGTCCTGTGTGTTAGGGTCCTGTGTGTCAGTGTCCTGTGTGTCAGTGTCCTGTGTGACAGTGTCCTGTGTGTCGGTGTCCTGGGCGTCAGTGTCCTGTGTGTTAGGGTCCTGTATGTCAGTGTCCTGTGTGTCAGTGTCCTGGGCGTCGGTGTCCTGTGTGTCCGTGTCCTGTGTGTCCGTGTCCTGTTCATCAGTGTCCTGTGTGACAGTGTCCTGTGCATCAGTGTCCTGTGCGTCAGTGTCCTGGGCGTCGGTGTCCTGTGTGTCCGTGTCCTGTGTGTCCGTGTCCTGTTCATCAGTGTCCTCTGTGACAGTGTCCTGTGCATCAGTGTCCTGTGCGTCAGTGTCCTGGGCGTCGGTGTCCTGTGTGTCCGTGTCCTGTGGTCAGTGTCCTGGGCGTTGGAGTGTCCAGGGCGTTGGTGTCCTGTGTGTTAGGGTCCTGTGTGTCGGTGTCCTGTGTGTCAGTGTCCTGTGCATCAGTGTCCTGTGCATCAGTGTCCTGTGTGTCAGTATCCTGTGCATCAGCATCCTGTGCATCTGTGTCCTGTGCACCAGTGTCCTGTGCATCAGTGTCCTGTGCGTCAGTGTCCTGGGCGTCGGTGTCCTGTGTGTCCATGTCCTGTGTGTCTGTGTCCTGTGTGACAGTGTCCTGTGTGTCGGTGTCCTGGGCGTCAGTGTCCTGTGTGTTAGGGTCCTGTGTGTCAGTGTCCTGTGTGTCAGTGTCCTGTGCATCAGTGTCCTGTGTACCAGTGTCCTGTGCATCAGTGTCCTGTGCGTCAGTGTCCTGGGCGTCGGCGTCCTGTGTGTCCGTGTCCTGTGTGTCCGTGTCCTGTTCATCAGTGTCCTGTGTGACAGTGTCCTGTGCATCAGTGTCCTGTGCGTCAGTGTCCTGGGCGTCGGTGTCCTGTGTGTCCGTGTCCTGTGCGTCAGTGTCCTGGGCGTTGGGGTGTCCTGGGCGTTGGTGTCCTGTGTGTTGGGTCCTGTGTGTCGGTGTCCTGTGTGTCAGTGTCCTGTGCATCAGTGTCCTGTGCATCAGTGTCCTGTGTGTCAGTGTCCTGTGCATCAGCATCCTGTGCATCAGTGTCCTGTGCGTCAGTGTCCTGTGCGTCAGTGTCCTGGGCGTCGGTGTCCTGTGTGTCCGTGTCCTGTGCGTCAGTGTCCTGGGCGTTGGTGTCCTGGGCGTTGGTGTCCTGTGTGTTACGGGCCTGTGTGTTAGGGTCATTTGAGTTGGTGTCCTGTGTGTCGGTGTCCTGTGAGACAGTGTCCTGTGCGTCAGTGTCCTGGGCGTTGGTGTCCTGTGTGTTCGGGGCCTGTGTGTTAGGGTCCTGTGTGTCGGTGTCCTGAGTGTTGGTATCCTGTTTGTTGGTGTCCTGTGCGTCAGTGTCCTGGGCGTCAGTGTCATTGGCGTCAGTGTCCTCTGTGTCGGCGTCCTGTGTGTTAGGGTCCTGTGCGTCAGTGTCCTGTGCGTCAGTGTCCTGTGTGTCAGTGTCCTGTGTGTTAGGGTCCTGTGCGTCAGTGTCCTGTGTGTCAGTGTCCTGTGTGTCGGTGTCCTGTGTGACAGTGTCCTGTGTGTCGGTGTCCTGGGCGTCAGTGTCCTGTGTGTTAGGGTCCTGTGTGTCAGTGTCCTGTGTGTCAGTGTCCTGTGCATCAGTGTCCTGTGCGTCAGTGTCCTGTGCACCAGTGTCCTGTGCGTCAGTGTCCTGGGCGTCGGTGTCCTGTGTGTCGGTGTCCTGTGTGTCCGTGTCCTGTGCATCAGTGTCCTGTGTGTCCGTGTACTGTGCATCAGTGTTATGTACGTCAGTGTCCTGTGCATCAGTGTCCTTTGTGTCGGTGTCCTGTGTGTCGGTGTCCTGTGCATCAGTGTCCTATGTGTCCGTGTACTGTGCATCACTGTCCTGTGCGTCAGTGTCCTGTGCATCAGTGTCCTGTGCATCAGTGTCCTGTGCGTCAGTGTCCTGTGCATCAGTGTCCTGTGCATCAGTGTCCTGTGTGTCCGTGTTCTGTGCATCAGTGTCCTGTGCGTCAGTGTCCTGTGCGTCAGTGTCCTGTGCGTCGGTGTCCTGGGCGTCGGTGTCCTGTGTGTCGGTGTCCTGTGCGTCAGTGTCCTGTGTGTCAGTGTCCTGTGCACCAGTGTCCTGTGCATTAGTGTCCTGTACGTCAGTGTCCTGGGCGTCGGTGTCCTGTGTGTCCGTGTCCTGTGTGTCCGTGTCCTGTTCATCAGTGTCCTGTGTGTTAGGGTCCTGTGCGTCAGTGTCCTGTGCGTCAGTGTCCTGTGTGTCAGTGTCCTGTGTGTTAGGGTCCTGTGCGTCAGTGTCCTGTGTGTCAGTGTCCTGTGTGTCGGTGTCCTGTGTGACAGTGTCCTGTGTGTCGGTGTCCTGGGCGTCAGTGTCCTGTGTGTTAGGGTCCTGTGTGTCAGTGTCCTGTGTGTCAGTGTCCTGTGCATCAGTGTCCTGTGCGTCAGTGTCCTGTGCACCAGTGTCCTGTGCGTCAGTGTCCTGGGCGTCGGTGTCCTGTGTGTCGGTGTCCTGTGTGTCCGTGTCCTGTGCATCAGTGTCCTGTGTGTCCGTGTACTGTGCATCAGTGTTATGTACGTCAGTGTCCTGTGCATCAGTGTCCTTTGTGTCGGTGTCCTGTGTGTCGGTGTCCTGTGCATCAGTGTCCTATGTGTCCGTGTACTGTGCATCACTGTCCTGTGCGTCAGTGTCCTGTGCATCAGTGTCCTGTGCATCAGTGTCCTGTGCGTCAGTGTCCTGTGCATCAGTGTCCTGTGCATCAGTGTCCTGTGTGTCCGTGTACTGTGCGTCAGTGTCCTGTGCGTCAGTGTCCTGTGCGTCAGTGTCCTGTGCGTCGGTGTCCTGGGCGTCGGTGTCCTGTGTGTCGGTGTCCTGTGCGTCAGTGTCCTGTGTGTCAGTGTCCTGTGCACCAGTGTCCTGTGCATCAGTGTCCTGTACGTCAGTGTCCTGGGCGTCGGTGTCCTGTGTGTCCGTGTCCTGTGTGTCCGTGTCCTGTTCATCAGTTTCCTGTGTGACAGTGTCCTGTGCATCAGTGTCCTGTGCATCAGTGTCCTGTGCATCAGTGTCCTGGGCGTCGGTGTCCTGTGTGTCCGTGTCCTGTGCGTCAGTGTCCTGGGCGTTGGAGAGTCCTGGGCGTTGGTGTCCTGTGTGTTAGGGTCCTGTGTGTCGGTGTCCTGTGTGTCAGTGTCCTGTGCATCAGTGTCCTGTGCATCGGTGTCCTGTGTGTCCGTGTCCTGTGCGTCAGTGTCCTGGGCGTTGGAGTGTCCTGGGCGTTGGTGTCCTGTGTGTTAGGGTCCTGTGTGTCGGTGTCCTGTGTGTCAGTGTCCTGTGCATTAGTATCCTGTGCATCTGTGTCCTGTGTGTCAGTGTCCTGTGCATCAGCATCCTGTGCATCAGTGTCCTGTGCACCAGTGTCCTGTGCATCAGTGTCCTGTGCGTCAGTGTCCTGGGCGTCGGTGTCCTGTGTGTCCGTGTCCTGTGTGTCCGTGTCCTGTGTGACAGTGTCCTGTGTGTCGGTGTCCTGGGCGTCAGTGTCCTGTGTGTTAGGGTCCTGTGTGTCAGTGTCCTGTGTGTCAGTGTCCTGTGCATCAGTGTCCTGTGCACCAGTGTCCTGTGCATCAGTGTCCTGTGCGTCAGTGTCCTGGGCGTCGGTGTCCTGTGTGTCCGTGTCCTGTGTGTCCGTGTCCTGTTCATCAGTGTCCTGTGTGACAGTGTCCTGTGCATCAGTGTCCTGTGCGTCAGTGTCCTGGGCGTCGGTGTCCTGTGTGTCCGTGTCCTGTGCGTCAGTGTCCTGGGCGTTGGAGTGTCCTGGGCGTTGGAGTGTCCTGGGCGTTGGTGTCCTGTGTGTTAGGGTCCTGTGCATCAGTGTCCTGTGTGTCAGTGTCCTGTGCATCAGCATCCTGTGCATCAGTGTCCTGTGAGTCAGTGTCCTGGGCGTCGGTGTCCTGTGTGTCCGTGTCCTGTGCGTCAGTGTCCTGGGCGTTGGTGTCCTGGGCGTTGGTGTCCTGTGTGTTACGGGCCTGTGTGTTAGGGTCCTGTGTGTTGGCGTCCTGTGTGTCGGTGTCCTGTGTGTCGGTGTCCTGTGTGACAGTATCCGGTGCGTCAGTGTCCGGTGCGTCAGTGTCCTGGGCGTTGGTGTCCTGTGTGTTAGGGGCCTGTGTGTTAGAGTCCTGTGTGTCGGTGTCCTGTGTGTTAGGGTCCTGTGCGTCAGTGTCCTGTGCGTCAGTGTCCTGTGTGTCGGTGTCCTGTGTGTTAGGGTCCTGTGCGTCAGTGTCCTGTGCGTCAGTGTCCTGTGTGTCAGTGTCCTGTGTGTTAGGGTCCTGTGCGTCAGTGTCCTGTGTGTCAGTGTCCTGTGTGACAGTGTCCTGTGTGTCGGTGTCCTGGGCGTCAGTGTCCTGTGTGTTAGGGTCCTGTATGTCAGTGTCCTGTGTGTCAGTGTCCTGTGCATCAGTGTCCTGTGCACCAGTGTCCTGTGCATCAGTGTCCTGTGCGTCAGTGTCCTGGGCGTCGGTGTCCTGTGTGTCCGTGTCCTGTGTGTCCGTGTCCTGTTCATCAGTGTCCTGTGTGACAGTGTCCTGTGCATCAGTGTCCTGTGCGTCAGTGTCCTGGGCGTCGGTGTCCTGTGTGTCCGTGTCCTGTGCGTCAGTGTCCTGGGCGTTGGAGTGTCCTGGGCGTTGGTGTCCTGTGTGTTAGGGTCCTGTGTGTCGGTGTCCTGTGTGTCAGTGTCCTGTGCATCAGTGTCCTGTGCATCAGTGTCCTGTGTGTCAGTATCCTGTGCATCAGCATCCTGTGCATCTGTGTCCTGTGCACCAGTGTCCTGTGCATCAGTGTCCTGTGCGTCAGTGTCCTGGGCGTCGGTGTCCTGTGTGTCCGTGTCCTGTGTGTCTGTGTCCTGTGTGACAGTGTCCTGTGTGTCGGTGTCCTGGGCGTCAGTGTCCTGTGTGTTACGGTCCTGTGTGTCAGTGTCCTGTGTGTCAGTGTCCTGTGCATCAGTGTCCTGTGCACCAGTGTCCTGTGCATCAGTGTCCTGTGCGTCAGTGTCCTGGGTGTCGGTGTCCTGTGTGTCCGTGTCCTGTGTGTCCGTGTCCTGTTCATCAGTGTCCTGTGTGACAGTGTCCTGTGCATCAGTGTCCTGTGCGTCAGTGTCCTGGGCGTCGGTGTCCTGTGTGTCCGTGTCCTGTGCGTCAGTGTCCTGGGCGTTGGAGTGTCCTGGGCGTTGGTGTCCTGTGTGTTGGGTCCTGTGTGTCGGTGTCCTGTGTGTCAGTGTCCTGTGCATCAGTGTCCTGTGCATCAGTGTCCTGTGTGTCAGTGTCCTGTGCATCAGCATCCTGTGCATCAGTGTCCTGTGCGTCAGTGTCCTGTGCGTCAGTGTCCTGTGCGTCGGTGTCCTGTGAGACAGTGTCCTGTGCGTCAGTGTCCTGGGCGTTGGTGTCCTGTGTGTTCGGGGCCTGTGTGTTAGGGTCCTGTGTGTCGGTGTCCTGAGTGTTGGTATCCTGTTTGTTGGTGTCCTGTGCGTCAGTGTCCTGGGCGTCAGTGTCCTGTGCATCAGTGTCCTCTGTGTCGGTGTCCTGTGTGTTAGGGTCCTGTGCGTCAGTGTCCTGTGCGTCAGTGTCCTGTGTGTCAGTGTCCTGTGAGACAGTGTCCTGTGCGTCAGTGTCCTGGGCGTTGGTGTCCTGTGTGTTCGGGGCCTGTGTGTTAGGGTCCTGTGTGTCGGTGTCCTGAGTGTTGGTATCCTGTTTGTTGGTGTCCTGTGCGTCAGTGTCCTGGGCGTCAGTGTCCTGTGCATCAGTGTCCTCTGTGTCGGTGTCCTGTGTGTTAGGGTCCTGTGCGTCAGTGTCCTGTGCGTCAGTGTCCTGAGTGTCAGTGTCCTGTGTGTTAGGGTCCTGTGCGTCAGTGTCCTGTGTGTCAGTGTCCTGTGTGTCGGTGTCCTGTGTGACAGTGTCCTGTGTGTCGGTGTCCTGGGCGTCAGTGTCCTGTGTGTTAGGGTCCTGTGTGTCAGTGTCCTGTGTGTCAGTGTCCTGTGCATCAGTTTCCTGTGCGTCAGTGTCCTGTGCACCAGTGTCCTGTGCGTCAGTGTCCTGGGCGTCGGTGTCCTGTGTGTCGGTGTCCTGTGTGTCCGTGTCCTGTGCATCAGTGTCCTGTGTGACAGTGTCCTGTGCATCAGTGTCCTGGGCGTCGGTGTCCTGTGTGTTGGTGTCCTCTGTGTCCGTGTCCTGTGCATCAGTGTCCTGTGTGACAGTGTCCTGTGCATCAGTGTCCTGTGCGTCAGTGTCCTGGGCGTCGGTGTCCTGTGTGTCCGTGTCCTGTGTGTCCGTGTCCTGTGCATCAGTGTCCTGTGTGTCCGTGTACTGTGCATCAGTGTTATGTACGTCAGTGTCCTGTGCATCAGTGTCCTTTGTGTCGGTGTCCTGTGTGTCGGTGTACTGTGCATCAGTGTCCTATGTGTCCGTGTACTGTGCATCACTGTCCTGTGCGTCAGTGTCCTGTGCATCAGTGTCCTGTGCATCAGTGTCCTGTGCGTCAGTGTCCTGTGCATCAGTGTCCTGTGCATCAGTGTCCTGTGCGTCGGTGTCCTGGGCGTCGGTGTCCTATGTGTCCGTGTACTGTGCATCACTGTCCTGTGCGTCAGTGTCCTGTGCATCAGTGTCCTGTGCATCAGTGTCCTGTGCGTCATTGTCCTGTGCATCAGTGTCCTGTGCATCAGTGTCCTGTGTGTCCGTGTACTGTGCATCAGTGTCCTGTGTGTCCGTGTCCTGTGTGTCCGTGTCCTGTTCATCAGTGTCCTGTGTGACAGTGTCCTGTGCATCAGTGTCCTGTGCGTCAGTGTCCTGGGCGTCGGTGTCCTGTGTGTCCGTGTCCTGTGCGTCAGTGTCCTGGGCGTTGGAGTGTCCTGGGCGTTGGTGTCCTGTGTGTTAGGGTCCTGTGCATCAGTGTCCTGTGTGTCAGTGTCCTGTGCATCAGCATCCTGTGCATCAGTGTCCTGTGAGTCAGTGTCCTGGGCGTCGGTGTCCTGTGTGTCCGTGTCCTGTGCGTCAGTGTCCTGGGCGTTGGTGTCCTGGGCGTTGGTGTCCTGTGTGTTACGGGCCTGTGTGTAAGGGTCCTGTGTGTTGGCGTCCTGTGTGTCGGTGTCCTGTGTGACAGTGTCCTGTGCGTCAGTGTCCTGGGCGTTGGTGTCCTGTGTGTTAGGGGCCTGTGTGTTAGAGTCCTGTGTGTCGGTGTCCTGTGTGTTAGGGTCCTGTGCGTCAGTGTCCTGTGCGTCAGTGTCCTGTGTGTCGGTGTCCTGTGTGTTAGGGTCCTGTGCGTCAGTGTCCTGTGCGTCAGTGTCCTGTGTGTCAGTGTCCTGTGTGTTAGGGTCCTGTGTGTCAGTGTCCTGTGTGTCAGTGTCCTGTGTGACAGTGTCCTGTGTGTCGGTGTCCTGGGCGTCAGTGTCCTGTGTGTTAGGGTCCTGTATGTCAGTGTCCTGTGTGTCAGTGTCCTGTGCATCAGTGTCCTGTGCACCAGTGTCCTGTGCGTCAGTGTCCTGGGCGTCGGTGTCCTGTGTGTCCGTGTCCTGTGTGTCCGTGTCCTGTTCATCAGTGTCCTGTGTGACAGTGTCCTGTGCATCAGTGTCCTGTGCGTCAGTGTCCTGGGCGTCGGTGTCCTGTGTGTCCGTGTCCTGTGCGTCAGTGTCCTGGGCGTTGGAGTGTCCTGGGCGTTGGTGTCCTGTGTGTTAGGGTCCTGTGTGTCGGTGTCCTGTGTGTCAGTGTCCTGTGCATCAGTGTCCTGTGCATCAGTGTCCTGTGTGTCAGTATCCTGTGCATCAGCATCCTGTGCATCTGTGTCCTGTGCACCAGTGTCCTGTGCATCAGTGTCCTGTGCGTCAGTGTCCTGGGCGTCGGTGTCCTGTGTGTCCATGTCCTGTGTGTCTGTGTCCTGTGTGACAGTGTCCTGTGTGTCGGTGTCCTGGGCGTCAGTGTCCTGTGTGTTAGGGTCCTGTATGTCAGTGTCCTGTGTGTCAGTGTCCTGTGCATCAGTGTCCTGTGCACCAGTGTCCTGTGCATCAGTGTCCTGTGCGTCAGTGTCCTGGGCGTCGGTGTCCTGTGTGTCCGTGTCCTGTGTGTCCGTGTCCTGTGTGACAGTGTCCTGTGTGACAGTGTCCTGTGCATCAGTGTCCTGTGCGTCAGTGTCCTGGGCGTCGGTGTCCTGTGTGTCCGTGTCCTGTGCGTCAGTGTCCTGGGCGTTGGAGTGTCCTGGGCGTTGGTGTCCTGTGTGTTGGGTCCTGTGTGTCGGTGTCCTGTGTGTCAGTGTCCTGTGCATCAGAGTCCTGTGCATCAGTGTCCTGTGTGTCAGTGTCCTGTGCATCAGCATCCTGTGCATCAGTGTCCTGTGCGTCAGTGTCCTGTGCGTCAGTGTCCTGGGCGTCGGTGTCCTGTGTGTCCGTGTCCTGTGCGTCAGTGTCCTGGGCGTTGGTGTCCTGGGCGTTGGTGTCCTGTGTGTTACGGGCCTGTGTGTTAGGGTCATGTGTGTTGGTGTCCTGTGTGTCGGTGTCCTGTGAGACAGTGTCCTGTGCGTCAGTGTCCTGGGCGTTGGTGTCCTGTGTGTTCGGGGCCTGTGTGTTAGGGTCCTGTGTGTCGGTGTCCTGAGTGTTGGTATCCTGTTTGTTGGTGTCCTGTGCGTCAGTGTCCTGGGCGTCAGTGTCATTGGCGTCAGTGTCCTCTGTGTCGGTGTCCTGTGTGTTAGGGTCCTGTGCGTCAGTGTCCTGTGCGTCAGTGTCCTGTGTGTCAGTGTCCTGTGTGTTAGGGTCCTGTGCGTCAGTGTCCTGTGTGTCAGTGTCCTGTGTGTCGGTGTCCTGTGTGACAGTGTCCTGTGTGTCGGTGTCCTGGGCGTCAGTGTCCTGTGTGTTAGGGTCCTGTGTGTCAGTGTCCTGTGTGTCAGTGTCCTGTGCATCAGTGTCCTGTGCGTCAGTGTCCTGTGCAACAGTGTCCTGTGCGTCAGTGTCCTGGGCGTCGGTGTCCTGTGTGTCGGTGTCCTGTGTGTCCGTGTCCTGTGCATCAGTGTCCTGTGTGTCCGTGTACTGTGCATCAGTGTTATGTACGTCAGTGTCCTGTGCATCAGTGTCCTTTGTGTCGGTGTCCTGTGTGTCGGTGTCCTGTGCATCAGTGTCCTATGTGTCCGTGTACTGTGCATCACTGTCCTGTGCGTCAGTGTCCTGTGCATCAGTGTCCTGTGCATCAGTGTCCTGTGCGTCAGTGTCCTGTGCATCAGTGTCCTGTGCATCAGTGTCCTGTGTGTCCGTGTACTGTGCATCAGTGTCCTGTGCGTCAGTGTCCTGTGCGTCAGTGTCCTGTGCGTCGGTGTCCTGGGCGTCGGTGTCCTGTGTGTCGGTGTCCTGTGCGTCAGTGTCCTGTGTGTCAGTGTCCTGTGCATCAGTGTCCTGTGCGTCAGTGTCCTGTGCGTCCGTGTCCTGGGCGTCGGTGTCCTGTGTGTCGGTGTCCTGTGCGTCAGTGTCCTGTGTGTCAGTGTCCTGTGTGTCGGTGTCCTGGGCGTCGGTGTCCTGGGCGTCGGTGTCCTGGGCGTCGGTGTCCTGTGTGTCGGTGTCCTGTGCGTCAGTGTCCTGTACATCAGTGTCCTGTGCGTCAGTGTCCTGTGCGTCAGTGTCCTGGGCATCGGTGTCCTGTGCATTAGGGTCCTGTGTGTCGGTGTCCTGTGTGTCAGTGTCCTGTGCATCAGTGTCCTGTGCATCAGTGTCCTGGGCGTTGGTGTCCTGTGTGTTACGGGCCTGTGTGTTAGGGTCCTGTGTGTCGGTGTCCTGCGTGTCGGTGTCCTGTGTGACAGTGTCCTATGCGTCAGTGTCCTGTCCTGTGCGTCAGTGTCCTGGGTCAGCAGCGACAGGGGCCTATTGCTGTGGCTGCCCCCCTCGTCGCTGGGTGTGGCCCGCCAGCGTCGCCGCACTCGCATTAGATGTGGGCGGTGTCCGCCTGGTGCTCCGGGTCTGTCCCTGGCTCGTGGCCGCCTGGAATGTCCTGGAGGCATCGTATGGCTGATGGGCCGGGTCTGACCCCTTTCCCCCATATCTCCCTCCCAAATGCCCCCTCCCCAAAATCCCCTTCCCCCATATCCCGCATATCCCCCCTTCCCCATCTCTTCCTTCCCCCATATCCCCCTTTCCCCATATCCCCATACACCCCTTCCCCCATATCCCCCCTTCCTCCATATCCCCCTTTCACCCATATCCCCCTTTCCCCCATATCCCCCTTCCCCCATATCCACCTTCCCCCATATCCCCCTTACCCATATCCCCCATTACCCTCCCCCAAATCCCCCCTTCCCCATCCCTCTTCCCCATATCCCCCATATCCCCGTTCCCCATATGTCCCATACCCCCTCCCCCAAATACCCCCTCCCCCATCCCCCCTTCCCCCATATCCCCTTCCCCAATATCCCCCATTCCCCATATCCCCCAATCCCCCTTCCCCAATCCCCCATCCCCCATATCCCCCCTTCCCCATATCCCCTTCCCCATATCGCCCTTCCCTCATATCACCCCTTCCCCCAAATCCCCCTTCCCTCATATCACCCCTTCCCCCATATCCTCCCATCCCCTATATCCCAATCTCCCAAATCCCCCCTCCCCATATCCCCCTGCCCCCAAATCCCCCCTCCCCCAAAGCCCCCCTTCCCCCCAATATACCCCCTCCCCCATATCTCCCCTTCCCCATATCCCCCTCACCCCAAAACCCCGCTCCCCATATCCCCTATTTCCCCTTACCCAATATCCCCTTCCCCCATATCCCCCTTCCCCCATATCCCCCCATCCCCCCATATCCCAAACCCCCAAATCCCCCCTCCCCTCATATCCCCCTTCCCCATATCCCCCATCCCCCATATCCCAATGCCCCAAATCCCCCTCCCCCTGCCCCCATATCCCCCACCCCCATATCCCAAACCCCCAAATCCCCCCTCCCCTCATATCCCCCCTTCCCCATATCCCCCCATTCCCCATATCCCAATGCCCCAAATCCCCCCTCCCGCATATCTCCCCTCCCCCCATATCACCCCTCCCCCAAATACCCCCTCCACCATATCCCCTATTTCCCCTTCCACAATATCCCCTTCCCCCATATCCCCCTTCCCCATATCTCCCTTTCCCCCATATCTCCCCTATCCCCCATATCCCCTTCCCCATATCCCCCTTTCCATATATACCCCTTCCCCCATATCCCCCTTCCCCTATATCCCCCCTTCCCCCATATCCCCCTTCCCCATATCTCCCTTCCCCATATCCCCCTACCCCGATATCCCCCTTCCCGCATATCCCTCCTTCCCCATATCCCCCTTCCCCTTTATCCACCTTTCCCCTATCCTCCCTTCCCCCATATCCCTCTTCCCCCATATCCCCCTGCCCCATATCCCCATCCCCCACATCCCCCCTTCCCCATATCCCCCTTCCCCATATCGCCCATCCCCCATATCCCCCCATAGCCCCCATATCCCCCTTCCCCCATATTGCCAATTCGTCCATATCCCCCTTCACCCATATCCCCCTTCCCCCATACCCCCCTACCCCCATATCCCCCTTCCCCCATATCCCCCTTCCCCCATAACCCCCCTTCCGCATATTCCTCCATATCCCCTTCCCCCATATCCCCCCATATCCCCTTCCCCCATATCCCCTTCCCTAATATCCCCCCATATCCCCACATATCCCCCTTCCCCCATTCCCCATATCCCCCTTCCCCATATCCTCCCATCCCCCATATCCCAATCTCCCAAATCCCCCCTCCCCATATCCCCCTGCCCCCAAATTCCCCCTCCCCAAAACCCCCTCCCCCATATCCCCTATTTCCCCTTACCCAATATCCACTTCCCCCATATCCCCCCTTCCCCCATATCTCCCCACCCCCCACATCCCAAACCCCCAAATCCCCCATCCCCTCATATCCCCCAAATCCCCCATATCCCAATGCCCCAAATCCCCCCTCCCTCTGCCCCCATATCCCCCCACCCCCCATATCCCAAACCCCCAGATCCCCCCTTCCCCATATCCCACCCATCCCCCATATCCCAATGCCCCAAATCCCCCCTCCCCCATATCTCACCATCCCCATATCACCCCTCCCCCAAATACCCCCTCCACAATATCCCCTATTTCCCCTTCCACAATATCCCCTTCACCCATATCCCTCTTCCCCATATCTCCCTTTCCCCATATCTCCCCTATCCCCCATATCCCCTTCCCCATATCCCCTTTCCCTATATACCCCTTCCCCCATATCCCCCCTTCCCCATCCCCCCTTTCCCCATATCTCCCTTCCCGCATATCCCCCCTTCCCCCATATTCCCCTTCCCCCATATCCCCTTCCCCATATCGGGGATATGGGGAAGGGGGATATGGGGGAAGAGGGATATGGGGGAAGGGAGGATAGGGGAAAGGTGGATAAGGGGGAAGGGAGATATGGGGGAGGGGGGATGTGGGGGAAGGGGGATATGGGGGACAGGGATCTGGGGAAGGGGTAATATGGGGGATATGGGGGAAGGGGGATATGGGGGGTGGGGATATGGGGGAAATAAGGGGATATGGGGAAGGGGGAATATGGGGGAACGGGGGATATGGGTGAAGGGGATCTGGGGAAGGGGGCTATGGGAGAAGGGGAGGTATGGGGGTTTATGGGGGAAGGGGGATGTGGAGGAAGGAGGGTTATGGGGGAAGTGGGGATGGGGAAAGGGGGAAAGGGGGCCAGGCAGTGGGGGGTCTCACTAGCGGGCGGCTATTTTGCCGGGCCTCCGGGGGGGCGTCTTTTGTGCAGTGACCGCGCGCGCGTCCGTGCCAGGTGACGCCATCGCGAATGGCGTCACGCCATTACTAGCCCATTCCCGGCCGCTGAATTCGCGACGTTTCTGGGGGTCTGACGCCGGAGTGATTCGCGCCATTTTTAGCACTGGGTTCGGGCCATTGCGCCGATTCACGGAGAAACCCGCCCCCTGTTCTCAGAAGGGAGAATCCCGACCAAAATGTTTAAGCAGCATGTAGACCTATGGGGTGGGATTCTCCAACTCTCCTCGCCGGAATCGCGCCAGCGCTAGGGCGGAGAATAGCTCTTCGTGACGGAAATCCGGTGCGACGGCGCTTCCGCGGACCCGCCAGTCCCGTGTGCGCGGTCGACTTGGCGCCTGTCGGGGGCCGTTGGAACAGGCCCCCCTGGCGATTCTCCGCGGTCGACTGGCCGAACTCCCGCCAGTGTGGTTTACATTTGGTACCACCCGGCAGGAGCTGTGACCCGTGGCCGTGGTGGCGGTCCTGGTGGGGGGGTATCTGACTCCGGGATGGGCCTCAGCAGTAGCCAGGCCTCCGATCGGGGGCCACCGATCGGCGGGTCATCGCAATCAGGGAGGGACATACCTTCCTCCGCGTGGGCCCGATGTGTGGCCTGATGCATACCGATGCTCTGCTACCCACCGGGAAAATGGAGAAGCATTGCGGACCTTCGAGGAAGAAGTCGGGAATGATTCTCGCCCATTTTCCGGCGGACCTGGGGTCTTAGTCCCCAGAAGGGACAATCCCGGCCATGATTTATTGATTCAGGTGCGTCTGAACCCGACAAGCAAGCCATAAAAATTTGCCTAGTAATTCTGAATGAAGGTCTGTACAGGCTGAATATATGAAGATTAACAGAAGATGAGCTAACGGATCCCCAAAAGACATCGGGTGTGATTCAGCGACCCCGCTGCGCCTGGCACTGATCTAGGAACAGTGGATGATCGCCTATGAACCCCAGATCAGGCTTTGTACAGGGCATCAGGCTAATTGCAAGTCACCCGATTCACTCCACCCGGCGCGATCTTGATAAATCCAGAACTGCATATTTAAATGAGCCTAATGGGTAATGGAGCAGGATTCATCTGGTGCCCAGGAGTCAATGGCCATGCCTGCAAGACCTCGCTAGGGCGCAGTTTAGTACTGGTCCACAACTCAAAGGGATCTCACAGGCCATTGGAGATCCCCAGGTGGTTGGAGATACTGCCAGGGGCCCTGCTGGAGTGCCAGGATGACAGTGCCAGGGTGCCCAGGTGCCAGGTTGGCATTGCTAGGAGTCGGGCCAGGGGTCCTTGCCAATTGGAAGGTGGTGAGGGGGGGTGGGGGGGATTCCCAGGTGCCTCAACAAAGTTGGCGTGTGAGGGGGGATTGATAAAGCAGTGGGTGGGCTGAAAGGGAAGGGAGATCAGGGCTGCCGATCAAAATGACACTCCGATCTGAGAACAGCCGTTCCTGCTGGCAAAATCAGCTCGCCAGCAGGAAATCAGCTAAAGTGTGGCCTTGGCAGGGAGAAACCCCCGAGGCCAAAAGAAACATCAAAGTGCTGTTGAACAGCACTCAGCAGTCCGGGATACAAACCAGGGGAACTTTCAACAAAATGTTAGCAGCTCTGGAGCGGATGCAGAAGCTAAAATGTTTTGATTGTGGTCTATCCACCAGCACAATCTGTACCTGCCCACAGTGTAAAACATGTCTTTAAAGATCCTTTCCCCTGAAGATTAAGCATTAATTAGAACCAGGGGAGGTTGCCTGTGGGAAAGAGCAATGACTATAGTCAAAGGATTCCTGAAGTGACGGTCAATACAAGGTAGTCACTTGGCAGACAAGAATGTAAAGTTCTTTGCAACCTTCAGGGTAAACAAGTGACTTGACAAAAAAGGGTTTGCTCTTGACTAGTTTCATGCATGTTACGTACTCTGTGAAGAAGACAGAACTCATCAGCTATATTTCAGAAATGATGTCGGCCCAGCTCTTGTGGTCGCAAATTCCATTTGCATCACGCCCACTCGGACCTGTAACCCCACCTAACCTGCATATCTTTGGATTCTGGCAGGAAAGCAGAGCACCCGGGGGAAATCCACGTGGAGAATGTGAAAATGCCGCAGTCATCCAAAGCCAGAATTGAACCTGCGTCCCTGGATCTGTGAGGCAGCTGTGCTCACCACTGTGCCGCCGTGCCACCCCTTCAATCACATTGAAGAATTCTCACTGACAGTAAAGTTGGAAATTAAAAGTACTGATTATCCTTTGGTTTTTAATATAATCCTCGCGGACTTGGCACCCCACGGAGGAGGACGACACACACCAGCAGTATAATCTGGCCGTCAAGGTCACTGCAGCTCTGAACTTCTACGCCTCCCAGTCATTCCAATGCTCGAGCGTAGACCTGTGTGGTGTATCGCAGGCCACAGCCCACAGGTGCATCCGACAGGCCACGGATGCCCTGTATGCCCGGGTGGAAAATTACATCATCTTTGACATGAACCAAGCCTAATAAGATGTCCGGGCAGCAGGTTTCTCCACCATCACCGGGATGCTCAGATCCAGGAGGTCATAGATGCCACGCGCTCACCAGGCCATCTGGGGGGGTGCCGTATGTTAACAGAAAGGGGTTCCACTCCCGCAACATACAGCTTGTGTACAACCAACACATGAAGATCATGCACATGTGTGCACGCTTCCCAGAGAGTGTGCACGATAGTTAAATCCTGGGGCAGTCTTCGAGGACCAGCCCAGGATGGGTGGCTGGCTCTTGGGGGATAAGGGATACCCACTAAGGACCTGGCTAATGACACCAGTATGGAAGCCGGTGACCGAAGCAGAGACCCGAACAATAAGGCCCATGTGATCACCTGGGCTGTCATTGAGTAGTGCATCGGACTCCTCAAGGTGCGGTTCTGGTGCCTCGACCGCTCTGGTGGTGCTTTGTGGTGGTCTGCTGTGCCCTCCACAACCTCGTACAGCAACAGGGCGACGTGCTGGAGGTAGGTGATGAGGAACATGTGGCCACCTCCGAGGAGGAGCAGTACAAGAATGAGGATGATGAGGCAGTGTCAGACCAGCAGGGGCTGGAGGACGATGCCGGGGGGAGGAACCTGAGGACCAGCTAGAGGCTGCAGGACAGGCGGAAGCGGCGAGGGTCCGGCAGGACCAGAGGGTGAGGGAGGCCCTTATACAGGTCCGATTCACCTGGGACATGGCCTGGTCCATTGGCGCATTCTTACCCACCCACCAGCAGCATTTCCCACTCTCCCAGGGTGTGTGTCACATCACTCCAGGCTGCTGGGACTCTGTCGGCACCATCAGCGGGTCTTCATCGAGGCCAGGGGGGTTGATGATAACCCGCAGACAGCTGAGCGCCAGTGCTCCTCAGTCTATGCCATTGTCTGACCCCTGCGGGTCTGCTGAGTGCTCACTCACACCCATCACCTGGACACGGTGTGCTCAGGGGCAGAGGGGCAGATGGCTGGAGAGATGGGCCAGGGGTTCAGAGGTCAGCCTGCATTTCAGATGAAAGTGACAGTCATCAAACTAGTTGTGCACAAAGGTGTTTAATGTGTATTGCAGTTCTCTACTCTCCCGATGGTGCCCGCCACCCGAACCCTCCACATCCCCTACCTACCCACCCCCCCCCCCCCCCACACTGTCCCCCCCCTCCCCCAGTGCCTTCAGTGATCCTCGATGTGCTTGGCTTCCTAACTCTACCACCACGTCTAGGTGTGTTCCCAGGCTGCACATCAGAGGTGGAAGCAGCCAGCTGCTTACCATGTCCCATAGCCTTCGATGCCCCTGGCGGGCGTCCTCTGGGGGCTCTGGGGCTGGAGGGGCCAGGCGCATTTGTCCCTGGCACATGCACAGCCGTGCCACCCTGTCCCATGTGCTGGTTGTGAGGGGTGGAACTCAGGGGAATTGATGGCGACCGTCGCCACTGCTTGGGACGGGTCTGGGCCAGCAAATCAGCTGGTGAGCCATTCATTTGCGGCGAGAAGCCGTGAGGCCTCATTAAGTGGACCAATTAACATTGAATATCGTTGCCGGCCTTGCTGGGCCGAGTGCCGGGAAGCTCGCTGCAATTCCCACTCGCTACAACACTTGGAAACATTTCTGGAGCATTGTACCCAGGATAGTGGGCGCCTGGAACTCGCTGCCGGAGGAGGTGGTGGAAGCAGGTACGATGGTGACGTTTAAGGGGCATCTAGACAAATACATGAATAGGATGGGAATAGAGGGATATGGTCCTTAGATGAGAACAAGATTTTAGGCTAGACGTGCAGCATGGTCGGCGTAGGCTTGGAAGCCGGCCATTTTTCTTTGTTCTTTGTTGACTGACAGTAACTTCTGGGTTTCCATGTTTAACTGGGCATGTGTGGATTCTAGAAGTTGCTGTCAAAGTTTCACAAGCATTGTGGCAGTGATAATTGTTAGTTTTGTTTGGAAAATACAGGCATGCATTTGAATCATATTGGGAAAAAAAACCAATACAGAATTTTAAGACATCTTTCCTCTCGGGCCCAAATTTTATATATTGCTGAAAACAAAGCATTGAACACTAATATAAGATTCCAACAAATGACAAAAGCCAGGATTACAACAGATTATACTGCTGGTGTAAACTGCAATGCCGCTATCTTTTGGCCATGTGGTTTTCCAGGTTGGCCCCAAAGTAAAGACAATAATTTACTGTCCAGTTACGGATGCAAACTAGTTATGGCAGCAGCAACAAACTCCTCAGTATATCATTCAGATTCGTCGCAACGGTGAATTCATAAATCACTTGAAAATTGGTGCAGATTGGTGTGTAAATGTGGCTGAAAGTACCTGAATTTCCTTGAATCTCTTCGCTGATCATCTTTTTCCTCCAATAAAACAAAAGCATGCAGATACCCAGGGAGAAGTCCCAGTGTTGATAGGTTTTGCAATATTGGATGCCTGCTTGCCACAAAGGGAAATATGACAGGGCGAGACAAAAAACAGGCAAGACAAATGCTAACAAAAGGGACCTGAATTCTGCTTTCAGTCTTTAGCCAAGACTCTTTAAAATCAATTCCACCAATGCTAGAAACCCTTTGCTTGATTCTCCACTCCTAATCCTAAGTGTTGATGCCGGGGCAGGATGTGTGGACTTCCACAACAGCAAAACTGGCGCCGCACCTGGACCAATTCAGTAACCATTGAGGGACTAGCACCGGCACCACATGGAACACAATCGATTCCAATGAGAAACGGTGCCAGATTCACCTTATTCGCAATTGGCACTCAGGAGGCTGACAAGCTGCAGCCGCATATCCACACTTCACTCCCCACACGCACCATCCCAGCCAACAAGATGGCACAGGTTGTACTGGAGCACATACGGCTGCTGGGTCGGCTGGGGTCAGAGGGCACCGAGGAGGGTCACCTTGGGGGTGAGACCCATACGACCTGTGACCCAAAGTTCACAATGGGCAGCCAGTGCCATGCGCAGCTGCATGGCTGCATTGCCAGCTGCGGCAATGGTGTTCCATGCCCATCCACCCCGACCCCACAGCCCACCTCCTGGCGACCCCCTGCTACTCCTCCCGGTTGTGGGGGCGAAACCCACGCAATCACAGGGAGAATGTGCAAACTCCACACGGACAGTGACCCAGAGTCAGGATCGAACCTGGGACCTCGGCGCCGTGAGGCAGCAGTGCTAACCACTGCGCCACTGTGTTGATCCGGATGTTTCCATTTTTGCCGGCTCAACAACATTGACTATTTCCAAAATAATTCATTGGATGCGAAGCATTTTAGAATTTCCACAAGGCATGGCAGTCCAATATAAAAGCAGGTTCATCATCATCACTTCATTAGGGTTAATTTCACATTTGCAAACCATCAAACTGATGGGTGCCACTAGTGCCAAAAGGAAATGTTAGTGGAAACTAATGAATTACACTAAATTGATAGAGAATCCCCGAATTTCCAATCAATTTTGACGATTTTCATCCAAAAAGGGAAGGACTTTGCCTTTATATCATTCCTTGCACGGCCAAATACAGCCAATGAAATGCAATTATCAATGACGACTAGGGGCTTTTCACAGTAACTTCATTGAAGCCTACTTGTGACAATAAGCGATTATTATTCTTAATTATTATTATGATGTAGGAATTTTCTTTGTGCAAATCTATTTGAACTTTAGGAATTATCCGTCTTCGTTAACCTGACAAAATCTTCAAAAACGTATTTGTAAATACAGTTAGAAGGAAATTACCTAGATTTTAACTTAATAATAACTTGAGCCTAAACTTATACGTTTTCACTGTTTTCTTACTTGATGGCATTGTTGCACATTATGATGTTGCTTTTTCTACCACTTCTTAATAATTTGGTAACTTAGTGTAAACATTTCTACCTGTTGTAACACGATGGATACATTCTACACCTATTTGGATTAGCTGGAAAAGTAGACATTGTGCCATATGCACTATTTTATATGGTGTTTTATAGGCACAAAGTGGTAATTGACTAGGTTGTTAATAAAACCACATTTCGGATGGTGTGAAAGATATAAAATACACTGGATCCAGGATTCCACTATGGTTGAGGGTTATGTTCAACAATAGAGCTTGATGCCAAGGAGAACTGTTACCTTTGCTTTTTGAGCTGGACTGTTTGTGCATATGGTTGCTGCCAGATGGATATATGAAGTTTCGTCGTTCAGAGAAGGAATTTGCTTCATCTAACATGGTGGCAATTAGATCATCCTTAATCTTTTGGAGGAGTATTATTTCAACTGCTATTGCCGAGTCAGCTGGATTTATTTATCTTCCATGTCTGGTGTACAAGTGCATTCCTGGAGAGTAACCTAGTTGATTCTGAGACTAGAGGCGGGATTCTGCCCTACCCGGCGGGGCGGGGGGTCCTGACGGGATGGAATGGCGTGAACCACTCCGGCGTCGGGCCGCCCCAAAGGTGTGGATTTCCCCGCACCTTTCAGGGCCAAGCCCTCACCTTTAGGGGCTAGGCCCGCGCCGGAGTGGTTGCCGTCCTGCCGGCTGGAGTGGAAGGCCTTTGGCACCACACCAGCCGGGGCCGAAGGGACTCCGCTGGCCGGCGGAGATCCGCGCATGCGTGGGAGCATCAGTGCCTGCTGACGTCAACCCCGCGCATGCGCAGGGGGGGTCACCTTCACATCGGCCATCACGGAGGCTATGGTCGACGCGGAGGGAAAAGAGTGCCCCCATGGCACAGGCACACCCGCGGATCGGTGGGCCCCGATCGCGGGTCAGGCCACCGTGGGGGCACCCCCCAGGGCCAGATCGCCCTGCGCCCCCCCAAGGACCCCGGAGCCCGCTTGCGCCGCCTGGTCCCGCCGGTAAGGGAAGTGGTTTGATTTGCGCCAGCGTGACAGGCATTACAACAGCGGGACTTCGGCCCATCACGGGCCGGAGAATCGCCGTGGGGGGGCCCGCCGACCGGCGCAGCGCGATTCCTGCCCCACCGAATCTCCGGTGCTGGAGAATTCGGCGGCCGGCAGGGGCGGGATTCACGCCGACCCTCCGGCGATTCTAAGACCCGGCGGGGGGTCGGAGAATCCCACCCTAGGGTCCTGAATCCTAATAAAGGAAACTACGGCAATATGAGACATGAGTTAGCTATGATAGATTGGGAAACATTACTGAAAGGGGTGATGGTGTATAGGCAATGGCAAACATTCAAGGAGCGCATGGATGAACTGCAACAACTGTTTATTCCTGTCTGGGGAAAAAGTAAAACAGGAAAGGTGGCCAAGCCATAGCTTACAAGGGAAATTAGAGATAGTTTTAGATCAAGGGTAGAAGCATACTAATTGGCCAAGAAAAACAACAGACCTGAGGACTGGGGGCAGTGAAGGGTGTCTCCTTAATTAGGGGTGTTTGGTGGGGGGTGGTGGGACAGTGTTGGTCACCTTCATACTGTGGGAGGGGGACACAGAAAATCCTGGGGGGGGGAGTGAGGGGGGGGCTGCTGAATTGCATTGCAGGAGGGAGGAGGGCCCAGCTGCCCGGACCTTGCTATCGAGCTGACCTCTAAAATGGCAGCCCAGTAGCGGGATTCCCTAAGGAATCCCTTATAATCTTCACCATGCATACATTTGTATGGCAAAGGATTAGGATTTGCTTCCCGATTTGCGCTCCCAGTGTGAGCGCAAATTAGGTGCAATTCAGCTCTGGCGGGAGAACATAGAGCGGGATTCTCCGCTTGCCGACGCCATTTTCGTAATCGCCGATGGGTCGGAGAATCCATTTTTACTACTGAATCGGGGATGGTGCCTGTTTTTGAATGTTCCGCCCTCTCCAAAACGGCGTTATCGGGGAGTACGCTGCGAGCCTTTGGGACGGCCTCAGGATGTTACCTGCAGGCCCTTCCCGATGCTCCGCTCCCGATAGTCCGAATTCCCGACAGCGCAGGAAGCACGTGATCTCAGTTTTCGGGAACCTCACGTGGCGGCTGTGGTCTGTGTCATTGTCCGGTGTGAGCCATGCCACTGGTCGATGGGGGGGCTTCGGCGAGGGCTACGGGGGCTGGTGGGGCTGGTCCGGGATGGCGAGGGGGTTTACAGGGGTGCACTATCTGGCAGGTCGGGTCAGAGCGTGGCCGGCGCCATGTTGTACGGTGTGATCGCTGCAGGTCATCGTCGTGCGTATGCGCGGCCACTGATCCAGCCATTCTCTGGCCGTTTTTGGCACGGTAGCCGGGAGTTCTACCCGGCACCGCTGCTAGCCCCTCACCGGTGCTGGAATCGGTTAGGTTAGGCACCGATTTTGGCGGCGTAAAACCTACAGTTCCGACTCCGGCATTGGCACTTACCGCAGAATCGGAGAATCCAGCCCATAATCTCCCAAACAGAGACCCCAGACACTATCTCTGTGAACTAATGCAGCAACCAGCAGACTACAGTAATTAGCAAACTTTGATGTTCATAAACTGCAAAGTCTGCCTAAACAGTCAAAGCACTAGAGTCGTTGCCTGAAGATTTGAAGATGCTGTATTTTACTCAATGGCAGAGCAGTTCTTCTTCTTGTGCTTGATTGTCCTCTGTTCTGCTGGCAATCACAAAGAATAATTTAAAACTCTGCTTTCGACTCCAATTCCCAATAGCCAATTGTGAAATCTAGAATCAGATTCAAAAAGTTACAGCTAGGTTGGACTTGTTGAAGAGGAACTTATGTTTATTCAAGTTTATGAGAGTGTAAATAACAGGGTAGACATAGGGAACCAATTGATGTGGCATATATAGATTTTCAGAAGGCGTTCAATAAGATGGCACACAAGTGGTTATTGCACAAAACAAAGGCCCACAGGATTAGTGATAGATTACGGGATAGCTAACTGACAGAAAACAGTAGAAATAAATGGGTCATTTTCAGGATGACAGAGTGTAACGAGTGGAGTTATGCAACATCAATGCTGGGGCCTCAGCTATCTACAATATATGACCTAGATTAAGGGATTAGGTATAAATGTATCCAGGTTTGACGATTATACAAAGCTTGGTGGCGAAGTGCACTGTGAGGAGGATGCAAAGAGGCTGAAAAGGGGCGAGAGATCAGTTAAATGATTGTGCATAAAGCACTGCTGGAGTACAATGTGAGGAAGTGTGAAATTATCAAAAGCAAGAATATATTTTAAAAGCAATGAAGCTGGTAAGTGTTGTACTCAGAGTGATTTGGGTATCCTTGCACATGAATAACAGAATGTGAGCATGCATGCATGGCAAGTAGAACAAAGAACAAAGAAATGTACAGCACAGGAATAGGCCCTTCGGCCCTCCAAGCCCGTGCCGACCATGCTGCCCGACTAAACTACAATCTTCTACACTTCCGGGTCCGTATCCCTCTATTCCCATCCTATTCAAGTTTTTGTCAAGATGCCCCTTAAATGTCACTATCGTCCCTGCTTCCACCACCTCCTCCGGTAGCGGGTTCCAGGCACCCACTACCCTCTGTGTAAAAAACTTGCCTCGTACATCGACTCTAAACCTTGCCCCTCTCACCTTAAACCTATGCCCCCTAGTAATTGTCCCCTCTACCCTGGGCAAAAAGCCTCTGACTATCCACTCTGTCTATGCCCCTCATAATTTTGTAGACCTCTATCAGGTCGCCCCTCAACCTCCTTCATTCCAGTGAGAACAAACCGAGTTTATTCAACCGCTCCTCATAGCTAATGCCCTCCATACCAGGCAACATTCTGGTAAATCTCTTCTGCACCCTCTCTAAAGCCTCCACATCCTTCTGGTAATGTGGCGACCAGAATTGAACACTATACTCCAAGTGTGGCCTAACTAAGGTTCTATACAGCTGCAACATGACTTGTCAATTCTTATACTCAATGCCCCGGCCAATGAAGGCAAGCATGCCGTATGCCTTCTTGACTACCTTCTCCACCTGTGTTGCCCCTTTCAGTGACCCGTGGACCTGTACTCCTAGATCTCTCTGACTTTCAATACTCTTGAGGGTTTTACCATTCACTGTATATTCCCTACCTGCATTAGACCTTCCAAAATGCATTACCTCACATTTGTCCGGATTAAACTCCATCTGCCATCTCTCCGCCCAAGTCTCCAAACAATCTAAATCCTGCTGTATCCTCTGACAGTCCTCATCGCTTTCCGCAATTCCACCAACCTTTGTGTCGTCTGCAAACTTACTAATCAGACCAGTTACATTTTCCTCCAAATCATTTATATATACTACAAACAGCAAAGGTCCCAGCACTGATCCCTGTGGAACACCACTGGTCACAGCCCTCCAATTAGAAAAGCATCCTTCCATTGCTACTCTCTGCCTTCTATGACCTAGCCAGTTCTGTATCCACCTTGCCAGCTCACCCCTGATCCCGTGTGACTTCATCTTTTGTACTAGTCTATCATGAGGGACCTTGTCAAAGGCCTTACTGAAGTCCATATAGACAACATCCACTGCCCTGCCTGCATCAATCATCTTTGTGACCTCCTCGAAAAACTCTATCAAGTTAGTGAGACATGACCTCCCCGTCACAAAACCATGCTGCCTCTCACTAATACGTCCATTTGCTTCCAAATGGGAGTAGATCCTGTCTCGAAGAATTCTCTCCAGTAATTTCCCTACCACTGAAGTAAGGCTCACCGGCCTGTAGTTCCCTGGATTATCCTTGCAACCCTTCGTAAACAGAGGAACAACATTGGCTATTCTCCAGTCCTCTGGGACATCACCTGAAGACAGTGAGGATCCAAAGATTTCTGTCAAGGCCTCAGCAATTTCCTCTCCAGCCTCCTTCAGTATTTTGGGGTAGATCCCATCAGGCCCTGGGGACTTATCTACCTTAATATTTTTTAAGCCGCCCAACACCTCGTCTTTTTGGATCTCAATGTGACCCAGGCTATCTACACACCCTTCTCCAGACTCAACATCTACCAATTCCTTCTCTTTAGTGAATACTGATGCAAAGTATTCATTTAGTACCTCGCCCATTTCCTCTGGCTCCACACATAGATTCCCTTCCTATCCTTCAGTGGGCCAACACTTTCCCTGGCTACCCTCTTGCTTTTTATGTACGTGTAAAAAGCCTTGGGATTTTCCTTAACCCTATTTGCCAATGACTTTTCGTGACCCCTTCTAGCCCTCCTGACTCCTTGCTTAAGTTCCTTCCTACTTTTCTTATATTCCACACAGGCTTCGTCTGTTCCCAGCCTTTTAGCCCTGACAAATGCCTCCTTTTTCTTTTTGATGAGGCCTAAAATATCTCTCGTTATCCAAGGTTCCCGAAAATTGCCGTATTTATCCTTCTTCCTCACAGGAACATGCCGGTCCTGAATTCCTTTCAACTGACACTTGAAAGCCTCCCACATGTCAGATGTTGATTTGCCCTTAAACATCCGCTCCCAATCTAGGTTCTTCAGTTCCCGCCTAATATTGTTATAATTAGCCTTCCCCCAATTTAGCACATTCATCCTAGGACCACTCTTACCCTTGTCCACCAGTACTTTAAAACTTACTGAATTGTGGTCACTGTTCCCGAAATGCTCCCCTACTGAAACTTCTACCACCTGGCCGGGCTCATTCCCCAATACCAGGTCCAGTACCGCCCCTTCCCTAGTTGGACTGTCTACATATTGTTTTAAGAAGCCCTCCTGGATGCTCCTTACAAACTCTGCCCCGTCTAAGCCCCTGGCACTAAGTGAGTCCCAGTCAATATTGGGGAAGTTAAGTCTCCCATCACCACAACCCTGTTGTTTTTACTCTTTTCCAAAATCTGTCTACCTATCTGCTCCACTATCTCCCGCTGGCTGTTGGGAGGCCTGTAGTAGACCCCCAACATTGTGACTGCACCCTTCTTATTCCTGATCTCTACACATATAGCCTCACTGCCCTCTGAGGTGTCCTCCCGTAGTACAGCTGTGATATTCTCCCTAACCAATAGCGCAACTCCGCCACCCCTTTTACATCCCCCTCTATCCCGCCTGAAACATCTAAATCCTGGAACGTTTAGCTGCCAATCCTGCCCTTCCCTCAACCAGGTCTCTGTAATGGCAACAACATCATAGTTCCAAGTACTAATCCAAGCTCTAAGTTCATCTGCCTTACCCGTAATACTTCTTGCATTAAAACATATGCACTTCAGGCCACCAGACCCGCTGTGTTCAGCAACTTCTCCCTGTCTGCTCTGCCTCAGAGCCACACTGTCCCTATTCCCTAGTTCTCCCTCAATGCTCTCACCTTCTGACCTATTGCTCCCGTCCCCACCCACCTGCCATACTAGTTTAAACCCTCCCGTGTGACACTAGCAAACCTTGCGGCCAGGATATTTATGCCTCTCCAGTTTAGATGCAACCCGTCCTTCTTATATAGGTCACACCTGCCCCGGAAGAGCTCCCAGTGGTCCAGATAATGGAAGCCCTCCCTCCTACACCAGCTGTTTAGCCACATATTTAGCTGCTCTATCTTCCTATTTCTAGCCTCACTGGCACGTGGCACAGGGAGTAATCCTGAGATTACCACCCTAGAGGTCCTGTCTTTTAACTTTCTGCCTAGCTCCCTGAACTCCTGTTGCAGGACCTCATGCCTCTTCCTGCCTATGTCGTTAGTACCAATATGTACAACGACATCTGCCTGTTTGTCCTCCCCCTTCAGGATGCCCTCTACCCGTTTGGAGACATCCTGGACCCTGGCACCAGGGAGGCAACATACCATCCTGGAGTCTCTTTCACGTCCACAGAAGCGCCTATCTGTGCCCCTGACTATAGAGTCCCCAATTACTATTGCTCTTCTGCGCTTTGACCCTCCCTTCTGAACATCAGAGCCAGCCGTGGTGCCACTGCTCTGGCTGCTGCTGTTTCCCCCTGATGGGCTATCCCCCCGAACAGTATCCAAAGGGGTATACCTGTTCGAGAGGGGGACAACCACAGGGGATTCCTGCACTGACTGCCTGCCCTATCTGGTGGTCACCCATTTCTCTGCAACGGGTAATTAGGGAAAGAGCAAGAACATCTTGCTGCAACATAGCTGTGGTGAGATCACACCTGCAGCATTAGGTATTATTTTGGTCACAATACAATACAATAATCTTTATTGTCACAAGTAGGCTTACATTAACACTGCAATAAAATTACTGTGAAAATCTCCTAGTTGCCACACTCCGGCATCTGTTCAGGTACACTGAGGGAGAATTCAGAATTTCAAATTCACCTAACAAATACGTCTTTTGAGATTGTGGGAGGAAACTGAAGCACCCGAAGGAAACCCACGCAGACAGGTGGAGAACATACAGACTCCACACAGACAGTGACCCAAGCCGGGAATCAAACATGGGACCCTGATGCTGTGAAACAACAGTGCTAACCACTGTGCTACCGTGCCGCTTTACTTAAGTAAAGATATTCTTGCGTCAGAGGTGCTCCAACTTCGCGGTTCATTACGTTGCTTCCTGGAATGATAGGGGCTTTCTCATAGAGGAAGGATTGAATAGGATAGGTCCACTCTCGGCAGGAGGTCGTGTGGTGTAACGGATGGCATCCCTACCTCTGAGCCAGAAGCCTTGGTTTTGAGTCCCACCTCAGGACCTGACAGCCAAGGATGGTGCATTCATAGCGCAGCCAACACTTTGAGTGTCAACCTGAAAATCCTTCTAATACTCTAATGGCAGGTGGTAAGAGCAGGAGAGATGCCTGGTCAGCCATGCTTGGTGTGGAGTATCGCCATCAAGCTATAAGTCTCTGGCGCCAGACTATGTCGTTAGTACCAATATGTACAACGACATCTGCCTGTTCCAGGAAAATCCTGCTATGGAATCTGATAAAAGTCTATCTTAGAGCACCACAACAGACACCATTCACTACCAACGGCAGCTAGAAGAATGAGAGATGACCTCATTGAAATGTATAAAAATTATTGATTGAGCTTGTCAGAGTAGATGCCGGCAGCATACATTTCCTAGCTGGTGAATTTAGAAGGGGGGGGTCATCCTCTCAGGATAAGGGGCGAAATTCTCCCCCAACGGCGGGATGTCTGCCGACTGGCGCCAAAGACGGCGCCAATCAGACGGGCATCGCGCCGGCCCAAAGGTGCGGAATGCTCCGTATCTTTGGCGGCCTAGCCACAACATTGAAGGGCTAGGCCGACGCCGGAGGGATTTCCGCCCCGCCAGCTGGCGGAAATGGCGTTTGTTGCCCCGCCAGCTAGTGCGGAAATGCGGCGCATGCGCGGGAGCGTCAGCGGCCGCTGTCAGTTTCCCGGCGCATGCGCGGGAGCATCAGCGGCCGCTGTCAGTTTCCCGCGCATGCGCTGTGGGGAGAGTCTCTTCCGCCTCCGCCATGGTGGAGGCCGTAGCGGAGGTGGAAGGGAAAGAGTGCCCCCACGGCACAGGCCCGCCCGTGGATCGGTGGGCCCCGATCGTGGGCCAGGCCACCGTGGGGGCACCCCCCAGGGTCAGATCGCCCCGCGCCCCCCCCCAGGACCCCGGAGCCCGCCCACGCCGCCTGGTCCCGCCTATTCCTGGGCGGGACTTCGGCCCATCCGGGCCGGAGAATCCTGCGGGGGGTCCCGCCAACCGGCGTGGCCCGATTCCCGCCCCCGCCCAATCTCCGGTACCGGAGACTTCGGCGGGGGCGGGGGCGGGATTCACGGCGGCCAACGGCCATTCTCCGACCCGGCGGGGGGTCGGAGAATGACGCCCAAGGAGTCAGCCATTTAAGATTGAAATTAGAAGAAATTTATTTCCTCAAAGTTAAAGGCTGGAATTCTCCACCCAGCGATGCTGGAATTGTGAAGCACGAAAAAGCCGAAAAACATGCATCAGCCGAAACTTGAGGCCCGTGTCGGGCGGCACATGGAATGTCATGTTCCTGTGCCTTGACAGCGGTGTGAATGCATTCCACGCCAGCATGGGACATGCAAATCGTGTAGTAAACATCATTGGCATATCATTAACTGGCCTGCCCTGGCATTCTCCGGGCCTCCAGCGATGCTCCGCCTCCGCCAGGAGGAATTACTGATGGCGAGGTTCACTTGGGGTTATTTAAAATGTGGAAACAGGTGCCATGGCTGCTGGGCAAGAGACGGGGGTAAGCCATCTTCCCAAATGCATAGTTGTGGGCCACCAGTCCTACTGCTGGCCGTGCAGAGCCACCGCCAGACCGGGGAGAGTAGTGGGGGGGCAACAAGGGGATGGTCCTTGGGTCGGTGTGACACCGGGGGCTGGGGTATCCAGGCACAGACTGCCATTGCCGCAGCCTGCAAGGTAGCTATCCCACTGACCACCCACTGAGGCCCGTTGCTGCGCCGAGCGCCACTGGCCGTATGGGTGCTCACCTCCAAGCCGACCCAAGGAGCCAACAGACCCTGACTCCTCCCCACAACCTGATGCCACACTGCTGGTGGGGGACCACGCGGCCCACCCAATGGGGACGGTCACAGTAGATCCCAAGGGAGGGCACAAGACAGGAGCCGCAGAGCGCACCGCTAGCATGGGTAGTGGAAGCCACTGGTACACCTGCCGGCCGGGATGGGGGCCGGGAGCAGAGGACCGGTGGGGCCAGATGTGCGGTATGGAAGATGACATGTTTGGGTGGGGATGGTGCAGTGGGGGAAGGGGAGAGAGACCTGTGGGGGTGGAGGCTGCAGTGCAGGACAGGGCCACCGTGTCTGGTTTAGGTCAGCCAATGCCAGGCCAATGCCATCGACGTCCGTAGCCATGGTTCGTTGTGATTGGGCCAAGCTCTGGAGTGCGACTGCAATGTTTATGTGGCCCTGGTACATGGCTGCCTATGATATAACCGCCCTGCCCTGTGCCTCAGTCACCGCCCACACAGAGTGCCCCTGGCCCTGGACATCCCAACCCATAGCCGATCCGGTCGCACCCAAGTCCTCCACCGTGGACACTACATGTGCGCTGCGGGCCTGGATGACATGCATGGTTGGCACAGCCCTCTTCCCCTGCAGGGGGTTTGACTCCTCCAACTGCACCGGCAGGCACTGGGTGGTTGCTGACACCCCCTCATGTAGTCCCCTGCTCTGCGCCTTCAGTTGAAGCATTTATGGGATTGCCCTTTCCAGAAGCTCGAGATCTGTCTGGCCTGCAGCTAGTCCTTGGGGTCGGTACGCCATCCGATCATCCGCCCTCTCGGGCTGCCTACCTCCATCAGATAGTGCCCCAGGAGCCTCTTCCGATGTGGGTGTCTCTGGGGTAGTGGAGGGTGCCAGTTACAGCAATGCCAAGAAGTCGGTGTCATCCCCCAACGTGTCCTCAGGATGTTGCAAGGTTGCTTCTGGGGACTCGCATTGCCAGCAGGCTCCACCTTGTCACCGGGTAATCCTAGAAGACAAAAAGCAAGACACATGGTTAGATCACAGATGGAGATGGTGGAGGTGGTGTAGGATGGGGGTGGTGGGTGTGTGGGGGGTGGGGGGGGGGTTGGGGTTCTGGGGGGGTGGAGTGGTGGGTGCCACATGTGCTGCAGGAACATCACAATCCATCGTGGGCTCACTTGCTTCCCTGATGCCGACCTCTGTCTAGGTGACTTCCCACATTCCGGGCCATCGACCAGGTCCAATGGCCTCTACTGCACAATGGTGAGGGGCTGCAGGTCCAAGGGGCCATCTCCGGTCTTCCCTCTCCCTGCAGGGACAGACAATACACAGTGTGAGACACTCAGACGCAGGCAGCACCGGGGACCCACGGTTGGTGTTATGGGTGTGGGACGGGAGAGGTGCCAGGGGCATGGAGATGGTGACTCACTCCGGCCACCCTGAGGAGGTCGTGCAGATTCTTCCTGCACTGCTATTCAGTCCTGACAGTGAGGCCTATGGCACTCATGGCCTCTGCCACCTGCGGCCAGGCCCGGTTTACGTCCTCAGGTGGCAGCCTGCTTCCCACCCCAGGTAAAAGGGTGTCCCGCCTCTCTTCCTCACCATCCAACGCTGTCTTCAGCTCCGCATCTGCAAACTCAGGGTCCCTGTTTGGATTAGTATCCTCTTGGCTGGAATGAGTGTGTGCGGTTGTGTGCGGTGTGCGGTACTTAGATGTGGCTGCAGTCTGTCAGGCTCTCCAGTGCCAATCCCAACCCGAATCAGAAGCTGGCATTCGATGGAAGTGCACTTGGTCCACGTGGCACTGATGCCAGCCCATTGACATGTGGAACCGTTACTGGTACCGGCACCTCTTTCGTCAACATAGAACTCTCACGATTCAGTCCCAGCATCAGCACTTAGACTCTCAAGCAGAGAATCCTGGCCAGTTCTTTATCCCAGGGAGCTGTGTGTGTTCAATCATTGAGTATATTCAAAACTGAGATTTTTGGAAACTGTGAGAATCAAGGGATATAGTAGAGAACAAGGAATTAGAGTACACTGACACAGGGTGGCACAGTGGTTAGCACTGCTGCCTCACAGCACCAGCGACCCGGGTTCGATGCTGACCTTGAGTGATTGTGTGGAGTTTGCACTTTCTCCCCATGTCTGCAAGGTGCCCTGGGTTCCTCCCACAGTCCAAAGATATGCAGGTTATGTGGATTGGCCATTTATTGCCCTTTATTGTGCAAATAGGGGCTGCAGGATTACGAGGATGGACTGGAGGAGTGGGCCTGGGAGCAGATTCGATGGGTTGAATGGCCTCATTCTGCTCTGTAGCTATTCTATGATATTCAACCATGATCTTATTGAATGGTGGAGCAGGTTTGGGGGTCGTTTGCCGACTCCTGCTTCTGTCTCTGATGTTTGTTATGTTCTTCTGAAACTGTAATGTGAGGAATTGTGCATTGACATTGTAGACCAGCAACTCACTAATTGAATTGAAAGTTTTCCAGTCTATGTCGATAGCAGAATTGACTGTAAGCTCTCTTAACTTCATGTCAGTGCTATCATTGACCTAGAAGACTGGGGGATCAATAAACTGTGATCTGATCAACAGGTTATCGAGGAAGGAAAGGAAAGGAAGAAAAATTGGGAGATTTTTTTTCCTGCTAGCTGAATCATTCATGCTCTTCCACATACTTATCGAGCCGACATTGTGTGACAGTAATTCGTCTTGGCTGGTACCTCATGAATGGCCTGATATATTTCAGCACTGAATACCATGGAGCTGAATGTCCAATGTGGTGGAACATGGATGCCCAATGTGACACAGCCAATTTGTACTGCCCCAGATGGGTTTCTACTCTGATGAATGCTGTTTAACTGTCGCTGCACAATGTGCAATACAATGTACAATTTTCCGTGCAGTGCAAGAACATTGGGTGGGATTCACCATCAGCTCACGCTGGAATAGGGAAAGGTCATTGGGCGGAGAATCGATTTTGATGTTGGAATTGTGGCAGGCACCGGCTTCACGCCAGATCGCAATTTTCAAGTGCCTCAGCGGTGTCAATACGTTCCACTCCGCACATGTAATAAACACCCTTGACATACCATTAGCGGGCCTGACCTGGTATTCTCCGGGGCCTCCACGATTCTCCGCCTACACCAGGGCAAGTTCCCGACGGCGAGGTTTACTTAGAATCATAGAATTTACAGTGCAAAAAGGAGGCCATTCCATGCATCCAGTCTGCATCAGCCCTTGGAAAGAGCACCCTATTTAAGCCCAGGCTTCCACCCTATCCCTGTAACCCAGTAACCCGACCTAACCTTTTGGACACTAAGGGGCAATTTATCATGGCCAATCCACCTAACCTGCACATCTTTGGACTGTTGGAGAAAACCGGAGCATCCAGAGGAAACCCAAGCAGGCACGGGGATGAAATGCAAATTCGACACAGACAATCACCCGAGGCCGGAATTGAACCTGGGACCCTGGAGCTGTGAGGCAGCAGTGCTAACCACCAGGCCACCATGCCACCCCTGCACTTTTGTAAAAGCACTTGTCCTTTTAAAAATCGTGAAACAGGTGCTGTGGCTGCTGAGGGAGAGAGAGAGGGGTTACAGAAAGTGTCCAACATCACCATAGTTTGCTGACATTCTTCCCGCTGGCTGGGCAGCTTCCAATTGAATCATAGAATTTACAGTGCAGAAGGAGGCCATTTGGCCCATCGAGTCTGACCGGCTCTTGGAAAGAGCACCCTACTTAAGCCCATGCCTCCACCCTATCCCCGTAACCTAGTAACCCCACCTAACCTTTTTGGACACTAAGGGCAATTTAGCATGGCCAATCCACCTAACCTGAACATCTTTAGACTATGGGAGGAAACTGGAGCACCCGGAGTAAACCCACGCAAACATGGGGAGAACATGCAGACTCAGCACAGACGGTGACCCAAGCCAGGGATCAAACATGGGACCTGGAGCTGTGAAACAACTGTGCTAACCACTGTGCTACCGTGCTGCCTACCATTTTGCCAGGGCCAGGGGGAGTAGCGGGGGTGGGTGGGGGTGGGGGGGGTGGCCAGGAGGTGGGCTGTAGGAATCACGATAGGCTGGCATGGAGCACCATTGCCGCTGCCTGAAAGGCCATACAGGTCATATGGGTGTCCCTCCAGCCAACCCAATGTACCTTCTGGTCCCAGCTGACCCATCAGCGGGGTGGGTACACTCCAGCAGAACCAGTGCCATCTCATTGGCTGGGATGAGTGTGTGTGGGGGGAGTGAAGTGTGTCATGCAGTTGCAGCTTGTCAGCCTCCTGAGTGTGAATCAAGATTCCGGCGAATCCGGCACAGTTTCTAATTGATTGTGTACCACGTGGCCCGGGGCTAGCCCCTTAACCATCGCTGAATCAGTCCAGGTACGGCGCCAGTTTTGCTGCCTTGAAAGTCCATGAATCCTGCCCTGGCATCAACACTTGTCTCAGGGACAGAAAATTCCGCCGATTAATTTTTTTAAGACGTAGGCAATCCACAAAACAATACTCAAGAGGTGACGCCAAGAAAGAATTTAAAGTTGAATCCAACATGTAATCTGGCAAACATTCATTGCAATGAAAGTCCTGTTACTATCTCTGTTTTATATGCAGCGTTGCACTATTATTCTGCCACATGTCTGAAGGCTGTGCCAGGAATGTTTTACAACAGTGGTCTCTGCTCATGTTAAACCATTGCAGAAATAATTTTAAAACATTAATGTGTCACCTCTGGTGCTTGCCATGTCTTGAGTTTCCTTTTGACCACAATGGAATACACTGAGCAAAGTAACTACTGCATTCCTTCCAAAATTACATTTTGAATTGGTTCCAAATTTTGGATTATTCCATTATTGTAGACTGATAAAAGCACCATCGGTGTGAAATTCTTCCTAAGCTATTTTCAGTATTATATGGGAAAAGAAAAGTATTTATTTTTGGAAGTGCAAATCTGAGGTGCATGTCCGAAACCGTTAACAATCACAATTGGGGGCAATTATAACTTAACACACCAGGTGGGTTATAAAAGATCCAAGATGTTATAACTTGCCTGGTTCCTACTGGCTGGGGGCTTTCCTTGGGGAATATGAGCGCCCCCCAATGAGGGGGGGAGGGGCAATCGTTAGCAGTACAGCTGTTTCAATAGAGCTGGCCAGTGTGGTACGGACTAGAGAGGGAACCAGTAGTGAACTGCTGGTAATGTGCACGCATTGATGTAAATAAAGTTACTTTCTGTTTGTCTCTACAAACTTGTGCTGGACATTTTGTGCCCCTCACAAAATAACCCAAGTCCATCTCCAAGGTGCACAATTGTTTCCTGCTATAAATCAAGCAACATGTCTGACATGAACTGTGATAAAGGCCTCATGGGTCCAATGTGCACCTAGAATTTGTATATAAATGGCCTGAACACTGAGTTATTCTGCCTATGTTCTTCTACTCAGCCGAAAGCAAATCTCTGTCACACAGCTGATAAAAAAATTCTGATGCTTGGAACAACAGCTGCTAGAAGACATTACCTGGAGAACAGGTATGTCACAAAACATTAAATGTCCATGATTAATCATCTACCTTGATGAGTTGCAGAGAGGTAAGCAGCTTCTGGTGGAACCATCATTCCCTGATGTCCATGCTGTGGTCTGAAGGATTATGGAAATTCGACCAAACATTTTGTCGGGGATTGTACTATTCATATTCATTTTGCTGGGGTTTTTACTGTCTACTGTCCACCTCGTGAAGGTTCAAATGGAAGTTGCCTGTTGGTTAATGACTAACTAATAATTATTGGGCGTCATTCTCCGACCCCCCGCCGGGTCGGAGAATGGCCGTTGGCCGCCGTGAATCCCGCCCCTGCCCCCGCCGAAGTCTCCGGTACTGGAGATTGGGCGGGGGCGGGAATCGGGCCGCGCCGGTTGGCGGGACCCCCCACTCAATTCTTCGGCAGTCCCACCCAGAAATTGCCTGTCCCGCCAGCATAAATTAAACCTGGTATTTACCAGCGGGACCAGGCGGCGTGGGCGGGCTCCAGGGTCCTGGGGGGGGGCATGGGGCGATCTGACCCTGGGGGGTGCCCCCACGGTGGCCTGGCTCACGATCGGGGCCCGCCGATCGGCGGGCGGGCCTGTGCCGTGGGGGCACTCTTTCCCTTCCGCCTCCGCCACGGCCTCCACCATGGCGGAGGCGGAAGAGACTCTCCCCACTGCGCATGCGCGGGAAACTTTCAGCGGCCGCTGACGCTCCCGCGCATGCGCCGCATTTCCGGGCCAGCTTGCGGGGCAACAATCGCCATTTCCGCCAGCTGGCGGGGCGGAAATGCCTCCGGCGTCAGCCTAGCCCCTCAATGTTGGGGCTCGGTCCCCAAAGATGCGGAGCATTCCGCACCTTTGGGGCGGCGCGATGCCCGTCTGATTGGCGCCGATTTGGGCGCCAGTCGGCAGACATCGCGCCGTTGGGGGAGAATTTCGCCCACTGTCTTCAAAGGGATGGTGAGACGGGTTCTTGCTGAGATGAACTGGGTGTCAGATGAAAAGGAAGATTGAAATCAAGTTGCGTTTTGTGGTCGACTCAGTGATCTTACTTGAGCAAAGCAAGTCCGCATCACTCCAGGATGCACTTTACAGATGATTAGCGAGTCTGCTGGGACTTGAGCGATAGATATATTGTTAAGGATTGGGAATCTTTTCACTTGTCTCTGGATAATGTAACAAGACAATACCCCAGCAGACTGGGTGGTCTTAGTTCAAGAACTAGTGAGAAATGTACGAGGGCTTTTTTGCTGATGATAGATTTACATCCCATTAAATCTCCACACTGATGCCTTGAGAAGAAAAGGCCTCACATTTATTTTGGTTTCCAGCTATAACTCAATGAAACTCCTGCAGAATAATTTTTATTTGTTTTATTTAAAAAAGAAATTTAGCGTACCCAATCATTTTTTCCAATTAAGAGGCAATTTAGCATGGCCAATCCACCTACCCTGCCCCCACACCCACGCAAACACAGGAGAATGTGCAAACCACACAGACAGTGACCCAGAGCCGGGATCGAACCTGGGACCTCGGCGCCGTGATGCAGCAGTGCTAACCACTGTGCCGCCGTGCTGCCCCCCTCTCCTGCAGAATAATAAGGATTGCACCAAGTTTTTTTGTTGGTGTGCATTGGCAAACATGGTCCTAACGCAACTAACTGCTGAAATCGTGAACAGTGTATTTGTCGCCTCAAAGGCTCTCTTTTCATACATTTGTTCAAGGGATGTGGCCATCATTCACAAGGTCTGGACTTATTGCACACCCCTATCTCTCTTGAGAAGTTGGTGGTGAATTGCTTTCTTCAATGACCACAGTCCATATGGTGTAGGTCCAAAATTTTGACTCAGCGACGATGAAGGAACTGTGATATGAGCATACGAACAACACGAATTTGGCCCATTGAGCCAGTGCTGCCATTTAACAAGATAATGTCTGATCTCATTCTCCTCACAATAAATGGCAACATTCCATTAACTTTCCTAATTACTTGCTGTACCTGCATAGTAGCCTCTTGCGATTCATACACTCAGACGACTAGATCCCTCTGCGTCCCAGACCTCTGCAAACTTTCACAATTTAGATAATGTGCTTCTCTTTTATTCTTATGGACAATTTCATATTTTCTCACATTAGATTTAATTTGTCAGATTTGAAAAAAAAAAAAATTTAGAGTACCCAATTCATTATTTTTTTCCAGTTAAGGGGCAATTCAGCGTGGCCAATCCACCAAGCCTGCACATCTTTGGGTTGTGGGGGGGGGAAACCCGCGCAGACACAAGGAGAATGTGCAAACTCCACACGGACAGTGACCCAGAATCGAACCTGGGACCTCGGCGCCATGAGGCAACAGGGCTAATCCACTGCGCCACCATGCTGCCCTTATTTGCCAGATCTTTGCCGACTCACTTAACCTATCTATATCTTTTTGTAGCCTCCTTATGTCCTTTTCACAACTCACTTTCCTACCTCACTTTGCAGCATCAGAAAATTTGGCAACTTTCCCATCCATCCCTTCATCCAAGTCATTTATCTGAATTGTAAACAATCCCAACAATAATCCCCTTTGGAACACCACTCGTTACATCTTGCCAATATGAAAAAGACCCATTTATGCCTACTCTCTGCTTCCTGTTATCCAACCAATCTTCTATCCATGCCAATTTGTAACCCTTCACAAAGTGCTTTCATTTTCCACAATAATCTTCTGGAAATCTAGTACAGTACATCCACCAGTTTCACTTTATCCACAGCATATATTACTTCTTCAAAGAACCCCAATAAGTTGGTTAAATATTACTTCCCTTTCACAAAACTATGTTAACTCTGCCTGATTGCCTTGAACTGATATATATTTACAACATATATTATTGACTTCTATGGAGGGATAGAAGGTATGCTAGCCAAATTTGCAGATGACACATAAATAGTGGGATAGTAAGGGCGTGGTCTTCCGGCCATGCAGCAACAGAAAAACAGCTTGTTGCGGTGCAGCGTGGCTGGTGAAAGCTGGGAGGTCCGGTTCCAACAATGGGTGGGATCAGTTTTTGGGAAATGAAATGAAATGAAAATCGCTTATTATCACACGTAGGCTTCAAATGAAGTTATTGTGAAAAGCCCCTAGTCGCCACATTCCAGCGCCTGTTTGGGGAGGCTGGTATGGGAATTGAACCCACACTGCTGGCCTGCTTTGGTCTGTTTTAAAAGCCAGCTATTTAGCCCTGTGCTATACCAGCCCCATCTGCATATTAGAGCGAGGCAGTAAGCCTTACTGTTATGTGCAGATTCCCAAGATATCTGAGGCTTTGGGATTCGATCCGTTTGCGTCGGGGACCATGGGCGGGCGCTGTTTGGTACTGGTCCCCACAAATGGGGACCAGATGAATCAGCACTCGTGGGGATCTTCAAGGCGATTGGATTCTCCCAGCTGCATGCCCTTTGGATATTGTTGTGCCCTGGCACCGCTGGCGCCACCTGGGTACCTGGTAGTGCCAGCCTGGAACCTTGGCAGTGCCAGCCTGGCACCCTGGCAGTGTCACCTGGGTGCTAGTCTGGTCCTGCCAAGGTGCCCAGGTGGCACTGCCAGCTGGCAGGGACCAGGTTGGCCAAGGTGCCAAGCTGACATATTTGCATGCATGCTATTAGGCTGGGGTTGTCAACCGTAGGTGTTGGGGGGGGTACGGCAGACCCTCCCATGTTGCGTTCGGACTGGGGGAATGTCAGGGATTTACTTTGTGAGCCTCAGAGATCGGGAAGCCATATAAAAATGGTGCCCCAACCTCTTGCTCCAACCAGGGCTTCCGGCGAGCGGAGCTCCCTGTTGTAAAAAACAGGGCTCTGTGCGGCCTCGGCCACACCTTCCCCGATTAGGCCCCTTATTCAATGCGAGTAGCGTTGAAGAACTATGTGTTTCTCGGCACTGCGAGTACATGCAGCACTCGCTCACTAGAGGACTTTGTTCCCTTTTGGGAAGATCGCACCCTAAGTTGCAATGAGGAAATAAGGGGCTGGATTCTCTGTTCCTGAGACTAATGGCTAGATTCTCTGATTTTGAGGCTATGTCCGGAGCATGTGTCTAGCATGTGTCGTACAAACAAAATGCCGGTGCCGCCCCCGCACTGATACTCCGCCTGGTGGGGGGCTAACAGCCGCTCCACGTAAAGCCCCCGGCTTTACCTGCAGATACAGACAGAATTGTCACGTGCCAAGGTGGCAGTGTCATGGTACCAGCTGGGCAGTGCCAATGTGCCCATTGCGTGCAACCCTGCACTATCCCTGACCACCCAGGGGCATCCAATGGCCCAGGAGACTTCCCTGGTGCCGTTATATCTGGTCCACATTCTTTGGACCAACGTTGATCGGCACCTAGCTGCAGCCTCCCTGGGAGGTTTGTGAATCGAGGGAGGCCGGTAGATCCCAGGTAGGTAGGCCTTAGGTAGGTTTACAACCTACTTTAGCAAGCGCCGTTTGCCCCAGCCCTTTTGGCCGGAGTTCCGATTCCGATACCTCGCTGTATCCTGCGAGACTCGTAGGCTGTCGGGAAGCCCACGGGAGGTTTCTTCCGGGATTCACCGGCTGCTTTGTGCTCTCACTCGAGCGCAACACGGCCAGAAAATCGCGCCTGAAGGTTTTGTGTTATGAAGAGAAATTGAGCAGTTTAGGCCTATAATCTCTTGAGTTTTGAAGAATGAGAGGAGACCTAATTGAGGGATATAAGATGATAAAATATACATGTTAAGCAGATACATCAGCTTGTGGTGAAATCTAGAACAAGGCAGCATTGTCTTAAGATAAGGGGTAGCAGATTTAAAACAGAGATGAAGAGAAATTAGTTCTTTCAAAGGGTCGTAAGTCATCGCCACCCCAGAGTATGGTGGATGGCATTTTGAGTAAATTTAACTAGTAGATTAACAGATTTTCAATTAGTAATGAGTTGAAGGGTTATGGCGAACAGGCAGAAAAGTAGAATTGATGCCAAGAAGAGATCAGCCATGATCATATTGAATAGCAGAGCGGGCTCGAGGGGCTGAATTGCCTACTCCTGCTCCTAATTCTTATGTTCTTATGTTACCCTGATGCTCTTCTATAACTTCCCAATAATAATAGCTGCTCACATTTTCCCTTTGACAGATGTTAAGCTAACTGGCCGGTAGCTTCCTGCTTTTGGTCTCCCTCCCTTTTTGAATAATCAAGTGACACGTGCAACCTTCCAGCTAGGGAGTTTTGGGAAATTAAAATCAATGCATCAATTATCTCACCAGGCATGAGAAAGTTCTAAGTCAGGATGGTGTATGACTTGGAGGGGGATTTGCAAGTGGTGAGGTTCTCATGCATCTGCTGCCCTGTTCTTAGCTGGCAGAAGTTGTAAGTTTGGAAGGTGGTGTCAAAGGAGACATTTGTTTCAATGCATCTTGTGGATGGTCCACACTGTTGCCACTGTGAATCAGTGGAGGAGGGAATGAATGTTTAACATTGTGAATGGGGTACCGATCTGTCGATTATTCTTTTGTCTACTATGAGTGTACTGTGTACATTCCCTTAGCTGCAGAAAAATGCTTTTCACTGCACTTCGGTACATGTAACTGTCATGTGAGAGTACTTTTAAGAAAATGGGAGTTTATAAATGAGTGTGTATATAAATATCTGTAGTGAGAGTGCCTTTAAGAAATGGGTGTTTACTACTGCAATGATGTCAGAGAGTGGGTGGAGCTGGGCTGCCTGTCAGCTTTTTACTTTCGTTTTTGAGCAGGCTGCAGGGTGTGTTTCAGTTTCGTTTTCAGAGCTGGATAGCTGCAGTCACAGCCAAAAGGTATATGAATCGCTCTCTGTAATCTAAAGACTGTAAATCGATCCTGGTGATTTAAAACTAATAACAGTAGTGACTTCAACCTGATGTGCTTCTGGTAAAAGGTATTTGAAGTTGTATGGATGTTAAAAGGAAAGCTGAAAGGATTACTTAGTGCTGTAGTCTTTGGGGATTGTATTTGAATTGATGGCTGCTAAGATGTTCACTGTATGTTTTAAAAAGGTTAACTTGAGTTCATAGAATAAGCATTGTTTTGCTTTTAAAAATATGTTTCTATTTCTGCTGTACCACACCTGTAGAGTGGGCCGTGTGCTCCCCATACCGCAATCTAGTAAAAGTTGTGGGTCAGGTGAACTCCATGATACACTTTGAGGTTCTCTAAACCCTGGCTCATAACAAATTGGGGCTCGTCTGGGATAATAGTCTAACTATTGGATTGGCTTAGTGAACTTAAAGACAGTGAGGGGTCAGCATATTGTGGTTGCTTTTCAGGTGTGGTATTCTAGTTTAGGTAGTGAGTGTGTTGTGGACAATGGCTCTTTCAGAGGCTCAGAAGTTTTTGGGAGTGGAGACTGTCACACGCAGTACCTTACGGACAGAGACTAAAAGCAGACTGTTAGATTTGGCAAAAACATTGCAGTTAACATTACCTGACAAAATGCGAAAGGATGAGGTAATTATGGCGGTGGCTAAGCATTTAAAGTTGCCTGAGACACAGTTTGACTCTTTGGAAATGGCAAAAATGCAGTTACAACTTAAACAAATTTGGAACATGAGAAAGAATGAATGCAGATTGAATACGAAAGAGATAGAGAGGAAAAAGAATGAGAGAGAGAAAGAGAGAGAGAGGAAAAAGAAATAGAGAGAGAGGGAAAAGAAAAGGAGAGAGAAGAAAGGAGAAAAGAAAGAATAGCCCTAGCAGAACAAAAAGAAAGAGAAAGGGAGATACAGATCAGGGAAAAAGACAAAGAGAGAGTTTGAACTTCAGTAAATGGCCAAGAAACATGACAGTCAGTTAAAATTGGCAGACGTAAAGGGAAACGTACAGTTGGATGATAGTGATGAGGATAGTGAGAAAGAGCGTCAAAGTCGAAGGCTTGGTGGGAATCTACATAAATATGTCCAAGCATTGCCAAGGTTTGACGAGAAGGAGGTGGAAGCGTTTTTCATTTCATTTGAGAAGGTAGCTAAACAAATGAAATGGCCACAGGACATGTGGGTATTACTGATTCAAACAACACTGGCAGGTACAGCTAGTGAAGTATTTGCACCACTACCGGAGGAGGTATCTGGGACGTATGAGGAGGTGAAAAAATCCATCTTAGATTCATATGAACCAGTGCCTGTTCATATGAACTAGTGCCTGAAGCCTCCAGACATAGGTTTAGAAATTTATGGAAAGAATTTGGTCAAACATACATGGAATTTGAAAGGCTCAAACAGAGTAATTTTGATAGATTGATAAGGGCTTGAAAAAAAGAGACCAAATGTATGAAGCTCTCAGAGAAATTATACTTTTGGAGGAGTTTAAAACTTCAATTCCTGATGTAGTGAGAACTCATGTGGAAGAGCAGAGGGTTAAAACTGCGAGATTAGCAGCAGAAATGGCAGATGATTATGAATTTGTTCATAAATCAAAGTTTGGTTTCCGACATCAGTTTCAGCCTGTGAGGGATAGAAACTGGGGACATGAGAAATACTCAAGTGGAAAAGGTAAAGGCGATCTGATGAGAGATAATAAGGAGATTGTACCTCAGATTAAAAAAGAAATCCAGGGGGGTGGACAAGAAATGAAAAGTTTCAAATGTTTCACTGTAATAAACTAGACCATGCAAAGTCACAATGTTGATGGTTGAAGAAAAGCACTGGGAAGGCTGATGTGGTAAAACAGGATAAGACAGTGGGGTTTGTGAAAGTGGTAAAGAAAAGCCCAAGTGAAGCGATGGAGGTGCATAAGATTGTACAGCCTGATCAAGAGGTGATTGAAAAGAAGGTTCCAGATCTCTTTAAAGAATTGACTTGTGTGGGTAAAGTTTACTCATGTGTATCAGGAGGAGCAGGTAAAGAAGTCACAATTTTAAGAGATATGGGAGCTAGTCAATCTTTAATGGTAAGAGACGAGGAGTTATGTCGTTTGGAAAAAATGTTGCCAGAAAAGGTGCTAATATGTGGAATTCAGGGTAAGAGGAGTGGTGTTCAATTATATAAGGTAAGGTTGGAAAGTCCAGTGAAGAGTGGTGAAGTTGACGAATGTGATATAAAATAGTTACTTTAGAGATACTAGTTAATGTAATGTAGAAATAAGCCACTTTGATTCTGGCAGTTAGGGACAAAGGGGTTTGAGACCGCATGGAAAAAGCAGGAAGAGGTGTGTCTATGAGAGTGATGCTGCATTGATAGGGGCCAGAGAAAGGGATTGGAAGTGAGCCAATCAGAATAGATCGAACAGGTCAGGAGGGACATAGGCTGACCTATGTCCGTCGAGTATGTGAAACTTGATACCATTTGAATTGATTTGCAGAGATCCCTTTGTTTCTTTGTTCATTCGCTTTCTGGGATATAGGAAACTGGATGTCTCTTATATTTCTATGAAATGAATCAAGCTTGCAAGCTAAATAAATAACTTCTTTTTACGTGCGAATCCATCTCAACTTTTATTGAGGCCAGACTGACAGAGAAAGAAATTTGGGGATCAACATTTGGTGCCGAAAACCGGGATTTCTCAGGGCGATCCTGATCCAACTGCGAAATCAGAATTAGACTGATTATGAACAGGAGGATGGGGAACAAAGGGCCCTCAATGTAGAACTGGAAAATGACTGCGCATTGATTGTTCCCCTCTTCTTATCGTCTGATTAGTCTGGTCACTCGCGGTTGGCACAGAAAGACCGCCTCGACGAAATCACAGGTCAGTCTGGGGATTAGCACTTTAATTGATGGGATTTCATATTGTTGTTTCGGCTTGGGTTAGGATTTTGGGCTGATGGGACTTTAGTAATGAAGGTTCAGTCTATTATAAGGGTTCAGAGGCTGATGTGACTTCATTAATGAAGGTTCAGTCTATTATAAGGGTTCAGAGGCTGATGTGACTTCATTAATGAAGGTTCAGTCTATTATATGGGTTCAGGGGCTGATGGGACTTCATTAATGAAGGTTCAGTCTATTATAAGGGTTCAGAGGCTGATGTGACTTCATTAATGAAGGTTCAGTCTATTATATGGGTTCAGGGGCTGATGGGACTTCAATAGATGGAGGTTCAGTCCAGTATAACTGTTTTAAAATCTGAAGATGGTTCAACTCTATGTGTGAGTGTTTTAAATATATAGTTGATTAAGCTAAAATTGTCTCCTTGGACTGTAAAGTTCCGAGGTCTAGTTGAGATTGTGAGGAATGCTGCATATTGGTTGAAGCAGAAGTCTCTCAAAGGGTTAACAGCAGCAGGCGGAGTTGAAAACAGACAGTGCTTCTCACTCAGGCTTTGAGATAACAGCAGCAGCCGTAGTGTAATCGGATACCTTTCCTTTGAGTCAGTGAACACCAGCAAAGTTACGTTTTGAATTAATTAAAGGAAACCAGTGGGTTTCTCCACCTCTTTGATAAAAGTTATTATTTTCGAAAGCAATTGATTGAAATTGCCAGAATCTTAAGTTTTACTTACTTGAAATAAGGTTTATCTCATTTTATCTGGAGATTAATAGAAACTTAAAGAAGATCATGGACACCATTTTAAAAAGTGTCAATCTGGAGATGATAGTTGATTTTGCTAATACTTATGTGTATGTAAAAGAAAAAAAAAACTTGTTAAAAGAAAAATTGTTAAGATAAAGAAATAATTAAGTTGTAAATGTTATACAAGTTTGTGTTAAGCAAATTGTAAATTTAGTTCTGAGTTGAGATCAGAGCTAAGCTTGCAAGTTGCAGTAATTCAATTTGAATTTTCAAACATTTTTAAGTTTTAAAAAAAAGAGAGCAAATAGAGAAAAGAAGGACACAGATCTTGAATGCGTTGAATAGCACATTTCAAAGGCCCATAAATCTTTCTGTTATCTTAGACCTAAAACCTAGGAAGATTGAAGAGCCAGAGGAATTTCTGGAGCATTTTAATGAAATCCACCGGGGGCAGTCAGGCGATTTGCTGTATCAAAATGGTCAGAATTCCCCTCAATACTGTGCTATGTTAATGCATTGCCTACCACCAAGGGCAAGGGCAGTCAGATTTTACTGGAAGGAGGGTGTAGGCCAAGAAGGAGGCTCAGTTACAAAGGTTAAGACTATGTAATGAAAAAGGATGGTCTGCGACCCCAACAAGCGGCAGAAATGGTAGTTTACCAGCAGGAGCCCCAATATAGTGACTTTGGGTGGGTGGATCAGCGAAGAGGAGGATGAGACAACAGTGCTATATTTCTATCACCCCCCAGTGGTGGACGTTAGACGTTGAACAGTCACTGCATCACGTTACCCTGGCCTATGACAGAACTGGACGAAACAGGGAGTTGGAGGACAAATACCGGCCATTACTTGAGACCAAATGGCCAGTCAAGGTTACAGCCACAGTCACGGGAAAAGAAGGTACAGCCGATTTTGTTACAATATCACCACATTTATGGCCACAGTCAGCTTCGGTAAGCCCTCATATTACACGTCAGGTCCATGACCAGTACCATGCCAGGGATATGGGGCGAATGGTCAGCATCTTACCGCAGCTCGTCAGAATAGGTATGAGGTATACCTTTTGAACAATTCACGTCTGACATTTAAATACTGTACCACTATCAATCCAGCCTGTTTTCTTAGTGGTCCCCCTGTCCATGAAGACGCACCTGGCCACGACTGTTTAGCCTTGATTCAGGAAACTACCACAATGAGGGGCGATTTGAGTGACATTTCGTCAGAACAACCTGACATGATTATGTGTGGTCAAATATCCCACCGGGGTTTAGTTAATGACCTACTGCAGGCCCTCCTTATGCCCGCGCAGATTTCCGTTATTAAATGCGCTGCCCACACGAATGGTACAACCCCAGTTGACGTTGGTAATGAACGAGCAGATCGTGCAGCGCGCACAGCCGCACAAATTCAGCAAGTGATGGTGCCTAAGATGTTAAGTCAGACTAAACGATCTACTATAAATATGTCTGCTTCTGACAAGCCAATGCCAACCATCCAAGACGTCATAAGGTTACAGGAGGACGCTCCTGAGAGTGATAAACAAATGTGGAAACGGTTAGGTTGTACATATGATTCTGTTTCCTCTTTATGGACCACGCCTGCACATCAGACTTGTATGTCTGATGTGCTGGCTTTATGGGTCATTGAATGTGTACACTTTGCAACTCATTGTGGGGCTCGAGGGACTAGTGATTTGTTGCTGGACACTTGGTGGCACCCTAAAATGCAGGGGTTGGCCCAAAGTATCAGTAATCGGTGTTTGATTTGTCAGCAATATAACACCGGAAAAGGTATCCCTTGTGGGAAGGGGCAAACCCCGTTGCCCAGTGGTCCCTTTGAGATGCTCCAAATGGATTACATTGAGTTGGAAAGGTGTCAATGTTACAAATATGTTTTGGTCATTGTGGATGTGTTCAGCAGATGGGTCGAGGCGTATCCGACTATCGATAATAAAGCTGCTACTGTGGTTAAAGTCTTGATGAGGGAAATCATTCCCCGGTACGGTATACCAGCTCAGTTAAGTTCTGATAATGGGCCTCATTTTATTGGACAAATTAACAAGGAGTTTTGCTCCCAGTTGGGCATACGCCAGCAATTACACTGTGCTTACAGACCGCAGGCGGCCGGGTTGGTTGAGAGACACAATCAGACCCTCAAAACTAAATTGGCTAAATTAAGAGCAGACACGGGACTGACATGGCTTAAGTTGTTCCCCGTTGCCCTCTTCCAGCTGCGGTTTACACCTGCGGGACCAGCCCGGCTCTCTCCCGCCGAGATTCTTTATGGCAGGCCTCTTAGAACTCCTTGGAGCCTGCAGGTTCCCAGACGGGTTCAGTTTCATCAGATGACTGAAGAAATGACCGCCTATGTTCTAGCCCTTACGCAAGTGCTCAAGGAACTCCATGGCCAAGTCCGCGCGGCTCACCAGCCATTGCCCCAGTACCTAGCTCACTTTCAGTCCAGCCCGGTAGTTATGTCATGGTCAAAAATTGGACTAGGAAGGGGTCGGAGCCGCGATGGGACGGGCCCTTCCAAGTTCTCCTTACCACCCCCACAGCAGTTAAAGTGGAGGGGCGAAGTGCTTGGTTCCACCTACATCACTGTAAATTGAGTCCATCTCCACTACTGTAAAAGGTCGGATACTAACCTGCCTCCCTTCTCCAGTGCTATTTTACAGGTGTGGAGCATGATGGAGTGGCTACGCATCGTCTGTCTGATATTTGGCCTGTTATTGGCGTGTTATTGGCGATGGACATGGAAAAGGGGAATATTATGTATCTGTGTAGCCCCAACCAATCTACAAGGATACATCACCTATGCAAAGGTGATGTTCTTCGCTGCCCCCATATACGAGGACATGGTATCGACTCATGGAAGGTCATCAAAGTTAAGGAGAATGCAGGAGTCATGAAGCAGCTGCACCGGTCCCGGCGATGGGAAGGGAACATTATATGGACATTGCCTTGTTTTTGGAATACATGTAAATTTGATTTTGGATGGGTTAAGAGTGGTACAATAAAGGTAAAATCAGGCTGTCAGAAGAGTGTAGGAAGAGACCATGAGAAAGAGAAAGGGACTAGAGAGAGGACGGGGCGTATGAGAAGGGAAGTACAGCTAGAACGTAGGTTACCGGAAGATACACTTAAGTTAGTTAAAGGCCAAACTGAGGAAAACCCGGGTAGTAAACCTTGGGAGCCCTCGGGGCAATAACCAAGGAGTTGTCTCAGCTACGGTTGTTTGCAATGCAGAACCGGTATGCTCTTGACTATCTTCTGGCCCGTGAGGGTGGGGTATGCGTCATAGTACAGGGCAAGTGTATCATGGGTGTTCAGGACTTGACCGCTAACATTACTAAATTTATGGATCGCATACGGGATCACTTGGACGGGATGCAGGATCCTGACTCTTGGGGTAACTGGGGATTTGGAGGATGGAAGGACTGGTTGATAAATATGGCCATGTATCTAGTGGTAGCTATCGGCTGCATCTTTGTGGGCCTGGCCATCCTTAAATGTGTGATGGGTAGAATGCGGGGTGCACTAGATCAGATCACCGCCCCAATCACCGGAAAAAAAAATTTAGCTGTTAAAATCCATGAGGGTGAGGCAGATGACGGGGGGCTAAGACAGGAATTGGAAATGCAGCGACAGATCTTTTTAGATGAGGAACCATAGCTATGGATTGGATAGTTCGGTTATCATGGAATGATAAAAGGAGGGAATGACGAATGTGATATAAAATAGTTACTTTAGAGATACTAGTTAATGTAATGTAGAAATAAGCCACTTTGATTCTGGCAGTTAGGGACAAAGGGGTTTGAGACCGCATGGAAAAAGCAGGAAGAGGTGTGTCTATGAGAGTGATGCTGCATTGATAGGGGCCAGAGAAAGGGATTGGAAGTGAGCCAATCAGAATAGATCGAACAGGTCAGGAGGGACATAGGCTGACCTATGTCCGTCGAGTATGTGAAACTTGATACCATTTGAATTGATTTGCAGAGATCCCTTTGTTTCTTTGTTCATTCGCTTTCTGGGATATAGGAAACTGGATGTCTCTTATATTTCTATGAAATGAATCAAGCTTGCAAGCTAAATAAATAACTTCTTTTTAAGTGCGAATCCATCTCAACTTTTATTGAGGCAAGACTGACAGAGAAAGAAATTTGGGGATCAACAAAGTGGTAGTAGGAGTAATAGAGAAACTATCTTGTTCAGGAATACAGTTTATCTTGGGTAATGATATAGCTGGATTGCAGGTGGGAGTGATGCCTACTGTGGTTGATAAGCCAGTGGAAAATCAGACAACTGAAGTGTTGAAGGGCGAATATCCTGGGATTTTTCCGGATTGTGTGGTAACAAGGTCGCAAAGTCACAGGTTAAGACAAGAGGAGAAATCAAAGAGTAAAGATGAAGTTGAAGTGCAATTATCAGAAACGATTATTGATCAGATGGTTGAAAAAGAACAAAAACAGGTGGAGGATGAGGCGTATATTTTTAATTCTGGAAAATTGGCGGAGTTACAACAGAAAGATATAGAAATAAAATGGATGTATCAGGAAGCGTACACGGCAGAGGAATCTGAGTGTATACCAGAGTGTTATTACCGTAAAAGTGATGTCTTGATGAGAAAATGGAGACCTTTACATATGCAGGCGGCTGAAAAGTGGGCAGAAGTTGATCGATTAGTATTGCCGGTAGGGTTGTAGTCATCTGGGATGGCCACTTCCAGAATACAAAATGGACATTTGCAAAGATTACAGAGAAATATGGACAATGTTAAGAAAGCAGGCAGGCACAGAGCCTGTCTGCATATTGCAGAAACAGCTCCCAGACGAGACTGAAACTGTAGGCCCATTAGCATATGGATGGCCCATCTCCTGGAACAAAGGAACATACTTAAGTAACCGATCTGGCCCCAGACTGCGCGGCGCCAGTTCCCCAAACCGAAAGCAGAAAACAAAGCAGGTCAACGGCCACCTCGGACACGCCCAGTCATCAGGGCACCCACCCCTTTTATTGGTCAGGATAAATGTGAATGGTCAAGGAATGGCCCAATTGATTGGGGCCAAGTTCAAGGCCCGTCCAAAAGCGCGCAAAGTCCCCTTCGGGTATAAGAAGAAGGCCCCGAGAGAGAATCGCTCTCTTGGACTTGGCTCTCACAGTGGAGATACCCGTCCACCAGCTACACCAGAAGTAAGTAAGTCCAAGGTCAACGCTCGCTACCAGACTTACGACCTTAGCTGTTCCCCTCTACCACTTCGACCCCAGCAGCCTCAGAACCGAACAACGGCCATTGTTCCTCTGACTGAGTGGGCGCCCGATGCTGAGTATATGCTTTAGCAGTAGTGATAGTTTAGTCTGTAGTATTTCGTGCATGAGTAGATATTGCTGAGTGTGTAAATAAATAGTATTGACTTTGAACTAACTAACTGGTGTACCGACTCTTTGATCAGTATTCGGGTTTGAACCTTGTGGCGGTATCAAAAGATATCTGGCGACTCTAAAGCAAACGTATTTAGAATTAAGGAAGGCGACCATATTGACCGCCAGATTTAGAAACAACCAAAGAAAGCAACATTTACTGGCGACATCTGACGGGACTCGACCTAGAAGTGGCCTAGTCACTCCGAGAGAACCCAAATTTGAATTGGAATCCAATTGGAAACAGAAAAACCACAAGTGTAAGAATGATACTGATCAAACCTCCGAGACTCGGAAGTGTGTTAATGCATGCGTACTACTAGGGATAGAAGGTAAACCTGAGAGATTTTGTTGCGTAAAACTGTCAGGAGTTTTGTAGGCCAGAAATTAGTGTAAGCCGTACCCGTGTTTACATCACCAATTTATCACCCCCTGTTCCAAATTCGGTAGAGGCCACAGAGATAGAGAAAAATGGCAATGAAGGCAATGGAACGCCTTATGAACCCCCAGTAATTCGAGGTCGCAGCGACCAGTAGAGTAGGACAGTGTCCCGTATGGGAAGAAGAGATCAGAAAGTACCTCAAAGGGAAAGGATGGCCCCTTTGGAGTGAATTCTGCACCAATGATGAAACAGGTCCCGGAAGTATAGGGCATACTTGGTGGGAGAATCTGACAGAGATCCATAAGAAGAGCTGAGGGAAAGCTCGCAAGCCGATGACAATCGTGTCCTGCTTGGCACAATTGCGAGGCACAGAGGCGGTCGTGAGGACGCTCCGTAGAGAGATTGAGGAGAGAGACAAAAGTAGTGAAGGAGATGTGAACGGATATGAGAGAGATAACAAGGAACTGAGAGAGCAGTTAGTGGCGAGGGACAAGGAGGTGGAGGTTGCCAAGCGGGCACACCAGTCTTGTCTCGCCCATTTGAGCAGCTTTCAGTCCCAATATGACAAAGCCTACCAGGACACGCAACGCGCGGTGTTGGTAAGACAGGAAACAGAACAACAGGTCGAGCAGTTGCAGAAACAGTGCAACGACTTAAAAGCAGCCCTACGAGCACTCCACACTTCCACGACGGAACAAAGGCAGAGCTCGGTAGATCACGCAAAGTGCCGGAAGCAAATTGCAGAATTGCAATCTCTGCTTTCTGTTCAGAATGGGTTTCAGAGTACGTTTGGACCCCAGTTAGACCAGGAAAATGGCCCCGTTTGGCAGGAGTTAAATGAGACTGCCCACAGATATGTACATGGGACATGTACACAGGAAAAAACCCAGAAACGAAAAGCACCCCAACCCCCAACTGCACAAGCAGAACACACCCCCATGAACCCTGTAACCACACATCGCAGGGCCGAGCATAAGGAAACTCAGATTTCCTATACACTATCCCGTGACCCGTCACCCAATTAAGAGACGTGTGCGATAAAATAACACCGTTCCTAGCCACATCGGACCCCCACCAGTACTTTGCAAGGGTAAAACAGCAGGTGACCATGTACGGCCTGGATGAAAAGGAGCAAGTGAAGCTCACAGTTTTAAGCCTCGACCCTTCAGTCGTGGCAGCCCTTCCCGACCCACAGAATGTAGGAGGAGGCACCCTACAAGAAATGCACATAGCGATCCTAGATGCGATCGGCTACAACAAAGGAGACCCCGTTGAAGGCCTAAACAAGTGTCGGCAAAAGAAAACAGAGCACCCCACAGCATTTGCAGGATGCTTGTGGATACATTTCACAGCAGTATTCGGAGAGTTATCCCGCACCCATTTGTCCCCAGATAATATGGTCAAATGGACTTGAATCCTAGTCTCTCATGCGACAGAGGCAGGACAGAGAGCTTGCGCAAATTACGACCCCTCAGATGAGGCCCACAACGAGAAATGGGTTTTGAAAAGATTGTCCTGCTCTTGGGAACAGTCCATTCAAGGCAAAAGCGCATTTGTTAAAGCAAAGGAAGAACAGGCAGACATGCATCCAGTTAGGACGCACCAGAACCCCGCATGGGTAAATGAGGGCAGGAACAGCCCCCAGCAACCCAAATCCCAGGAGTGTTACAATTGTGGACAATTAGGACACTATGCACGAGAGTGCAATGCACCCCAGAAGCAGCAGAGAAACCAACAGACAGGCCCCTAAATAAGAATAGGGCAAAGCCAATCCACAGCGTTAGCGCCCGTTCTCAGAATGCAGATATGAACGGCACCAACTGACGGTGTTCGGGCTCCCCAACTTGGGTCTGCGACACCCTTTGGGACAAATCCGGTAGACCGGTAGTGGCAGGCTGCGTCGGGACACCCCGTAGAATTCCTTTGGGACACAGGAGGGTCCCGCACCACGCTCAATTCCTCCACGATGTTTCAGCGAGACACGTGACCCACGACAGACACCATTACACTCAACGGTTTTACAGGTCATTTACAGCAGGGACACATCACAGCCCCTGTAGCAATCCAAATAGGGAACATTAAAACTAAACATTCCGTAGTTCTGGTCGATCTACCCCAGACAGCCGAACACATCTTAGGAATTGACTTCATGAGCTCCCACAACCTCTCATTTGATCCGGTAAATAAACGTGTATGGAGAATGGCAAAGGCAGCACGATCCCCCGCCACGCTCACAGTTGGAGAGTATGAAAATCAGATCAGCGCAGTAGGAGACTTCTGGTTCGACCCTCGAGTCATTAGTCAGGACAAACATGTTAGGGCAGTCCTGCAGCAACACAAAGCAGCATTTGCACAGCACAAGCACGACTGTGGCAAGATCGCTGGCTTGGTGAATATTACAAGTCCCGACCCCAGACCCCAAAAGCAATACGGTTTTCCCCAAGAAGCAGAGGGAGAAATCTCATAGGTAATACAGAGTCTGCTGGATCAAGACGTACTCCGATCAGTAGCCTCCACGAATAACGCACCAATTTGGCCCGTCAGGAGACCCGATGGATTATGGCGACTGACCATTGATTAACGGGAACGGAACAAAGTAACTCCAGTAGCAGCCCCCACCATAGTCACGAGTCCCGAGACCATGCTCAAACAGGGACTACAGTCAAAAAAAAATTTGGTTTTGGACATTAGCAACGGCTTTTGGTCCATTCCATTGGATAAAGCGTGCCAATATAAATTTGCATTCACATTCCAGGGTCAGCAGTATACGTGGACGTGCCTTCCACAAGGCCTCCACAACTCCCCCTCCATTCTCCACCGACAGCTGGCAAATGGATTAGCAAAATGTTCCCGACCCGATTGTCTGGTCCAATATGTAGATGATCTGCTACTACAGACGGACACAAAGGGAGAGCACATTTCGCTTCTCGCCAAATTATTAGGACTCCTGCAACAAATTGGCTGTAAAGTAAACCCCAAGAAGGCCCAGATTTTACAGGAAAAAGTGATTAGGTACAGTAATCACACATGGCTTTTGCGAGATCGAGCAGAAAAGAATCGACTCGATCGTCAAAGGACGCTCAGGGACACGCCCTATAAGAGATTTCGTTAAAATTGCCAGGACATCTAGGCTCGCAGGCAGCAGAACTGGCAGCCATCGCTTATATTGTAGATCACCCCGACTCGTTTCCGACCCCAGCCGACATATATTTGGACAGTTTATAGGTCTGCAACAGTTTAACAGAATTCGTACCCCTGTGGGAAACTAGAGGATTCGTTTCCGAAGACGGAAAGCCCTTACCCTCAGCCCCATTACCCCAACATATTCTGAAAACGGCCAAAGATAGGAAATATGGAATCATCAAAGTTTGCAGTCATCGCCGTTCTTCCCCCCCTGTTAAGGCAGGGGCCCTAGTAAAAGCAGGTTCCAGACAAGGTCACTTTTGGAACCCCCCCCCAAAAGCACCCCAGTACACACGGTTCAGGTCTCACAGACCAACATTCGAGATTTGGCAAAGGCTCAAAAGGAAGACGAGAAGCTCAGGGAAGTTTTAAAAGGCAACTTCCGAGCCCCTTATGATAAGTTTAAAAACGCGCTAACCACACATGACGGTGTGCTTCTAAAAGACGGCATTTATGTAGTCCCCAGCCAGGACAGGAATCAAATTATTTGTCAGTTCCATGACTATCATGGACACCTGGGCATTGAAACCACCCTAGCCCACCTCAGACCCCTCTGCTGGTGGCTTGATTTAAAAGCCAATGTTACACATTACATCGAGAATTGCTTAATCTGTGCCCAGAACAATCCAGACAGATATGCAAGAAAGGCTCAGCTTAGTCACCACCCCCCCGTTAATGGACCCTGGTCGAATTTGCAAATCGACTATATAGGACTCCTACCCCCCTGCAGAAATGGTTTTAAGTATGTGTTGGTGGTCATCGACACCTTCACAAAATGGGTGGAAGCTTTTCCATCCAGACCAAACACTGCCAAAACGACAGCTAAAATCCTAACACAGCACATCTTTACAAGATGGGGCCTCCCACGCAGTATAGTGTCCGATCAAGGCTCCCATTTTACAGGACAAGTGATGAAAAATGTCCTCACAATTTTCGGAATAAAGCAAAAGTTTCATGTAGCATACCAACCCCAATCAAGCAGCATTGTAGAAAGGATGAACAGAACTCTAAAAGCCACCATCAGAAAAATGGTGCAACAGCACAACAGCACCTGGGACACAGTTCTCCCATTTGCATTAATGTTCATTCGAAACACAGTATCCACGTCCACAGGATCCACCCCCCACACCTTCATGACCGGACACCACATGAAAGGCACAGAATATTTATTAGGACTGGATTTGGCCAGCCACACGTTCTCCGCCCTCACGCATGAGAAAGCAGTACACCAGGTTGTTGAGAATGTGAAGGCCGCCCAGCTTGCAGTAGCCGTCAGGCTTGGAACTCGGAAGAAACAAAGCAAAGCTTGCTTTGATAAAATGCCACCAAGTTTGCAGAAGGGCAGCAAGTGATGCTATCCCTATACAACCCCAGTTAATTCATGTCCCCCACATTTACCGGACCGTACTCCATCTCTGGTAAAGTCAGCCCCTCTGTGTATAAAATCACCTATCCAAATGGCAAGTCTGCGTGGTTCCACATAAACCAGCTTAAGGCTTATGGCTCTCAGAACAACTATGCACACCACATCTCGCTTGCAGCAGCAGATGAGCACGCCCTGCCCACGAACGATGTATTCCTACCCTCCCCCAAACTGTCCAGCCCATCCTCAGACACAACTTCGACTCCACCCCCAGAGGCACTACTCCGCCTCTCCCTTCCTTCAACCAGCAGCAACAGCGACAGCCCCAGCACACCACATTACGATTACACCCCTGCACCAGGCCCCACTCCCAGCGATTCCGAACATGATTCCAGCGACCCCTTCGAGATAACGTGCATTAAAGCCCCTGACCCAGACCCGCCACCCGACGATTACGGATTGAAGCACAGTAGCTCCAACCTCGACACAAGATTCTGGCACCAAGACAATTCGTTCAGGCTCATCCGGAATGATAAAATGGACCCCAATTCGCCCCAAGCAGCTTTAGCGCTCCTACTCCAGTCAAGAGTATGGCAGCCGGGAGGAGATGATGACATAGAGTCTGACTCCCACCAAACAAATCCCTTTGCGACCCTGTTCGCTATTGAGCGATGAGGGGCGTCATTCTCCGACCCCCCAGAGGGTCGGAGAATGGCCGTTGGCCGCCGTGAATCCCGCCCCCGCCCCCGCCGAAGTCTCCGAAGGGAGAAGAGTCGGCGGGGCGTTAATGGCGCCGCTGCCGCGGAGAATGTCACGGGTCTGCGCAAGGCAGCCGATTTTCGGCCTGCCGATATTCTCCCTTCCGGATGGGCCGAAGTCCCGTCGACGTGATGACCGTTCACGTCGACGTGAATCAAACCTCCTTTTCATCGGCGTGACCCGGTGCTTCAGGCTCACGCCGACCAGCGAGGAGGTGAGTGACGGCCTGGGGGGTTGGCTCTGGTCAGGAAATGGCGTGGCCGCAGGCTGATTGCGTGAGGAGAGGTGTGTCTCGGCTTGTGTGTGTGTGTGTGCGGCGGGGGGGGGGGGTGGTTAGAGTAGGCTGGGCTCCGGGGGAGTGCCGGGAGGGGGTCCGTGCTGGGGTGGAGGTTGGGGGGGGTCCGTGCTGGGGTGGAGGTTGGGGAGGGGGTCCGTGCTGGGGTGGAGGTTGGGGGGGGGAGGGGGTCCGTGCTGGGGTGGAGGTTGGGGGGGGGGTCCGTGCTGGGGTGGAGGTTGGGGAGGGGGTCCGTGCCGAGGAGGGTGATGGGAGGGCAAATGAGTTGGTCCACCTGGCCAGGTGCCAGCCTCCAACAGTTGGACCCATGCGGTCCATGCCACCTGGCTGGGGGGAGGAGGGGATATGGGCAATGATGACATGTCGTCGCTCCCCTCCCCCCCCACCAGGCCGTCATGTTTTCAGATCATCCAGCGATGTTGGCCGCCGTGGTGGCAGCCGCTCATGTCTATGTTGCCCTGGATGAGGAGGAGGAGGAGGAGGAGCATGCCAGAGAGGCGGCGCAGGCTGCCGCAGAGGGGCAGGCGGCAGCCGCCCAGGCTGGAGGGACACCTGACCGACAGGACGAGGAGAGGGAGGAGGACGTCGCGGCCCCACGGCAACGGAGGCACCCGAGGGCGCCCCATGTGTACCGGCCCCGCCAGTCATACCAGGACCTTATGGACCGGGAATGCAGGAGGAGACTCCGGATGAGCCGGAAAACCGTGGCACACATCTGCCACCTGCTGGCACACCTGTCACCGCGTGGCACTGGTGGGGGACACCCTCTCCCCGTGTCCGTCAAGGTTACGGTGGCCCTGAACTTTTATGCAACGGGGTCATTCCAGGCACCGAGTGGGGACCTGTCCGGCATATCGCAGACATCGGTGCATCCGGGCAGTGACAGATGCCCTTTATGCCATGGCGCACCGCTACATCCGCTTCCCCATGGACCGGGCCAGCCAAGATGCCCGGGCCGTGGGCTTCTCTGCCGTGGCCGGGTTCCCCATGGTCCAGGGCGCGATCGATGGGATGCACGTCGCCGTGCGGCCACCTGCAGATAACAGGGCTGTGTTCACTAATAGGAAGGGGACCTATTCGATGAACGTACAGGTGGTCTGCGACCACCGCATGATGATCCTGCATGTCTGCGCCCGTCACCCAGGCAGTGTACACGACTCATTCGTGTTGTCGCGGTCATCCATCCCCGGCATGTACGAGGGACGCCATCCCCGGCTGAGGGGCTGGTTGCTGGGCGACAGGGGCTACCCATTGCGATCGTGGCTGATGACGCCTATACGGAGGCCACGCAATGAGGCGGAGAACCGCTACAATGATGCCCATGTAGCGACAAGGGGAGTGATCGAGAGGTGCTTTGGTGTGCTGAAGATGCGTTTCAGGTGCCTGGACCTCTCTGGGGGCGCCCTCCAGTATCGGTCAGATAGGGTCGGCCGCATCATTGTGGTGTGCTGCGTCCTGCACAACATAGCCCAGCAGAGGGGCGATGTGCCGCAGGCAGAGGAGGGCAGAGTGGAGGAGCAGCAGGAAGAGGCACAGTCCTCTCCAGGTGAGGGGGATGGGGGCAATGGTCAGGGCAGACGGGGTAGTCACAGGCGGGTGGCTGTCCACCGTTACCGGCTGGCCCAGCGGGCACGGGACAGACTGATAGCCGCCCGCTTCACTGACTAGATGGGCGTGGGAATCGGGTAGTATGGCCACAGACCGCACACCATGGCAACAGCCGACCACCCACACCCCCCACCCATCCACCCACCCAGCACCCTCACCCCCCTCCCCAACCCCACCCACCCCACCCGCATGCACACCACCCCCCCCCCATTGCCGATCCACCGGCGGCACAACGGGCCGGGCTCACCCAGTTGCGGGTGGACGCGTGTCTATCGCAGGCCATGGAGGATGATGACAACCCGCCCTGCGATGAGCTCCTGGCTCTACATCGTTGGACTATGTCTGACCCATGGCCACAGTACCACCATCCACCCGGACCATCCCTGCATGCGGCTGTGACACTGCAGCGCACGGTCCCGTCCTCTGCCCGGGGGATGTTGATGGCGGCCCAGGGGGAAGGGGGCAGACTCACCTGGGGCTGAGGTAAGACCACCCCTCACACACACACTTGCGCTCAACGTACATGACACGCCCGCACACTTTGGACAGAGCACAAAGGCAGCTTCGGTAGGTGTAACATTGACTTTAATAACCAAAGGAGTTCATGCACGTGCCCTAGCCCCTAAAACTCATCTGTGCCCTGCACCCGTGCCAACTTACTCAGTGTCTAATTGTTTGGCCTTACGGGCCCTTTGACTACATCTACGTGCTTCCCCAGACGGTACAGCAGAACTGGAGGTGGACTCCTGTGATTCCTGCCCTCTGACACTGGATCCCTTTGGCGGCCGTTTCCTGGGGCGTCCTGGCCTAGATGGGCCAGGCTGCGGCCCGGGTGACTGGGATGGCGAGCTGCCAGCCTGTCCTGCCCGTTGCCCATCCGATGCACCTGGGACGGAAGGGGGGGAGTCCGAGGTGTCGCGGTGTACCGGGACCTCCCCTACAGAGGGAGCCGGGACGGACCACACCACCTCCTCCTCCCTCGGGGTGCCCGATGGCCCCAGGCCTCTACATGGGTGGGGGATGCGAACGGACTGGTCATCCGACGCCCTCCCGACATCTGGCGCTGCCAGTCCTGGAGGCCCGTGCTGGTATCGACAGGGATCTGCAGGTTTGCAGCCATGGAGCCCAGGGTGTTGTCAAACCCTGTCTGACAGTGCGACGCCGGCTCGCACATGGCCACTGGCGCCGATGCCCTCAGCGATGGCCTGCTGAGACTGGGCCATGGCCTGCAGAGACTGGGCCATGGCCTGCAGAGACTGGGCTATGGCCTGCTGAGACTGGGCCATGGCCTGCTGAGACTGGGCTATGGCGTTGAGCGCCTCTGCCATCTGGCGCTGGCACTGGCTCATGGCTTCCTGTGAGAGGGCAGCCATTTCCTGGGCCACAGACGCCGCCTGCACGGAAGGCCCCAGGCCTCGCAAACCGTTCCCCATGTCTGACACCGTCGCAACCATAGCCTCCACCGCGGACGCCACCCGTGCGGTGTCAGCCTGGGTGGCACGCATGACCGGGACCACTCCCAGCTCCTGGACGCGGGTGGACTCCTCCACCTGCGACCGCAGCCGCCGCAAGCCACCCGTCACCCTCTTCGCTCGTCTCCGGGTCGGTGGTTGCATCGGATCTATGTGTGGTTGTGGTAACTGCAGGAACCCGGGATCCATCTGGGCGGAAGCTGTTCGCTTGGCCTGGGCTGCCCTCCGACCGCCCGGTCCCTCTGCTGCTCCTACCTCCACCTGCTGTACCGGGACGGCTGTGTTGTGCGCACCAGTGAGTGTACCAGACGCCTCATTACTAAAGTGCCCAACCGTGGTGAGTGTTTCTGCGATGGTGGAGGGTGTTGGTGACAGCAGTGGCGTTGTGTCGTGCTCTTCGTCCCACTCTGACTCCATGGCACTTTGGGGTGGGGGTTCGTCTCCACCCATCCACTCTGAGTCACTGCCCGGTATTTCGTCTTCCCGGGTAGGGGTGTCCTGGGTAGTGCTGTCCTGGGTAGTGCTGTCCCGGGTAGGGGTGTCCTGGGTAGTGCTGTCCCGGGTAGTGCTGTCCCGGGTAGGGGTGTCCTGGGTAGTGCTGTCCCGGGTAGGGGTGTCCTGGATAGTGGTGTCCTGGGTAGTGGTGTCCTGGGTAGTGGTGTCCTGGCTCGGATGTGACGGGGGCCTGTGGCTACCCCCCTCATCGCTGGGTGGTCGCTCCCGCACGTGACGGGGGTGTCGTCTCCCTGTTGCTCCAGGTCTCTCCGTCTCCCGTGGTGTGCGAGGGGCATCCTGCGGGCGTCGCATGCTGAAGGGTCCGGGTCTCTCCGTCTCCCGTGGAGTGCGAGGGGCATCCTGCGGGCGTCGCATGCTGGAGAGTCCGGGTCTCTCCGTCTCCCGTGGTCTCCGACGGGCATCCTGCGGGCGTCGCATGCAGGAGGGTCCGGGTCTCTCCGTCTCCCGTGGTCTCCGAGGGGCATCCTGCGGGCGTCGCATGCTGGAGGGTCCGGGTCTCTCCGTCTCCCGTGGTGTGCGAGGGGCATCCTGCGGGCGTCGCATGCTGGAGGGTCCGGGTCTCTCCGTCTCCTGTGGTCTCCGAGGGGCATCCTGCGGGCGGTGTGCATCTGCGGGGATGGGTGCCTGGACGTTTGGTCCTGCGATACACAATGAAGCATGCATGGTTAGACATCAGGCAGTGATCAGGTGATATGGGGGAGGGGGATATAGGGGAGGGGGGATATGGGGACGGGCTGTCGGTGGCTCACTTGCTGGTGGGCCCCCGACCTCTGCATCAGCAACCTCCCGGTCCTCAGGTCCGCCAGCCATTTCCAGGGCCCTTTCCTCGTGTTCGGTCAGTGGCCTCTCATCAGCGGGCCCTCCTCCAGTCCTCACATGCTCCCTATTGTTGTGTGCGTGCTTCTCCTGTGGGGGGGGGGGGGGGTGGTGGCAGGGGTAAAAGGCAACAGTGTTAGGCAGGTATATGAATGCACGCCATCGGTTGCGCGTGCATTGCAGAGGTTAAGGTTAGGGCTGGATTCACTTTGGGATATGGGGGAGGGGGGATATGGGGGATATGGGGGAGGGGGATATGGGGGAGGGGGATATGGGGGATATGGGGATGGGGGGATATGGGGGATATGGGGGAGGGGGGATATGGGGGAGGGGGGATATGGGGGATATGGGGGAGGGGGGATATGGGGGAGGGGGATATGGGGGATATGTGGGAGGGGGGATATGGGGAGGGGGGATATGGGGGAGGGGGATATGGGGGAGGGGGATATGGGGAGGGGGGATATGGGGAGGGAGGATATGGGGGAGGGGGGATATGGGGGAGGGGGGATATGGGGGATATGGGGGGGGATATGGGGGAGGGGGGGATATGGGGGATATGGGGGAGGGGGGATATGGGGGAGGGGGGATATGGGGGATATGGGGAGGGGGGATATGGGGGATATGGGGGAGGGGGGATATGGGGGAGGGGGTATATGGTGGAGGGGGGATATGTGGGATATGGGGGAGGGGGGATATGCGGGAGGGGGATATGGGGGAGGGAGGATATGGCGAGGGGGGGATATGGGGGAGGCTCACCCTGCCTGCTCTGACGAGGTCGTTCACCTTCTTGTGGCACTGGGTGCCTGTCCGTGGTGTCAGGGCCACAGTGGTGACGGCCTCTGCCACTTCCCTCCACAGACGCCGGCTGTGGCGTGGGGCAACTCTGCGGCCGTGCCCGGGATACAGGGCGTCCCTCCTCTGCTCCACCGCGTCCAGGAGCACCTCCACATCGCGTGACTCGAACCTCGGGGCTGAGCGACGGCCAGGCATCCAGTCGGGTGTTGCGGTCGGGTGTTCTGGTCGGTTGGGGGGGAGCTGCGCGGCCTTATGAGCCGTCACGCTGTGCAGCGCGTATGACGCTGCACGGCGTGAACCACTGCGCAAGCGCGGATCCCGTTACGTCGCTGCTAGCCCATTTCGGGCCGGAGACTATCGTCCCATTTTTATGACGTGACGCAAGTGGGATTTGCGCCGTTTTTTGCGCCGATTGGCGGACTTTCCGCCGATAACGGAGAATTTCGCCCGAGGTGTCCAGATGATGGTAAAAAGGAACCGATGGAGAGTTACGGTGTCCTTTCTGATGGAACCTGCACCATGTTTGTAATGTATGTTTGTTTGTTACTGTGAATGTTAAATGTTATTTGTTCATTTAAATTTTTCATGGCCCCACGCCACCACTCTTTTAACGCCCACTGGTAGTTAAAGGAACTAGTTTGTCGGCAGACACGTGATCATAACTGCTCTTCTGCTTTGAGGGTAGAAGTTAGCAACAAATGCAACCCCCACGACGACCACAAATTCTTACCGTTCTTGCCGGTCGCTCAGGCAGTGGAGAAACGGCACTGGTCCCTGCCCTGCCTGAGGACCCCCTCTGGTCAGCTACACTCGGGTCGAGCACATACGGCACTGGTCACCGTCCTACTTGGGGATTCCACCCATTCTTACCCGCCGCGGCCCATATGTACCCCATTTTGGCACTTTTAGTTCAAAACTCTTCAGTTTGTTTATGGCGACCCTTAGGTTGCTTCCAGATGCTATTTACATCCTCAAACACGAGGATGGTAGATCGCACAGGCTGCGAGACGGCTCGCACTGTCTCAGTATTTTTCTTGGGGATTTGTCCCCAAATAATTGCTTTAAAAAAAAATTAGGGAGTCACAGATGGTGAACAACTATGTAGCATCCAGAATCGCAGGGACCATTAGAAAGGTGGCATCAGACATTGAAGACAATGTTGAGGGCTTATTGTAACAATTATCCAGAGGATTGGGATAAAGGAATTCCATTTGTGCTGTTTGCATTTAAGGATGCACCTAATGAGTCAACCAAATTTAATCCTTTTGGAGAATTTTTGGTCATGAGGTAAGAGGACCACTTACATTGATTAAGGAAAAATTGGTGAGTGGGAAATCAGAACTTACATTATTGGATTACGTGTCAAATTTTAGGGAACGATTAAATAGAGCAGGGGAATTGGCTAAACAACATTTGTAAGTTGCACAAAATGTGATGAAATGGGTCACGGACAAGAAATCCAAAGTTCATAGTTTTGCCAGTGGAGATAAAGTTTTAGTGTTGTTACCAGTGGTAGGTGAACCTTTAAAAGCTAGGTTTTGTGGACCTTATCAGATTGAAAGGAAATTAAGTGAGGTGAATTATGTGGTTAAACACACGAGGTAGAAGGAAGACTCACCGAGTGTGTCATGTGAATATGCTTAAAAGGTACTTTGAAAGGGAAGGAGAGAAAAGGAGGAGGTTTTAATGATTCTAACTCAAATCCAGATGACTGTGAATTGGACATACCTCAAATTAAATTGGAAAACGAGGATGTTCTTAAAAATTGGGATAAATTGTTGAGTTACCTTCCAGAGGAAAAACAAACTGACCTGAAAGAGTTATTGATATCACGTGGGCAAGTTTGTAGAGATAAATTGGGAAGTACTAAAATGGCTATACATGATGTAGATGTGGAAAATGCTGTTCCGATCAAACAACATCCATATAGACTTAACCCTTTAAAATTGGCACAGGTTAACAAAGAGATTGAGAGTATGCTTAAAAATGGCATAATTGAAGTGGGTTGCAGCCGGTGGAGCTCACCCATCGTGATGGTACCAAAACCAGATGGTATCCAACGATTGTGTGTGGACTACAGAAAGGTCAATGCAGTTACAAGAACGGACTCTTATCCTATCCCATGTTTGGAGGATTGCATTGAGAAAGTGGGACAATCAGCTTTTATTTCCAAACTGGATTTACAGGTTACTGGCAGGTACCTTTATCCGAAAGGACAAAGGAGATTTCAGCTTTTGTGACTCCAGATGGTACATACCAATTCAAAGTTATGCCATTTAGCATGAAAAACGCCCCGGCCACATTTCAACAGTTAACTAACAAAGTTACCCAATTGTGCGGTATACATTGACGATTTGGTAATTTTCAGCCAGACATGGACAGAACATTTGAAACATCTGATGGAGTTATTCGGTTGACTTCAGGAGACGGGTTTGGTGATAAACCCAGCCAAAAGTGAATTTGGAAAAGACCATGTCACTTTCCTTGGCCATACAATCAGACAGGGTCGAATAGTCACACGGGATGTGAAACCAACAGCTATTGAGGAGTTTCCAATACCCTCAAGACAAAGGGAAATAATGTGATTTCTTGGCATGAGTGGATTTGATCGAACAATTGTGCAAAGGTTTTACATAGATTACATAGAAATTGTAGCGTGATTGCTCCTCTGATGGACTTGCTGAAGAAACGTTGAAAATTTCAATGGACAGCGGAGTTTCAACAGGCATTTGACTGCCTGAAAGCTGTGATAACCAATGCCCCTGTGTTGGAGAATTGCAAGGGACTCTGTGATCAGATTGAACTAAAGTATCTGACTTTAAAGAGAACTGCTGAGGCGTAGAGCAATGGATGGATCGTGCAAAGACCTTCTTGTTCAAAGAGACGGATTTCAGTTGGAGGAAGAAAGAAAAATGGACTATATTATTACACCTGTTTGCGTTTGTTGTATTTTGAAACGAAAAGTATATTTACTGTGTGCATTTCTTAAAGGATAGTGAAAAGGTGAAAAATGAAACCATCTTGAAGTTGATGGTTTATTTTTTTTCTTGGGGGGAGGTGTCATGTGAGAGTACCTTTAATAAATGGGTATTTATAAATGAGTGTGTATATAAATATCTGTATTGAGAGTACCTTTAAGAAATGGGTGTTTAATACTGCAATGATGTGAGAGAGTGGGTGAAGCTGGGCTGTCTGTCTGCTTTTTACTTTCATTTTTGAGCAGGCGGAAGGGTGTGTTTTAGTTTTGTTTTCAGAGCTGGATAGCTGCCGTCACAGCCAGAAGGTGTATGAATCTCTCTCTGTAATCTAAGGACTGTAAATCGATCCTGATGATTTAAAACTAATAACAGTAGTGACTTTAACCAGATGTGCTTTTGGTAAAAGGTGTTTTAAGTCATATGGATGTTAAAAGGAAAGATTAAAGGATTACTTAGTGTTGTATTCTTTGGGGATTGTTTTTGAATTGATAGTTGCTAAGATGTTCACTGTATGTTTTAAAAAGATTAACTTGAGTTCATAGAATAAACATTGTTTTGCTTTAAAAAATACTTCTCCATTTCAGCTGTACCACACCTGTAGAGTGGGCCGTGTGCTCCCCATACCACAATCTGTTAAAAGTTGTGGGCCAGGTGAACTCCATTTGAGGTTCTCTAAACCCTAGCCCATAACAGTGACAATAAATATTAATCAAATCAATCAAACGACCATATCTGCTGTTTTGTCTTGGTGAAAATAAGCTTCCTGAATATTGTTTGTTCTGCACCTATCCCGGTAAATGGACAGTTTTCCATCGTCTCTTGCCTTGTGCCTTGTAAATGGTGCTCAGGCTTTGGGCAGTCAGGAGGTGAGTTATTAACCATGTAATGTTCAACCTTTCACCTACTCTTGAAGCCACAGTATTTATATGGCTAGTTCTTGTCTAAGGTTGTTGATGGTGAGGGATTGGGTGATGGTAATGCCTTTGAATGTCTGACACTTGTTAGTTGCCATTTATCAACCAAAACATGAATGATGTTCATGCCTTGCTGCAGATGGACATGGTGCTGGATTCTCCATTTCAGTGACTAAGATCCCACGCCTTCGGAAAAACTGTGGCCTTTCATGCCAAAAAACTGGTGTGAAAAGGCCTCATATTCATAGCAGGGACCCTTCGTGAATCTACAGCTTTAGCTGCAGATGATGGGCCCCCACATATCCGGGTCAGATGCGTGCACACGGCGGCGGCCTCCAGCGGTCATGCCGTGCCCCATGGCGGACTCAGACCGCGGAGCTGGACCTCCAAAATAGTGCCCCCGATCTGCCGTGCACCCGATCCGGACTGCCCAAAAATAGCCCGGTCCAGTATGAGGCCCCTCCCCTGCCCTCTGATCGGGCATTGCCAACCATGGCGGCCACGGATTGAGTCCGCAGCCGCTTCGCGAGTATCCAGAACGGCAGGACCACATTAGATCCACGCAGTCGGGACTTCAGCAGGTCGGGGGCAGAGAGTAGCGGGGCGGGCCTCCAGCAATCGCCGCAGGTAGGTGATATGCGGCGCTCGGGGGCCGGAGAATCATGGATACGGCGACCGTCCCGATTCCATGCGTGGAAATGGATTCTCCGTCCCGGCGCCAGACGCGATTCCGCCGTCGGAGTGCGCAGAATGCAGCCCCAAATGGTCTTCTGCAGCATCTGAGGAGTCGCAAGTGAAACTGAACACTGTGTAATAATCAGCAAACATCCCACGTCTGACCTAATGTTCGAGAGAAAGTCATCGATGAAGCAGCTAAAGATGGTTAAGAGATGAGGTGGCGGAGCAAGGTCGGCCATGTAAGAAAGTACCTTGGGAGGGATTCTCCGTCCTGCCGCACCTGTTTTCTGGTGCGGTGTCCCCCTGCCGGCAGTGGGACTCTCCGTCCCGGCAGCCAGCACATGGGGTTTCTCATCGTGGGCACTCCCACATTGTCGGGAAATCCACGGGCATGAGTGTACTGCCGGCAAAATGGAGGATCCCATCGACAGAGAATCCAGCTCCTTATCTAATATCAACAATTTAATATTTTTATGAAATGTCTGTATTGTGGATTTATCACCGGATTCGATGGTATCGTACTGCAGAAGAATTCTTGCTGCAGTCAATGGTCTTTTGTTCAAATTATTCCCGTGCCAATTATTTACACCCATGCTAACGATTTACAGAGGTTAAGTAAGACAAAGACATTGCTGGAGCTACTCTCCGAGATGCTTCACAGTCATCTCTTCTCCGTGAGTAGCATCACTGTGACATAGCTCCTACATGGTCAGTAGCTATCATTTAAGTTAACCCTTGGTTCTACATATATACTAAATGATAACACCAAGACCAAAAGACAACCCCATCAAGTTTTTAATAAATAGAAATATTAATGATGACACAAAGATGTATTTGTAGCAATCCAAATGCTCAAAGGCAGTGGGTTTGGAGTCAAAGAATTTGAATCAGAATTTTATGTGGATTCAGGGTGCAAATTTGGCAAACTGCTTAATAATTCTCCAGGAAAACTGATTTTCTGTTGTCTTCCTTGGTGACAGTCTATCTATTGCATCATGTCATTTTGGTCTAGATTCAAAATATTAAACTTTTATTGCCATAGTCTCAAGTCCATTTTCTTCTCCAAAAGGCTGCATTAAAAGTTTGATGATTTCCTATGAGGGAGCTCAAAGATTGATTTCTAAGGCAAGAATCATTTTTAAATGGAATTGATCATACAAGTTAATAGCTCTAAGTGTGGAAACGTTTGTTAGAAATGTACATTGTGCTTATGCTTCTTTCACATCATCAAATGCTGGAAATTGTGTTTGGTGATATTATTGGACTGAGCACTTAGAAGGGTTAATGCCTCCATTAAAATAGAGGATAGAAAGATGTTGTAGAAATGCATTAGGCAATGCATTCTAGCTGAAATGTCTTTAGGTTCTTTCTCCTGAGTTCCACTGGAAGTATTTCTTTAACTTTAAGTAATCAATATGTTTCTTAATATTAATGATTTAGGTCAAGCCTTTGCCTCTACAATACGTTTTTTTAAGGCGAAAAGGGCAAAATCCTACATTTTTTGCTTTTCTAGAGTGGCTCAGTTGGTCGGACTTTTGTATTATGTGGGTTCAGATCTATTACTTAAACATAAAACTCAGGCAGACAATCCAGGGCAGTTCTGAGGAAGTGCTGCAGTATTGGAGGCAGGTCTTTTGGATGAAACATTAAACTGAGGCCCCATCTGTCCTCTCAGTTAGATGCAAAAGATCACATGGCACTATTTCGAAAAAGAGCAGGGGGGAGTCCAATCGTGTCCAGCCAAACCAGTCAGTTTTGCAATCTTGATATCATATTTGACCCCAAAATGAGCTTCTGATCACACATTCACACCATCATGAAGACTGCCTATTTTCACTTCCATAACATTGACCAACTTCGCTCCCACCTCAGTTTATCTGCTGCTGAAACCCTCATTCATGCATTTGTTACCTCCAGACCTTAATATTCCAATCCACTCCTGGCTGGTCTCTCACGTTCTACTATCTCTCAACTTGGAATCGACCCAATTTTTCCTGAAATCTCGCTGCTTCCCTCTCGTTGGCCATCTTCTGAGACATTTGGGCTCAGGAATCAGGCAGAGAGAAGGAGGGAGTCAGGGAGGCTGCACGTGAGAGGGAGGGAGTGGGGTGACTGCATGAATCAGCAAGCAGTAGGAAGCAGCAAATGGGTGAAATGAGGAAAGGAATCAGTGAGTAGAAGGGTCGGGAAATGTGTCTAGATGAATGCAGAAATCAGCACATAGAACGTAAGTAGAAAGATTAAGTAAATGGGCTTGATTCCAGGGCCGCCTGGACATTACAGCGGCGCTCCAGAGCTTGATCTAGTCACAACGGAGTATGGCTGATGGCATTGATGCATTGCCCGGGCGCTGGCTGACCTGAGCCAGTCCCACGGGAAGGTGGCATAGTCCCTGTGCGTCTTTGCCGCGCATGGAGACGCTGGTCAAGACAAGAGCAGGTTTCCAGGATTGGTAGCGCCACGTGTTGGGGGAGCCCCAGAAGTTCACTCCAGTTGCACCCTTGTCCCACAGAGAAGCCCGGGGCCATCGAGCATCCTTAGGGAGGGGGAGGTGATGGGGATCGTTCCGGTGACTCCCGCAGGTGAGGTGCTGCAACACCACAGTGCCTTGGATTCCCCCCCCCCCCCCGTCCGTCCCTGGTGCATCCAATGGGCAGCGGGCAGAACAGGGTGGCACCATACCACATGGGACACCCAAGCGACTGCTCGGCCCATCCAGGCCCAGTCTCTCCAGAGGACGGCCGCCAAAGGGGACCCAGGTCACAGGGTGGGAATCGCAGAAGGCCGCCTCCACCCCTGATATACCACCTGGAGAGCCACCTAGACATAGCGTTCGGGTCCGTAAGGCCAGAAAGGCTCACCCCGACCTCATGTCCCATCGCCTGGTCGGCCCCACGCCACTCCTCCCCTGCCCTGGCAGATGCCCTCCCCTCCTCCAGCCAGGCCTGTCAGCGGCTGGACCGGCAGCCCACGTTCACGACTCCGGGGACACGATCTACCTCCTCGCTCCCTCAGCAGCCACAGCCCCTGTTTCCCGATTCTTAAAACCACAAGTGAACCTCGCCGTCGGTAATTCCTCCTGGCAGAGGTGGAACATTATGGATGACCTGGAGAATACCGGATTGGGCCGGTTCATGATATGCCAATGGCGTTTACTCTATGTGCGGAGTAGAATGCATTGAGACCACTGTTGAAGCACCGGAGCATAGTATTCTGTAGGGGCATTCCAGCGCTGGCTGATGCACAATTCTCCACCCAATCGCGGTTCGCGATTCAAGTGACGTTGGACAGAGAACCTCGCCCATAGCCTCCTGAAGAGAGACTCCTGACCAAGAATCCGGTTATATTCACGATAAACAATAGCATTTTTTTGCAGGAACATAACCCCCAAGTGTTTCCAGTTGGAGAGTAGTTTTCGTTTAGCACATTTTAATTTTGCTGGACAGATTTTACACACATTTGGGACAGTTGTCTCCGCCATCACTGGCGCAGGATTCCCCAGGCCGGCCGACAGCTCACCCCTGCCCCCGGGTTTCCTGGCGGTGTGGGATGTCTTCACAGGGAATTCCCATCGACAACAGCGGGAACAGAAAGTCCTGCCGCCAACGAATGGCATGCCGCCTCCTGCCACCCCCGCCCTCACACGTGGCTGTGGGGGCGGGGGCCAGAGAATCCCACCCCTATGTGTTGGCAAGGGATAACCTCATGACTTTTGACTTGTGAGAAGGTTGGCAGCATGCTGTGTGCATCTTTTCTTTAAGCAGGACAGGAAGCAAGCTCTTATTGAAGGATACAAAGTATCTAGAAAGCAAGAACTGAACAGAATCGTTAGCAGACTGTGGAGTTGGGAAAGCCCCTACATTCAGATTATTTAGTGCTGTGCTTTAGCAACCGAGCTTAATACTCAGCCATCTATAAATAGCAGATCAGACACTTTCAAGGCTTTAAGATTCTGCCATTCATTTTAAAAACAGGATCTTTGTCCAGGGTAGTGTTGCTCTTTTTAATGAGTGGAATACTATCCCACCAGCGTCACCAATAATGTTGCCAATCGGCACTAATAATGTTGCCAAATTATCTAGATATGGCAGTTATTAATGATAATATTGCTTTTCAGAGTCGCCAGGTATCAGATGATACCACCACAAGGCTTTACCGGATACCGATCAAAGACCAAACCAGTTAGTTAGTTCAAGTTCAATGATAGTTTATTTACACACAAGAATTACTTCGACATAAAACATAAAACACTTCAAGCTAAATTACACCTAACACTACAATAACCTGTACTTAACTTCAGGCACCCAGCTTTATGCAGAGGAACAAGGCCTTTGTTCGGATCTTGCGTGGCTGGGTCTGGAGACGTGACTTTGTTTCTGCTGGACTCATCCGTCTGGTAGCGATCGTTGGTCTCCAACGTGCTCCTGGTCGTGATGCTGCAATTGGTTTTAGGTGTAAGCCGGGGCCAAGAGAGACTGAACACATGGCAGTGTCTCTTTTTATCCTTCGGGGGTTTCGAGCATTTTTGGGCGGTCCTTAACTTTGGACCCAATATTTCGGCAGGCTTCAATTACTGCCTTCGATTTTAGTCAATAAAGGGGCGTATGCCTTGATGGCTGGGCGTGTCCTGAGCGGTCATTGACCTTGGCTGTTTTGGCTTCCTGGGTGAAGGGAGTGGCGCCGACGAGTCTGTATCTGTATCTGATACCTGAGTACAAGTCTTTTGTTCTGGGGAAATGGGCCGTTAGAATGCAAATTGGCTGGGGGTTTCGATCGTGTCTGGTTATCTAGTGGCAAATATACACTTAAGCTCTGAGTTCGTCTGGATCCTGCATTGGCCATATTTCCCTTAATTCTTTGCAAGTGGCCATATTTCCCTTTATAAGTGGCTATCCCAGATGGCTACAGTAAGAATTTCAGGACAGACTTCGAAGCAAAGTAATTTATTCAGGAGGTGAATATGAAACAGTTATAGGTGTCTTCCAAACAAGGGAACAAGCACTAAAATTAGTGACACAGCAAAATACTGGCAGGCATGACAGGGTGGTAAATATGATCAAACAGTTGACAGTTGTCTCTAACGAATGGTTTTATTTGTTTGGATTCTTAGCAAAGGCAATGATTTAAAAAATGGGCAGCAAGCAAGGCATTTATGATACACATTTGTTGATATCAATTGGACGCCTGTCCATGGGAATTGGAATTATGCGAATCGGCGCTGACAGGCAGGTCACCAGTCATGGTAGAGGAATAGGGGAATGGGAGGAGGAGTGGAATCTGTTGATTTCTCCATGCAATTGAGTAATTAGCGAGGAAAAGAGTGAGAGTGAATAGCAAAGCACAGGAAGAATTTTATGGGCATTGTCTCCTTTTTGTGGGGTTCTCAGAGTGGACTGCAGGTTCCTTTACAAGTGGCTGGCTTGGCCCCTCAGTTTTCAGGTTCTCCACATAGCAGTGGAAAGACAAGACAAGAAGAATAAGATTTAATCCTACTGACAGCATCGGATCCCAGTTTCAATATTTTAATGATTCCAAGGCCTGCTCAATGATCAAGCAAGGTAGGTCTCTGACCACAAGGGAACAATACGAATTTTCAATAACATTTTGATCTGCTTACCAGCCTATTGACACTGAAAAGCAGGACAGATGGGGGACAAAGATCACCCTGTACCAATTTCCTTTTTCCTGAGATGGTTCAGAAGTATGACATGCTGTCACATAATATCAGGGTTGAAAAAAAAGGCATAAAACTGCAAAAGATACGTGCAACACGTTTGTACTGGGTAGCCTCAGCTCTCCCCATTCATAACTGAAGTCTCTTGATCGTGTCTTGCAGCTGCAAGCTTAAGCATGTAACCCAGAGTTCAGTTTCCTTTAAATGGCCATTTGGCAGTAGGAACAGTATGAAAGCGCCCCCTCCCCCCACCCCCACACCCCCAAAAAAGAAAGATTTGCAATTAAATAGTCTTTTTCGCAATCAGAAGATGTCTACTTACAAATTACAAAGTATTTGAGAAGTGTAGTAATTATTGTACTGTCGGAAATGTAGCAGCCAATTTGTGCACAAGAAGATCCCATACACAGCGATGTGATAATTACCAGGTAATCCGTTTTGCAATAAGTTGGTTTAGGGTTAGATATTTGCCAGGACACAGCGATAACTCTCCCGCTCGCCCTCAAAATGGTGGCCTTGCTTTAACATCTCATCTGAAAGACAGACCCCTGCCAGTGAGGCACTCCCCAAGTACTGCATTGGAAAGTCAGCCTGGCGGCTTGAGACTGCAAATTAATGGAGAGACCATTTTCTTCTCTAAAATATACGGAACACTGCACAATCCCATTTTACTAGAGGATTGCAATTGAAATATGTCTTGTTAAATAAGGAGCACTTGTAAATTTTGTTCATAAAAGTCAGATTCAACTGAATATTAAGAAACGTGAAGTATTGATGCACTAATCGTGTGTTATTATTTGCTTTCTGCTAACACTGCTCTTGACAATCCAATAAGCAGTTTTCTACAGCTCTACGAAGAACAGAAGGCTTCAGGAATGCTTGTTCACTGCTGGTACTGCACTTATGCCATCCAATGCCACTTCTGAAGGTTTTTTCAATCAAGTGATGATGACTGGGATGCACATGTACCAGAAAAAAAGGGTTATGTGTAGTGTCACGACACCCTGGGCTAGTGCACGGTCAATTCCAGCTCCACTTGACACCGTGTCGCAACACAGGTTAAATTAGATTTTATTTAAAATTTATTTCAAAATGATTGACCAAAATAAACTACAGTCACCAGGTTTGTAACTTTAAAACACAAGTAACCTTTTATTATGTACAGTATTATAATTAAACAACAGTAAATGTAACTATCTACCACCCTTTCTCCAACACCCTCCCTTCCTAACTTGTCCCTTTCTCTACAAGCACAAACAAACACACAGAAGGGAGAGGATGGTGGAAAGGGAAAGAAAATATAAATAAAAATAAAAGGCTAAGGATCTTTGATGCACTGGGATGACTTCCCGTCAATGTCTTTATGAAGTTCCAGCTTTCATTTGGGTACTTCTTCCTTCTAGGGTTGAGATGGCTTCCACTGGCAAGGTTGTCTACCTTCTCTGCAGACTTAGCATCCTTTCGAGTTCACAACAAAGGATGTGCCAGGCACTCACTGCTTTCAGAACAATAGAGAAGTTATTTTATTTCAGCAAGCAGGACAGAGAGAGAGAGAATGGGAGAGTTCCTTTAACTTCCAAGGTATAAACACATCTGCCATGTTCTCTCAGAAAGCATCATGCAGGAACCAATCACTGACCATTGTCAGGCACAATGCTGTCCCTGGCCAACCCCACTGATCATAGATCATAGAACATACAGCGCAGAAGGAGAACATTCAGCCCATCAAGTCTGCACCGACCCACTTCCACCCTATACCCGTAATCCAATAACCCCTCCTAATCTTTTCTTTTTGGTCACTAAGGGCAATTTATTATGGCCAATCCACCTAACCTGCACGTCTTTGGATTGTGGGAGAAAACCGGAGCATCCAGAGGAAACCCATGCAGACATGGGAAGAACGTGCAGACTCTGCACAGACAGTGACCCAGCGGGGAATCGAACCTGGAACCCTGGCGCTGTGAAGCCACAGTGCTATCCACTTGTGCGACACTGCTGCCCCTAAACTGCACGGGAACCAATTGTTAACCAATTTATCTGTCTCCCTCCAAAGCTGGTTCCCAAGATCCACTTGGTGCCAAAGCGTTTGGCTTCTCCTTGCCAAAATATAAAACCTGGGAACACAGTATCCTAGCAAGCAGGCTGTTTCAACTTTGAGTCTTGTGCTTAATGATGGACCAAAATAAGAAAAATAAAATGTGGGAACAAAGGAAATAAACAGGAATGGCTCTTACAGGAGTCATGTCTGAGGATGGGTACTGGAATGAAAAACTCCCTTTATTTTACAGAGGGGGAGAAGTCGGTAAAGTATTGATGTCAAAGATAGACTGTGTTGAATAGAAGAAATATGTTCTGATGCTCCTCGCAGCAGCAACTGAGAAATTCTCTGAGTATTAACCATTGTAGTCCTGCCTCGAAAGCAGTTAGGTCCAATCCAGAAATCTCAGATAGGCCAATAGCAAGCGATCTGGTATCTTGCTTCATTAAAGGTTTGGGGGATACAGTGCATTATACTTAAATCCAGGAAACCCATGTGAACTGGTCCTTTGCAAGAGGTTGCAACACTGGGTAAATGAGCGAGAAAGGTCTCTGGAAGGATGAAACTCAGAAACAATGCAAGCCATCAAAGAATTCCATGCATTGTAATGCTCCAGTGTAAGTGAGCATAGATCACTTTGAGACAAAATGGTACAATGTTTCCCGCAGTCCCAAACTTCCCAGGGATTGTCAGTCTGTAGTTTTGGGGAGAAGGACCAGTAGTTGGTATAATAGCATTTACCAGAAAATGTGCAAGGTATGTTGAATATGTATCCATTGCAGATAGGGGAGGGAGGAGAGGGATTATAAGATGTAATCTTGGTCTGTGGAAAATGTAAGCAATATAGAGGCACTGAAATATACAACATTATTTAAAAGTCAATAAGATTGTTTAAAGGAATACTCTGGGGAAGCTTCATAAAAGTTATATTCATGAGCCTCAGCTGACTGCAAGAAACTAAGTTGAAAGATATCTGCATTTCATATATTTTCCTTTCTAATATACGATAGATGACTGGAACCATGAAAAGTGTAAAGGAAATGCTCGTCTGTAAGATACCTTTTTTTTTTAATATGGTTATTATTTCCTAAACTGGTTATTAGAAGATTTAATTTCAGGCCATTGCTTGACTCAACATTGAAAAGGATTTAAGCACACACAAATCGCCTATCATTTTCAAGTGCCAGAGTGCAAGATAAAGAGGGCAGTCACAGTCGCTCTGATACACCAGTAACCATTAAAATGTAAAATATGGACTGCAGATAAGTTTCAACTTAATTTTGCACTCAGTACCATGAGATACTGAGTAAGTCTCACAACAAAAATGTGTGTGACCCTTCCCTGGGGTATTTCTTTAAGGGAAGTAAAAGAGAAAGAAAAATGTATTGATATGATGATAGCAGAATATGTTATGCCAAGTGAGGAATGAGTATTTATCTTGCCAGTAAAGGCAGGGTTCTTGGAAGAGTCATGGGAGGGAAAAAAAAAGAATCACCATCATAAAAGAATGGGATATTTTAGGGAATAGAAAAATGAAGGTAGTTTTAAAGATTTAAAGAGGAAGGAAAAAGTTGATAATATAATTTGTTCTTTGCTGTATCTCTGCACTTTTCTCTTGGAAAACAATGTGAAGAAGCATCATCGGGCCAATTGGAAAGCCATGATTTTTGGATATGGGGGTTGTGATCAGAGACGGACTTACAACGAAACACGTTGTGCCTTGGCGCAGGGCACTGACCAATGGGAGGGCGCCATGCCAGCTGGTGTCTGTGGGCACCAGTCAGAGCCTAATAGATCTGCATTCAATGTAGATCAACATCAGACTCTGATTGGTCGAGCCCCCTTAAAGCAGGAAAACAATGGTGAACGTTGAGGTGACGAGGAGGAGAGGCAGCAGTCAAGACCAAGATCTGTGTTTACTTAACCAGCTTTTTTGTGGATTGGTGAATAAGCCACGAGGGAAGGAGATTGTGAGCCAGCTAGCCAATCGGGACTCAGAAGCAAGATGTCGTCAAGGGGAACGGTGACTCAGTCCCCATGCCAGGGCTGAGGGAGGGTCTGGCAGGCAATAGCAAGGCAGTTGAACCAGCAGCAAGGTCGGCGAGGTAAGATGCGAGATGCTGCTGAGGTTGGGCGAATTGGTGAAATAAGCCACAAGGGAGGCGGTGAGTTTGTGCATTTTTTTTAACAGCAGATGCACTGCCACCATTTTGCAGCATTTTGCTATTTGTTGGAACTATGAATAAACCTAACTTTTGAATTTGTTTGATTTAGTGTGACTCAAACAGAACTCAACTTATCAAACCAGAACTTCTTCCGGGTCAGACCTCTGAATTACTGTGTCAATGTAGGCATTGCATTTGGGGATCGAGCAAAATACCCCCCCTCCCCGCCCACCCCACTCCTCCATTCCCCAAGACAGCCTGAAGTCCATTCTCTATCGAGTAAACAAGTATTTTGAGGAAAAGAAAGCAAAATATAAAAGATGGAAATCTGATTTTATTTAAATGGACTTGCTGTGCACCTCCAGCATGTTTGGTTCACTTTGAGAAAGCAGGCTTTATTGATCTTAACTTTTCTGAAGTTTGTTGGTGAACAAGCAAAACAGTAATGCCCTCCTGACCCGATCACTGGGAAGTGCAATGCCAACAGCGCAGAACACCATCACTCTTCCTGTGCAGAGCGCCTCAGCTCTGTTTAATGCTGTGATCAGTAACTCAACAGTGTTGGATTTACAGGTATGAGTGGACATCCTACCATTTCCCGACTTTGAGTTTTAATCCAGTGAAGTGGGGAACTGTATTTAGTTTCAACCCCCCCTGGCCGTGATCTCAACATAGCACGAAAACGAACGGTCTCAGTAAGTGACCTTACTTAAAAAGCTATAGATGGTCTTTTTTTTAAAAATGTCTGACACATTGAACCTGAATGTTTGTCCAGACTCAAACTGTGTTCCTTCGGGTCTTAACAAAAGTTATATTCATGAGCTTCAACTGAGTGCAAGAAAATGTTGAGGGGGTAAAGACTCTTAATGGCATGGAGAAGCTCAGTCTGCACATGTGTGTAATATTGTATGCATGTGGGTTTTTTCCTTGACAAGTGAGCTTTGCAGCATAAACTGGGTAACGCTCCACTAGAATCTGGCTAATAGTCTAGCTACCGGTCTTAAACCAGTAACTGCAATACAAATGTATCATGTAGGTCTATTTCAAATAAAGGACGGGATTCTCCGTCCCGCCAGCCTGTTTTCCGGCACCGGACAATGGGATTTCCCATTGTGGCCACCCCATGCCGTCGGGGAAACCTGTGGTTGTGGCTACGCTGCCGGCTTTGCAAAGGATCCCGTTGACAGAGAATCCCGCTGAAAATCTTTCAGAATACTGAACATGTTTTAAGTTCACTGCTTGAAATAGATTGTGTAAAATGTACTAAACAGCTGTTTATTTCAAGAAGAAATAGAAACTGTTCATCCACATTACAAAATATATTTGTTTTGGAGTAACTTTATATTTTCCCACAAGCCCTTGTTTAATGAAAACCTATATTATCTTGTTATATATAATCTAGTTCTAATTTATTCCATCTTGGTAGTAGCTGATCCAGGTCAAAATGCAACTAAAAATGCCTACAAGCACATCAAAGGATGTGGATTGCAATCTTTTACTGAATTTCTCTCTCATATGCGATAACTGCTGTTCTATAGTTTCATAATTAATATAGTATCCATTTTGAATCATCTCTTTGAAACATGTCTCTGATAAGAACATGCTTTTGCATGACTCCCAAAATCATGGCCTATATTGTACAGATAGATTTTGTTTTGAGAAGTGTGATAATCTATATTGCAGAGCATTAACCAAACACAAACGTCTCCATTCATGTCAATGCCCCTTTGGTGAAAGCATATAGACAATAGAAGACAAATACATTTTCTGCAGAAATGCAATCACCTGAATTCCTTTCATAAGGTGTACATTAACTATATTGGTGGTTGCTCCTATTGTTCCACCATATTTTTAAATTGTGTGCAGATTCCACTTCAGCAATTATCCATACTGGCGTGTTTTTGCAAGTTAAAAAGCACTAAAGTAGTTAAACAGTGATTAATTTGTGTATTTTTGTGACTTGCACCTTTGCGTTCTGTGGGGTGAGGGTGGGTGAGTTTGGAGAGGCATGCATTGTTTCATGGGAAGAGGGGCATGATGTCATGGGGGTTGGGGAGGCAGAAATTAAGGTGACCACGGGGCGCCAGAAGTGTACGCTTGCCTCTGGTTGTGATCCACTATCTGCCTGAATCCATTCAGATCAGAGTTGGCAATACAATTGAATGTGATGCTAGCCAGTACATCTCTGTGGTAGTCACCACTGTTGTATTATATTGTATATATGGGTATTACGGTAAGGCCCCTGTACTACAGGTACGGGGGGTAGATCCCTGCCTGTTGGCTCCTCCCAGGAGGCGGAGTATAAATGTGTGTGCTCATTTCATAAACTGCTGTAGGAGGCCACACATCTCTGTGTAATAAAGCCTCGATTACATTCTACTCTCGTCTCATCGTAATTGATAGTGCATCAATTTATTACACAGAGATTTTTCAGAGATGGACCTCCGCATCAAACTGGATCACCTCAGCTGCATCCTCAAGCAGACAACGCCAAAAAGGACTTCCAACATTGGCTAGCTTGCTTTGAAGCGTACATCGGGTCTGCGGCAGACCCAATCTCAGAAGCACAGAAGCTCCAGATTCTGTACACGTGGCTGAGCTCCAACATTTTTCCCCTTGTCCAGGACGTGCCTACCCACGCAAAGGCCACGGCGCTACTGAAGGAGAATTATGCTCAGCAGACCAACAAGATCTACGCCAGGCACCTCCTATCCACGCGGCACCAACTTCCCGGTGAGTCGGAAGATTTCTGGCGTGCCCTGCTCGCCCTAGTGAGAGACTGTGACTGCCAGGCTGTTTCGGCCACTGAACATTCGAACCTGCTAATCAGAGACGCGTTCGTTACGGGCATAGGGTCTGACTACATCCGCCAGCGCCTCTTAGAAGGAGCCGCGCTTTACCTCGCGGCGACCACGAAACTAGCGCTCTCGCTCACAGTCACCTCACGCAACATACAGGCTTATGCCCCCGACCGCACGGCCCACCACTCCTGTACATCGTGGACCCCGCCAGCGGCCACCCCATCGTGGACCCCATCAGCGACCGCCCTCAGCCAACCCCACGACTGCACCGCGCGGCAACCAACCAACCCCGGGGGACCCAAGTGCTACTTCTGCGGACAGACAAAACACCCCCGGCAGCGCTGCCCGCTCTGCAAGGCCTGTGGTAAGAAGGGATATTTCGCTGGTGTGTGCCAGACCTGCTCAATCGCCGCTATTGTTCCGACACCCCCCACGTGCGGCCAGTGGGCGCCGCCATCTTCCTCTCCTCAGACCACGTGCGGCCTGTGAGTGCCGCCATCTTGCTCCACTCACAACACGTGCGGCCCGTTCGCGCCGCCATCTTGCTTGCCTCAGAACCAATGGGCACCGCAATCTTGCCTGCTCCAGGACGTGCGGCCCGAGGGTGCCGCCATCTTGCCTGCCCCAGGACACGTGCGGCCCGTGGGCACCGCCATCTTACCCGCCTCCCATCGGGCCACTCATCGCCTGCAACCGCCGACGACCAGCCGCGTCTTGCCTGGTCACGATCGACCAGTCTCGACCGCACAACCTCGCGACCACTTCGACAAAGGTGATGTTCGACCGGCACGAGATATCCTGCCTTCTGGACTCTGGGAGCACTGAGAGCTTCATCCACCCTGATACGGTAAGGCGCTGCTCCCTCGCGGTACACCCCGCTAACCAAAGAAAGTCCCTGGCCTCCGGATCCCACTCCGTGGTGATCCGGGGATACTGCATCGCCACCCTCACCGTCCAGGGCGTAGAGTTCAGCGGCTTCCGGCTCAACATCTTCCCCAAACTCTGCGCTGCCTTGCTACTCGGCCTGGACGTCCAGTGCAACCTCCAGAGCCTAACCCTGAAATTTGGCGGGCCCCTACCACCCCTTACTGTTTGCGGCCTCGCGACCCTTAAGGTCGATCCGCCTTCCCTGTTTGCAAACCTCACCCGGATTGCAAACCCGTCGCACCAGGAGCAGACGGTACAGCGCCCAGGACAGGACCTTCATCAGGTCTGAGGTCCAGCGGCTGCTGCGGGAAGGTATCATCGAGGCCAGCAACAGCCCCTGGAGAGCCCAAGTGGTAGTGGTGAAAAACAGGATGGTCGTTGACTACAGTCAGACCATCAATCGGTATACGCAGCTCGATGCATACCCCCTCCCACGCATATCTGATATGGTCAATCAGATTGCACAATGCCGGGTCATCTCGACAGTGGACCTGAAATCTGCCTACCACCAGCTCCCCATCCGTAAGGCGGACCCATACACTGCGTTTGAAGCAGACGGCCGCATTTACCATTTCCTTAAGATTCCCTTCGGCGTCACCAACGGGGTCTCGGTCTTCCAATGGGGGATGGACTGAATGGTAGACCGGTACAGGCTGCGGGCCACTTTCCCATACCTGGACAACATCACCATCTGCGGCCACGACCAGCAGGACCACGACGCTCACCTTTCCAAATTTCTCCACACCGCCACACTCCTCAGCCTAACCTACAACAAGGAGAATTGCGTGTTCAGCACGAACCGATTAGCCATCCTCAACTATGTAGTTCAGAACGGAGTTCTAGGGCTCGGCCCCGATCGCATGCGCCTCCTCATGGAACACCCTGTCCTCCACTGCCCCAAGGCCCTCAAACGAAGCCTGGGGTTCTTTTTGTATTACGCCCAGTGGGTCCCAAACTATGTTGACAAGGCCCGGCCACATTAAATCCACCGCTTTCCCACTGACGGCCGAGGCTCACCAGACCTTCAACTGTATCAAGGCCGACATTGCCAAGGCCGCTATGCATGCGGTCGACGAGACGCTCCCCTTCCAAGTTGAGAGCGATGAATCAGACATCGCTCTGGCCGCCACCCTCAACCAAGCAGGCAGGCCCGTGGCATCCTTTTCCCGCACCCTCCATTCCTCCGAAATTCGGCACTCCTCCGTCGAAAAGGAGGCCCAAGCGATCATTGAAGCTGTGCGACATTGGCGGCATTACCTGGCCGGCAGGAGATTCACTGCCTGGTTCAGGGTGCCGGCCAGAGCGATGTCTGACTAACGGTCGGTTGCCTTCATGTTTAATAATACACAGCGGGGTAAGATCAAAAACAATAAAATCTTGAGGTGGAGAATCGAGCTCTCCACCGACAATTATGAGATTTTGTATCTGCCCGGTAAGCTCAACGAGCCCCCCCGATGCCCTGTCCCGAGGTACATGTGCCAGCGCACAAGTGGACCGACTCCGTCACTGCACGACGATCTCTGTCACCGGGGAGTCACCCGCTTATACCCCTTCATTAAGGCCCGTAATATGCCCGACTCCATCGAGGAAGTCAGGGCTATCACGCCAGGCCTGTGTAGAGTATAAACCGCACTTCTACCGGCCAGACCGTGCGCGCCTGGTGAAGGCGTCACGCCCCTTTGAACGCCTCAGCTTGGACTTCAAAGGGCCCCTCCCCTCCACTGACCGCAACACGTACTTTCTTAATGTGGTCGACGAGTATTCCCGATTCCCCTTCGCCATCCCATGCCCCGATATGACGTCGGCCACCGTCATCAAAGCCCTCAACACCATCTTCGCTCTGTTTGGTTTCCCCTACATCCACAGCGACCGGGGATCCTCAATTATGAGCGAGGAGCTGCGTCAGTACCTGCTCAACAGGGGCATTGCCTCGAGCAGGACGACCAGCTACAACCCCAGGGGAAACGGGCAGGTGGAGCGGGAGAATGGGACGGTCTGGAGGGCTGTCCAGCTGGCCCTATGGTCCAAAATTCTCCTGGCCTCCTGCTGGCAGGAGGTCCTCCCCAACGCACCTCACTCCATTCGGTCGCTCCTGTGCACCGCGACCAATGAAACCCCCCATGAACGTCTCTTTGCCTTCCCCAGGAAGTCCACCTCCGGGGTTTCGCTCCCAACGTGGCTGGCAGCCCCAGGACCCATTCTCCTCCGCAAGCACGTGCGGCTCCACAAGGTGGTTGAGAGAGTACAGCTACTCCATGTGAACCCGCAGTACGCCTACGTAGCGTACCCCGACGGCCGCCAAGACACAGTCTCCCTCAGGTATCTGGCACCAGCTGGGTAATCCCCCCCTGCCTTGGCGTCACACTCCCCTCCCCGGCACACCCCATCGCACCCCGTGCTCCAGGACAATCCATCCTCCCCGGGGATGAAGTCACTGAAGACCAAGCCGACGCCTGAGTCGCCACCAGCACTGCGGCGCTCTCAACGACAGATCAAGGCGCCCAATCATCTAAATTTGTAACCTTCTCTGTAATTTTAACCAATCTGTATGTATATAATTTTCCACCACCACCGCTGGACTCATTTTTAACAGGCGGTGAATGTGGTAATCACCACTGTTGTGTTATATTGTACATATGGGATTACGGTAAGGCCCCTGTACTACAGGTACTGCGGTAGATCCCTGCCTGCTGGCTCCGCCCTGGAGGCGGAGTATAAATGTGTGTGCTCTCTGAACAGCAGCCATTTTGTAAGCTGCTGTAGGAGGCCACACATCTCTGTGTAATAAAGCCTCGACTACATTCTACTGTCATCTGATCGTAATTGATAGTGCATCAATCTCCAAGCACTGTTACCTGCTCCTGAATGCTGCTGCACTCAGCAGCAGGTCCTGGTAGTATTGCTTGCAGATCATTGTGGTGATATGCATCACTGTAAATACACAAGGGGTTAATGTTGATACACATAGACTAGCTAGACACTAGATGGAGCACCAGAGACATGACACACAGACATTCAACCAATCGGCCAGTCAGATAGTACACGACCAATGGGCAGTCACGATACACACAGAGGTGACACTACCACAGGAGGGCATTACACCAACCCATATAAAAGGACACAGCACACATGATCAGTGGACACACTCAGTGAGTACAGCCACAGGATTGATTGAACACCACACCCACCACGTGGATTGTAGCAGACTGGTTCGTCAGTCTGAGTAGCTATAGCAGGATTAACAGGAGAGTCGAATCCAAGTAGAACATAGAACATTACAGCGCAGTACAGGCCCTTCAGCCCTCGATGTTGCGCCGACCTGTGAAACCACTCTAAAGCCCATCTACACTATTCCCTTATTGTCCATATGTCTATCCAATGACCATTTCAATGCCCTTAGTGTTGGCGAGCCCACTACTGTTGCAGGCAGGGCATTCCACGCTCTTACTACTCTCTGAGTAAAGAACCTACCTCTGACATCTCTCTTATATCTATCTCCCCTCAATTTAAAGCTATGTTCCCTCGTGCTAGACATCACCATCTGAGGAAAAAGGCTCTCACTGTCCACCCTGTCCAATCCTCTGATCATCTTGTATGCCTCAATTAAGTCACCTCTTAACCTTCTTGTCTCTAACGAAAACAGCCTCAAGTCCCTCAGCCTTTCCTCATAAGATCTTCCCTCCATACCAGGCAACATTCTGGTAGATCTCCTCTGCACCCTTTCTAATGCTTTCACATCCTTCGTATAATGCGGCGACCAGAATTGCACGCAATACTCCAAATGCGGCCGCACCAGAGTTTTGTACAGCTGCAACATGACCTCATGGCTCCGAAACTCAATCCCTCTACCAATAAAAGCTAACACGTCATATGCCTGCTTAACAACCCTCTCAACCTGGCTGGCAACCTTCAGGGATCTATGTACATGGACACCGAGATCTCTCTGCTCATCCACACTGCCAAGAATCTTACCATTAGCCCAGTACTCTGTCTTCCTGTTATTCCTTCCAAAATGAATCATCTCACACTTTTCTGCATTAAACTCCATTTGCCACCTCTCAGCCCAGCGCTGCAGCGTATCTATGTCGCTCTGTAACTTGTAACATCCTTCCGCACTGTCCACAACTCCACTGACTTTAGTGTCATCTGCAAATTTACTCACCCATCCTTCTACGCCCTCCTCCAAGTCATTTATAAAAATGACATACAGCAGTGGCCCCAAAACAGATCCTTGTGGTACACCACTAGTAACTGGACTCCAGTCTGAACACTTCCCATCAACCACCACCCTTTGTCTTCTTCCAGCTAGCCAATTTCTGATCCAAATTGCTAAATCACCCTGAATCCCATGCCTCCGTATTTTCTGCAGCAGTCTACCATGTAGAACCTTATCAAACGCTTTACTGAAATCCATATACATCACATCAACTGCTTTACCCTCATACACCTGTTTGGTCACCTTCTCAAATAACTCAAAAGTAGGAGAATTGTTCACAGTTTAATAAATGTGTTAAAGCTATCTCCAAGTCTGAACCTTCCTTTGTCAGAGTGCACATCAAGGAAGCAGCTTATGCTACGTCAAGAGCATAACAAAACAATCATGTGGCCTGATCTTCTTAAACAGGAATGAAGTGAAAATATTGCTGCATTGTAAATTCTTGTAAAGTGAACACAAGAGAGATAGATCTATATATAAAAGCAGTAATGGAAGCATTAATGGTGCAGGTGGATTATGAAGAGGTTGTGTAGTGAGGTGAGGGGCCAGGAGATCCTCAAAGACCTCACTCAGAAGAGAGTGGGAGCAGGAAGCCAGGAAGATACACTAGAGTCTGAACCCAAGGGCCTAGGAGCATTAGACCACAAGAGGTCTAATGATCTGACACAGGTGGACAACTAAACATTTACTATTATGCAAAAGTAGTGGTAATCACCCACCAATGGCAACAATCTTTTGACATTTACGCTGTCAAAACCCCATCATTAAATCTCCTCTGCTTTGACAAGGTTAATAGTTGGTGAATCAGCAAAGGTGGTTGACATGAATCTCAGTGTTGATCTTTGGGTAGATGCAGTTCCTTTGAAGTGCAAACAACTGGAAGAGGTGTTGGATATGACTGTTAATGAAAGAGGGAAAGGATTGTTCAGCTGATCGGTTCTTCCAAGATCTGCTAATGAAGAGCTCTGGCTGCAGACAATTGTTGAAGTTCTCCTGTTTCCTCGCCATCTAACATCTCTTCAGTATCTTCTCCCTCATCATACATAAGGTCTGTACCCAATGGCTGCTCTCTACACCCTCTCCATTTCAGATTAAAGATCATAAGAAATAGTAGCAGGAGTAGGCCATTTGATTCCTTGAGCCTGCTCTGCTATGCAGCATAGAGCAAACCACCATCGCACAGAACACATTTTTTTGTATTATATTGCAGAAGGCTACTAAATTTTTCTAGGTATCTGAATCAGTGCTGGAAGACTCCAATGGCCTGTCCATTGCAATTGATGGATCTGGCTATAGTGCATTTGTGCCGTTAAACGTGGCTTCTTCAGAAGAGTCATGCATTAGTGTGAATCAGTCAGCCTTGGTTTACAAGCAGGCGAAATCTCACTTGCTGTGCATTGCTGTGTAGACTAAATGTCTATGTATGGGATGGAGGATGAAAGATTGCTGTAATATACAAACACCATAGTAGCTATCAAGAAGTAGATCTAAATGATGCACTGTTGGTGATCACAAACTGATTGGAAAAAAAAACCTCTTCGGATCAGGAAGTCAGTGGAGTCCTTATGAACGATTCCCTGAACTTAGTAACTATCTGCAGTCTGTACAAACCCTGGAATGCAATAATGCTACATTCAGTTGTTAAAGTAATAAAAAATGCAAGTTTTTTTCTCTTGCAAACATAACATCAGCTACCACCTAAATAACAAACTGCAGGCTAACTGATTTCCTGAGATTTCCTGTGGTCTGAAAGGAGGTGGAGTGAGCTGCAGTGACCTTAACTGCCACAATGTAGTGCTGTACATGCTCTGGCAGTTGGCTGTGCGAGTTCATACAACTCTGTGGCAGCATCTCTGGAGAAGCACAATTTCCTTATGCACTGCTTCAGGGTTGATGCCTCCATTAGAAGGCTAAGGATCCCTGTGAGCATGCCTTTTCTGTTTCCTCTCCTGAGAGCTGCAGATCTGCTTGCTCATTTTTCCTGCTGCTCTCCCTCATCCACCTTCTTTGGCCAGTAGAATTGCCAGATGGATCCTCATGAGAAAAGAGGTGCATTGCTATATGTTCTTACAAGCTATTAGAATGTCCTAATGCAAGCAATTTGGGATTGTCTAAGTAACAAATTGATTCAGGGTGGGATTTTCCAGTCCCGGCAATGGAGTGCAGGGGTGGCAATGGTCAGTATTGTTAGCAGGTGGAACGCTCTCCATATTTTCCCATCCTATCTGTGACGATGCCCGCTGCTGGTGGGACTGAGAAATCCCAGCCTTTATGGGATTCAAAATAAACCAATAGCCTAGGTTATCCATGTCTAATAAATGTTTTGTTCTTGTTGTTAAAACTAATTCGTGGTCCTGTGACTCTGTTCATCCACTTTTAATTTTAAAAAAGTCTTTTGAGCCATGGTTCCATTCTGGGATCTTTCCATCCAGTTATAACATCAACTGGGATCTTAATATCTTCATAAATCTGATTGGACATGTCTGCTTTCTGAACTACAATTGGTGGGGCCCATTCATTCCTCTGCAGCTTCTAATTGCCCCTGTTCTTTCTCATGCATTCTGCTTTTTACTTGTTTTTTTAAAAATTGGGCATAAGGCACTGACCTCCAGCAAAATGTTTCCTGTACATTGACCTTCATCTTGACTTCAACTTTGAGATGCATCATTTGATGCACCTTGCTCAAAGACCACTTTGTGTTTTCTTAGCACTTCCCCATGTCAAATATACTCTTACTGTTCCCTACTGTAAATAACTTGGCCCAGTTTAACCATATCGTCTTAAAAGCCAAATTCTTCTCATCAGGCAGACTCCCGAGGGTTTCCCAACAGCGTGGGGCTGCGTAACGGAGAATCCCGCCGGCCTGTCGGGGCAGAAATGTGGCGGGGCGGAGAATCCCAGCCACTGTTATTGGAATAACTAATCAGTTTCACACCAGCTTTTCTCAAGGGAACGTGACCTACAGACACTACTGCAGCTTCATCAACGATGAAAATAGTTGTGAATCTCCATTTGACTGCCAGTTTTGGAATTTCATCTTCAGCCCTATTACTCTCATTTTCCATGTGCTCTTTTCCTTGCTCTCTGACTTGATCTTTCTGCTCAATAATATCATCCTATATTTCCATACCTATCATATGCCCATTCTAGACGACTAAAATAGCTTTGGAACCACTGGGACCTTGATCTGCCGTGTGGCTGTGACCTGGAGCTTTATCACCACCTGAACCATGACAGTTTCCTCTACTCCTGCAATGCCTGACTAGCATTTGAAATTTAAACTCTGAGACTGTGAACTTGGCTACCATGGCCTGGATCTTGGTGAAGTCTGGTGGATTTCCCCTGCCGGCTGAGGATACAAACTCCCCTTGCAATTTTCAACTCTCAGGCATTTCCGTGGCTGTGGCTTCATCACAGCCTTTCACCTCAGCTTATTGCCTTTACTCAAATCTTAGCTTGCATTTTATAGTTCTTTAGGCCTCCTATGAATGTATCTCGAAGGTTTATTTTTAAGTACAGTAAGATGTCTTACAACGCCAGGTTAAAGTCCAACAGGTTTGTTTCGAATCACTAGCTTTTGGAGCACAGCTCCTTCATCAGGTGAATTTTTACGTATAATAAGGTAGTTTCTTTCATTTGAGAATGTAATTTGCAACAGTCTCACTTGCCAACTGACAAAACATAATTCTCAGTGCAATTTCACCTTGGTCAGATGATAATACAAGTCTAGAATTTAATTACTTTCAGGATATTTCATAGCAATGGGGTCTTGTGGGGAACATTGGTTTGACACTACCTCAGAAGGATGTGACCCCATCATGGTGAAGAAAACATTTACTTTATTCTCATCTCCTATTCTATTTGCTTTTAGCCAAATCTGAAAGCTTCATTTGTACTTACACCAGTCCTCTTTGTTATGGAGTTCCAGATTTTGACCCAGCGGCATGGAAGGAACAGTGATATAAATGGTGGTGTTCCCGTGCATCTGCTGCCCTTGTCCTTCCAGGTGGTAGAGGTTAAGGGTTGTAAGGTTCTTTTGGAGGAGTCTTGTTGCGTTGCTTCAATGCATCTTGTAGATGGCACACACTGCTGCCACTGTATGTCTGCGCTGGAGGGAGTGGATGTTGAAGGTGGTGGATGGGGTACCAATCAAATGGATTCCTTTGCCCTGGATGGTGTCAAGCTTCATGATTGTTATTGTAGCTGCACTCATTCAGGCAAGTGGAGAGTATTCCATTACCCTCTTGACTTATGCCTAAACTGTAGATGGTGGACAGGCATTCGGGAGTCAGGAGTTGAGTAACTCGCTGCAGAATCCCCAGCCTCTGACCTGCTCCTGTAGCCACTGTATTTATATGACTGGTCCAGTTCAGTTTCTGGTCAATGGTAACTCCCAGGCTGTTGATAGTGGAGGATTCAGTGAAGGCATGTAATTGAATGTCAAGAGAAGATGGTTGGATTCTCTTTTGTTGCAGATTATCATTGCTTGGCACTTCAGTGGTATGGATGTTACTTGCCAATTATTAGCCCAAAACAGAATGTTGTCCATGTTTTGCTGCATATGAGTACTGACTGATTCAGCATCTGAGGAGTTGTGAATGGTGCTGAGTGTTGTGAAATCACCAGCCAATATCCCCACTTCTCATCTTATGACGGAAAAAGGGCATTGATGAAATAGCTGAAGATAGTTATGCCGAGGGCACTACCCCCGAGGAACACCCCAACTTCTCCCCTGTCCCTCATTTCTAGCAATAGCTTTTGCCATCAAAATTGAGGGTGGCATGAAAATCAGAATGATTGCAAATCCAGTGGTAATTTGGTGGTCCCACAAATCATTGCCATTGACACCTGAAATGATTGTGGTGCAGGAATGAACTGCAAAGTATATTTAAATAAACATGGATCTTGTAAATGAGCTGTAAATTTATGTAAATGAACAGTAAATTACATAAATTAGAACCAGAATGTAAATGGGCGAAGAAGAAGAAGTCATTAAAAGGAGATTGAAAGGACAGCAAAGTATTTATGATGTAGAAGCTGAGGTATTAACAACAGAGGAGTTAAAACTCAGTTAAAGGGGCAATTATCAACAATCATTAATAATAAAAAACAAAAATAAAACAGCAATGATAAAAACAAGATTTGAGATTGATCTGAATGTACCATGGGTACAGGTGCTGAAACAATTATTTGAGGTGAAAGGTAAAAATTGGAAAAGAAAACGTTTAGAGGTCTGGGATAAATCGCATAATTGCATTTTTGTGTTTATTTTTGAGAAATAAATTATAAGCGAACACCGGGGCTGGTATTTTCCCACCCAGAATTGAGACGGAATGCAGGCAGGATCGCAAAAGGAAAAAGGCCCCAGTGGCCTGTGTACCAATTGACTGTCTCCGTTCCTGAATCTGATGGTTTCCCAAAGATGAGGGGAAAGTGGGTGGGGGAGGGGGGAAGGTGAGTGGGAAAGTGAAGTTGTCCTTCTCATTCATTAAAACAGTTCCATTTAACGCAAAAATAAACTTTCCACGCCCTATCCTGGCCACCTCAGTTCTTCATTTACCCTGGACACATTGAGTGCCTTCTCATTTCTAAAGACCATGCGTAAATGGCAGGCATAGAAACGGCTGCCAGTTCAGGCCAGAACGTGGTCCACTTCGTTGGTGTGCCGCCTCCAATCCTGTCCTAACCCCAGCCCTTAATTGGGCACCAGACCCCAGACCCATCTCTCAGGTAATTATAACTCCTGACGAAATGAAGACCATGCTTCATGGCACTCTGGGCTCTCTCCACACCCCTCCCCCCCTCCCCCATCCCCACCCCCTCCTAGCAACTGAAAGGTTGGGAGATTCATCACAGTTTGTGAAGAAAATCAAGATTAGTAATGGTCATTTGAAAATAAACCTCAGTGTTTGAATTTTGGAAGGCAGCGTAATCAAATGGATTGTCTCCAAGAAGACAGAAGGAATTGAGGATGGCAGTTGGCAGTTGGGCTCGGGGTGGGGGGAGGGGATGTGAGGAAGAGATGTGAACCTATGGTTGGACATTTTTCACAGCTCATTAAGTACAGGGGCACCAGAAGGTTTGGAAAATGGCTGATGTTGTTTGAATTTTTGAAGAAAAAATCTGAAGCATGACCCTGGGAATTAAAGGCCTGCCTGTTAAATTTGCATGTGAAAATATCGGAGTCCCTAATCAATAGGAAATAATTCAAGCACATTTAACAAGAGTAGAAGCAATCATCCAGGCATGGTCATAACTGAAGAACTGTACTCTGCTTCTGTGATTATGTAACAGTAGTGTTGCATTATGGTAAAGTGGTTGAAGTTACAAGTTTTGATTTTCAGAGAAAAAATTCAGATGCCTCACCAGAGAATTAGAGCTGAAGCGAAAATGGATGGGATGAGGGAAAAAGTATGAATTGGATAATAAATTTGCTGAATAATAGGAAACAAAATGACCCGTGGTAGTTATTGTAAGTGCTCCAGAGATAAGCATTGGGATCCTGGTTATTCATATTATTTATAACAATCCTGATGAAGGTATTAAAAGTTGAGAATGTCTGCCTGTGATATCAAGTTCTGTGGAAAAATTGGAATAAAGATATAAAATTCATAAAGGTCTACCATGAGTTAGTAACTAGTGGGCTAATTTACCGATGGAATTAAATGTTGAGAAATGTACTGAAGTGTAGAGAAAAGCGAACAGCATTAAATAAGGTGAGCGAGGCAAAGAATTCTAGGTGCTGCAGTTAACCAAATATTGAAGTAATCATTACAGTATATGGAAGTAGTTACAAGTGCAAATACTCCATTGCATTTTACAAGTCCAAAGGATTTAAATGCAAGAATGTGACATTCTGTAAACGTTTAGTGTCCCCAGTGTAGAGAAAATCACATTGTGTGTAGTGAATACAGCCCACTGAATTGAAAGAAGTACAAATTAATCATTGTTTCAACTGGAAGAATGATTTTGGACCTAAGATTTTGCAGAGCAGTGTGTGTGTGTGTGTGTTGGGGGGTGGGGGGGGGGGGGGGGGTGGGGGTTAGGGGGGAGAGGTAATAACAAGGCAGATGTGTGTATAGGAAGGTGTGGGCAGGGAAGGTTGTTGGTGTTGATCGAATAATGAACCGAGTGACAAGGATGAATATAATCGCTTTGGAATGAAAAAAGAGGAGGGAAAAATATGTTCTGTGGTAGTATCACCATGGAGGTGGTGGAAATGACAGGGGATAACCTCTTGAATGTATACATTGGCGGGGGATGAGTAAGGGGGGGGTGGTAGATGTGAGGGCAATGGGAACACGAACATGGTTCTGGGAGGGAGGGCAAGGGGGTGAGAGCAGAAGTGTGGGAAAAGGAACAGACATCATCGAGGGCCCTATTAAATTATTGTGGAGCAAATTCTCGACTGAGGACCAGGGAAGACAATTCAATATAGAAAATGGGGCGCGATTCTCCGACCCCCCACTGGGTCGGACAATCGGCGAGGGCTGGCATGAATCCCGCCCCCGCCGGTTGCCGAATTCTCTGGCACCGGATATTTGGCAGGGGCGGGAATCGCGCCGCGCTGGTTGGCGGGCCCCCCCCCCCCCCGCGATTCTCCGGCCCGGATGGGCTAAAGTCCCGTCACTGTCAATCCACGCCAGCCGGCGTGGATTGAACCACCTTTGGGACGGCGGGACACGGCGGCGCGGGCGGGCTCCGGGGTCCTGGGGGGGCGCGGGGCAATCTGGCCCCGGGGGGGGCCCCCACGGTGGCCTGGCTCGCGATCGGGGCCCACCAATCCGCGGGCGGGCCTGTGCCATGGGGGCACTCTTTTCCTTCCGCATTCACCACGGTCTCCACCATGGCGGAGGCGGAAGAGACTCCCTCCACTGCGCATGCGAGGGGATGCTGTGAGTGGCCGCTGATGCTCCCGCGCATGCGCTGCCCGGAGATGTCATTTCCGCGCCAGCTGGCGGGGCACCAAAGGCCTTTCCCGCCAGCTGGCGGGGCGGAAATCAGTCCGGCGCGGGCCTCGCCCCTCAAGGTTAAGGCTCGGCCACTCAAGGGGCAGAGGATTCCGCACCTTTGGGGCGGTGCGATGCTGGACTGATTTGCGCCGTTTGTGGCGCCGGTCGGCGGACATCACGCCGATATCGGAGAATCCCGCCCATGGTATCCGCAGAGGCAACAGAGACCGAAAATCTGGGAGAATGGAAAAGACTCTTTACAGGAAACCTGGTGGCAGGAAGTGTAGTCAAGGTACCTGCAAAGTCAGTAGATATTGAACAAAGTATCCTCAGAAATGGAGATTGAGTAGTCGAAGCAGGGAAGGGAACAGTCAGAGATGGACACGTGAAGGTGAGGGAAGGGTGGAAAGTTAATGAAATTCTCCAGTTTGAATTGAGAGGAAACAGTGCCAAACAGTCATCATCGCAATGGAAAAAGAAATGAGAGAGGGGACCTGAGCAGGACTAGAATGAAGAATATTCTATTTAGCCCTTAATAAGGCAGGCATAGCCAGGGACCATACAGGTTCCCATACGTTTTATTTGAAGGAGGTGAGTGGAGCTAAGGAGAGGTTTTTCAATGTAAGGACAAGTTCAGCCAGGTGGAGGAAGGTAGTGATTGGTAGGACTGGTTAGGCCTTCAAGGACAAAGCATAGAGACTGCCCTGGTGGGATGAGGGTGCAGAGCAATTGGGTGTCCATAGAGAAAAGGAAATGGTTAGGACCAGGAAAGTGGAAACACCTAATGTGACGGTGGATGTCAGAGGGAATGCGGATTTTGATGGCAAGAGACTGCAAAAAAAGTAAAAAATTGTCAATGTAAGAAGAAATCACGGGACAAGAACAGGCTGAAATGATGGATGGAATTTAGTGTCTTCTCCCCAGGTGCATTTAGGGATGGGGGATTGCATTTAATCAGTTTGTAGTTGCCTTCCCACTCAGATGCTATTTGAAGCCCTTAAGTGGGCAATTAATCTCCTCCTAAGGGCCTGATCCTGTCACCGCTGTCCTCATTGGCAAGCACTCAGTAGTTTCACCTCGCCAATTGTCTGCCCGATTGCAGCAGCATTGGTTTTCATTTTGTGTATGCTATGCACCTGTACATGGGTTGTGCATAGGAGGTATCAGCCATGTGATCAGCAAGTAGACTTTGTCACCCAGTAGCCACCCTTTTGGTTTATCACGTTGGCTCAAATGCAGATGGCACAGCAGTGTGTTGCAGTGCTCCTACATCTTGACTGCTACCAGAATACTGACCTGCATGATTCTCTGCATCCACTCAGACACCAGAGGGATCTTGAGGGAGCAGAAGCCCTTTCAGTTGTGGAAAGGACAGAGTTGGCATGTGGCACCGGCAACGTTATATGTGTGCAATCAGTGACACCCTGCACCATGGGAATATTTACAAAAAGCTATGTGCTCACTCGTCTGCTTTTCTCTGACAAGTGGGAATTGAATACAGTTAACTCTCCATAAATAAAGAGGGTCAGTGACCTCCCTCATGAAATAGTGGACGAGAAACTGGGTGATGTTGTAAATATTTCCAGCTGCAGTGTGGAACGAGCATAATGGTTCAATGTCAAGGCAATCGATACAGCTACTGGCAATTAAGCCCTTGCCCGGCTCTGTGGTTATAATTGTTGCAGCGGTTGGCAGATCTCAGACATCATAGACATTGGGCGTGATCCTGAGCCCACGCACGCGATCGACGGGATTGTCGGCACAGGCAGAAAATCTCGGGAGAATTGGGAGACATGATTCTCGCCGGAGAGATTGGTTGTCCCGATTTTCTCCACCCCGCACCAGCGATATCACGAGATTCACTCCCGAACCTCATTTTAATGCATTAGAATGGATTTAAATGTTATTAGCGACTCCCCCCCCCCCCACCCACCCCGCCACCGCGCCCCCCTCCCCCAGATGAACAAAGTGACCGACTTGTCCACTTCCTTAAAAATGCCTTCGGCAAAAAGACCGTCAGGCACTGAAATAGAAACAGAAATCGTGGTAACACATTCATTTTAATGGTCTGCACACAACCTGCCATTGACAGGGAGAGGTTGTCCCACCTTGCCAAGTCCGCTTTCACCCTCCCCACCAAACTAGTAAAAATGTACCTACGGAGCCCCCTCAGTCCCGCGCCACCTGCATCCCCAAATACCTGAAGTGGGCTGCCGCCCTGCGAAATGGCAGCGCTTCCACTCCTGCACCCTCTCCTGGCCTGGACACCTTTTCTCTCTTTTCAAGGTTCAATTTATATCCTGATAAAGACCCAAATCTTCGGGGATGTTCCATTATGTTCCCCATTGACGTATTTGGCTCTGATATATGCAACAATAAATCGTCCGCCTATAGAAATACCTACATTCCATTTACCCACTGTATTATTCTCTTCAACAACCCAAGCTCCTTAAAGCCAAAGATTGGGGCCGGGATTCTCCGGCATCCTGCGGGCGGGCCGCACAGGCGCCAAAGAGTGGCGTGAACCAAGAAACGGAATTTGTGGAATATTTAAGAGATGGTTTTGATGGAGCAGCTTGTAGTAGTGCCCACTAGGGACAGGCAATTCTGGATTTGGTGATGTGTAATGTGGCAGACTTGATTAGGGATCTTAAGGTGAAGGAACCCTTAGGGGGCAATGACCACAATATGATAGAATTTACCCTGCAGTTTGAGCGGGTGAAGTTGCAATCAGATGTAACGGTATTACAATTAAATAAGGGTAACTACAAAGACATGAGGGAGGAGCTGGACAGAGTTGATTGGAAAAGGAGCCTAGCAGCGAAGACAGTGGAACAGCAATGGCAGGAGTTTTGGGGGGTTATACGGGACGTACAGCAGAATTCATCCCAAGGAGGAGGAAACATGCTAAGGGCAGGACAAGGCATCCATGGTTGACGAGGGAAGTCAAGGACAGCATAAAAGCAAAAGAAAAAGCATACAAAGTGGGATTAGTGGGAATCCAGAGGATTGGGAATCCTTTAAAAGCGAGCAGAGGACAACTAAAAAAGCAATAAGGGGAGAGACGATGAAATGTGAGTGCAAGCTAGCTAGTAATATAAAAGAAGATAGGAAGAGCGTCTTTCAATATATATAAGGTAAGCGAGAGGCAAAAATAGACATTGGACCACTGGAAAACGTGGCTGGAGATCTAATAATAGGAAACAAAGAAATGGCAGACAAACTGAATAGTTACTTTGCATCAGTCTTCACGGTGGAAGACACCAATGGGATGCTAGAGCTCCAAGAGAATCGGGTGCAGTGACCATTACTAAGGAGAAGGTTCTGGGGAAACTGAACGGTCTGAAGGTGGATAAGTCACCTGAAACCGGATGGACTATACCCCAGGGTCCTAAAAGAGATAGCTGAGGAAATTGTGGAGGCACTGGTGATGATCTTTCAGGAATCACTGGAGGCAGGAAGGGTCCCAGAGGATTGGAAAGTGGCTAATGTAACACCACTGTTTAAGAAGGGAGGGAGGCAGAAGATGGGAAATTATAGCCGGTTTGCCTGACTTTGGTCATGCTACGATTTTAGAGTCTGTTATTAAAGATGAGATCGCGAAGTACTTGGAAGTGCATGGTAAAAAAGGACTGATTCAGCACAGCTTTGTCAAAGGAAGGTCATGTCTGACAAATCTGCTAGAGTTCTTTGATGAGGTAACAAGGAGGTGAGACAAAGGAGAACCAGTAGACATGATTTATTTAGATTTACAGAAGGCCTTTGACAAGGTGCCACATAGGAGACTGTTAAATAAGTTAAGAGCCCATGGTGTTAAGAGTAAGATCCTGGCATGGATAAAGGATTGGCTGACTGGCAGAAGGTAGAGAGTGGAGATAAAGGGGTCTTTTTCAGAATGGCAGCCGGTGACTAGTGGTATGCCTCAGGGGTCTGTGCTGGGACCACATCTTTACACAAAATACATTAATGATCTGGAAGAAGGAACTGAAGGCACTGTTGCTAAGTTTGCAGATGATACAAAGATCTGTAGAGGGCAGGTAATATTGAGGAAGCAAAGGGACTGCAGAAGGATTTGGACAAGCTAGGAGAGTGGGCAATGAAGTGACAAATGAAATACAATGTGGAAAAGTGTGAGGTAATGCACTTTGGAAGGAGGAATTTAGGCATAGGCTATTTACTAAATGGAGAAATGCTTAGGAAATCAGAAGCACAAAGGACTTGGGAGTTCTTGTTCATGACTCTCTTAAGGTTAATGTGCAGGTTCAGTCGGCAGTTAAGAAGGCAAATGCAAGGTTCGCATTCATGTCAAGAGGGCTAGAATACAAGACCAGGGATGTACTTCTGAGGCTGTATAAGGCTCCAGTCAGACCCCATTTGGAGTATTGTGAGTAGTTTTGGGCCCCGTATCTAAGGAAGGATGTGCTGGCCTTGGAAAGGGTCCAGAGGCGGTTCACAAGAATGACCCCTGGAATGAACAGCTTGAGGTATGAGGAACGGTTGAGGACTCTGGTCTGTACTTGTTGGAGTTCAGAAGGACGAGGGGGGATCTTATTGAAACTTACAGGATACAGCGAGGCCTGGACCGAGTGGACGTGGAGAGGATGTTTCCACTTGTTGGAAAAACTAGAACCAGAGGACACCATCTCAGACTAAAGGGATGATCTTTTAAAACAGAGGTGAGGAGGAATTTCTTCAACCAGAGGGTGTTAATCTGTGGAACTCTTTGCCGTAGAAGGCTGTGGAGGCCAAATCACTGAGTGTCTTTAAGGCAGAGATATATAGGTTCTTGATTAATAAGGGGATCAGAGGTTATGGGGAGAAGGCAAGAGCATGGGGATGAGAAAAATATCAGCCATGATTGAATGGCGGAGCAGACTCGATGGGCCTAGTGGCTTAATTCTGCTCCTATGTCTCATGGTCTTATAGTCTTATCACTTGATCCTCACCCAGTGGCTCCGACCTATACAAATTTTCATAGAACTCCTAAAACACCATATTAATCTGGTTCGAGGCCACCACAAATTTCCGCGCCCTGTCCTGCACTTTGCCGATGCCTCCTTCTGAAGTTGTCCTGCCAGCGTGCCTTCTCTCATATTTGTAAATCGCTCCCCTCACCCACCTCAGTTGACGTACTGCCTTCCCCGTGGACAACCGATCAAAGCTCATCTGAGGTTCCGTCCTTCTGTCCAAAAGGGCCAGATCTGCAACCCCCACGTACATCCTGTCCATCTCCAACATCTCCTATATCACCCTTTGATGCTGTTCCCTCTCCTCTTTATCCACCGTGGCCTTAAACGATATCACCTCCCCCACTACTACTGTTTTCAGGGCCTCCCATACCGCTGCCTGCGATACTTCCCCTGTACGTTAAAGCCCACATACTCCTCAATCACCTTCCCGATCTTCTCACAGAAACTTCGGTCCCCCAGAAACCCCATGTCCATTCTCCACCACAGTCTCTGTGCTACCCCCTTGTCCAGGACCATATCCATCCAATGCAGTGCGTGATCCAAGATCGATATCGCCAAATATACTGATCCCCTAACTCCCCGCTAGCAATGCCTTCCCTACTGCGAAAATGTCTATCCTCGAATAAACATTATGAACTGAGGAAAAAAACGAATACTCCCGGTCTCTCGGGTGCAAGCACCTCCACGGGTACACCCCTCCCATTTCCCTCATAAGCCCAGTCAGTGCCTTCATTCCCCCCCCCCACCCCTCACCCCACCATCTCTCCCCCTACCCACTCTGACTGGACAAGCGAGCATAGCTGCAACCTATCCATCCTTGGCTCTTGTACCAGATTCCAATCCTCTCCCACTATTAGTTTGTGCGAAACCAGACCCGTAATGGCCCCAAGCACCTTCGTCACAAATCCTGCATCACCCCAGTTAGGGCCATACACACTTACCAATGCCAACAACCACCCCTCCAACTCCCCTGTTACTATCACGTATCTACACCTCTGGTCTGCCACCACCTTCTCCACCTGGAATCTCACTCTCTTACCCATCAAAACCGCTACCCCGCACCCTACTGTCAAACCCCAAATGAAATACCTGGCTTATCCAACCTTTCCTGAGCCTCACCTGGCCTTTCAACTTCAGATGAGGCTCCTTAGCATGACAACATCGGCCTTTAAGCTTTTTACGTGCTCAAACACCCTTAGCCTCTTCACTGCCCCCCCCCCCAAACACCTCTCGTTCTCCCAAACTATCCTGACCACCTCATCCCCCTTCCTCCATCTGCCATCATCATAACTCTAGGCCCTGTCCACTGGGCCTGGCCCACCCTGCCGCTTTGTTGTCATCGAAGCCCTCCTAGAATCCCCTATCCATTTCCTCTCAAAAATATCTCATCCAGTATCGGTCCCCTCCCCCCACATTTCACACCTCCTAGGCCCATCGAATCCTATTCGAGCAGGCTCCAATGACCACAGCCCCTCTCCCCACCACACTCCATGTTCACCAGCCAGTATGAACTTTTAATGTGGAGGCCCCTGCCCAGGCTCCTATTCCCTCCAATCCCCTTCCCCTATGTGGTCCCACGAAAACCCCCTTCAAACAAACAAACCCAGTGCAAACACACAAACACCAGAAAACCGTCATTACAAAAAAACCTTGTCCAAATAGGCAACCACCCCATTTAACACATATAACAACAGGAAATAAAAAATAGAACCGTATATAATATTCCATTCCCAGGCGCCTGAACCACATCTTCAGGATGCTGATGCATCGCTCGATCATGGCCCTGGTCGCAGTATTACCATTGTCATAATGGGTGTCTGCATCAGTCTGTGGCCTCCGGATAGGCATCATCATCCACGACTGCAGTGGATAACCCCTGTCACCCAAGGTCCAACCCCTCACTCTGGGGTGCGCCTCGATGGTGTTGGGAAACATTGAGTGTGCCAGGATGAAATCGTTGTGCACGCTGTCTGTGTACTGGGCGCAGACATGCATGATGTGCATCTTGTGGTCATACACCCTTTCGGTTTGTGAAGGGCACCCCCTCATGCGCCGGTGCTCGTAGGGGGACATGCATCCTGTCGATCACCCCCTGGATCTGAGGCACACCTGCAGTGGCGGCCCGGGTGCATGGTGGGCTTTGTCCACAATGGATTTGGTATATTGTGTCTACTGGATATATAGGGCCTCTGTGACAGTGCGGATGCGCGTGTGAACCGAGGTCTGCGAGATCACAGACAGGTTCCCACTTGGCACCTGGAAGACCCAGTGGTGAAAAGGTTCAGGGCCCCCATCTGGCACCCTCCTGTAGGAGCTACTGTGGGCGTCCCCCTTGGTTGGGCCGTGTGATGCCCCACCGGTAGGGTGGGGGCCTGTTATGGGTCATGGGGGTGCTGGTGTCTGATGGGAGGCTTGGGGGCACCCATACGGCCGATGTTACTCTGCACAACCATGGGCCACGATGGGCAGTCAGTGGGGTGCGAAGCAAGATGGCTGCCTTGCAGGCTGCGGCAATAACGGTCCGTGCCTGGACACCCGAGTCTCGAAGGGGCACGCCAACCCCATGGCCCATCCACTGGTCACCGCCCACTAAACCCCATTCCATGGCAGATGTCATCCCTTCTAGCCAGCCCTGCCAGCAGCAGGACTGGCGGCCTATGGCTGCGCCTTTGGCAATATGTCCTATCTCCACTCTCTCCCTCAGCAACCACAACGCTTGTTTCTTGATTTTAAATACAAGTGAACCTCGCCATCGGTAATTCCTCCTGGGGGAGGTGGCGCATCGCAGGAGACCCGGAGAATACCGGGCCAGGCCCATTAATGATATGCCAATGGCGTTTACTGTACGTGCGGCATTGAATGCATTGACGTTACTGTTGAGGCACCAGAGCATGACATTCCGTACTGCACGTGCCGCTGCCCTCCATTTTCGGCTGACGCTCTATTCTCCACCCAATCATGGTTCGCATTTCCTCCATCACTGGACAGAGAATCCCACCCACTGTGTATCGGTAAGAAATTTGTGACAAACTACGCTTCTGGGTGTCTTCGGTTGATCTCACGCAAAAGCGAACTCAGAAAGAACAGCACCAGGTTGCATTAATAGTCCATCCACAGGGTATGAAAATAGAACTTCCGGATGTTTCAATGTTCATTCTTGGTAAAGATTTAATTATCAAGGCCACGTTTCATGCCGTAAAATATCGTGTATGACTTTTTCAGATTTTCCACTGATTCTATTAGCTCGAATTCTCAATTCATTCCTTTCTTCAATTGATTCTTAAGGGGAAGAGAGTTTGTTTTCCGAATAGATGGAAACTCTGGCTTGATGGTGTGAATATCAATATTCGGCGTATGTTAAAACCGACAAGTGAAAAGGATATTTTGGAAACCGAAAAGCAATTTAGGGATTTAATTAAAAAAAACTTTAATTTTTCCCCAGTTGATTTTGTAATCAGTTGCCAGGAACAATTATTGTAAGAAGATATGATACAGGGAGCTGAAATTGCAAAATTGAAAACAGTTAAAAAGAACGCCATGAGTTCATAAATTAATTGTGTGGGAGAAGGAGTGGGTTTTGATATTGTAAATGCTGAGATGGGAATGAACAGTAGCAGTTAAGTAGCCAATTGCTTGGATAAATAAAAGATTAGCAAGAGGACAAATTTGTCCAACATTCAGCAGAGGTAACTGTGGGTGGAGAACAAAACTACAATTTCAGAACAGTTGTTAGGAGGCTACAGTTATTATTAGTCCAAAGTGCCTGGTAGAAATGTTGATATATGATCAAGCCTTCACCGTTATCTATAGAAATAGTATCGCAAACCAGGTCTGTATATTAAACCGGTTTTAAATCATTAATCAGTTAGTTTCACCTTTGCCATTTTTTGTCTTGTTTTCACTAATGCTTTCAAATGAATATCAATCTGGTCTACAGCAGCCTGTCATGTTTCCCAGACAGTTTAACAATCTTTTGTACACTTCTGTTAGAATGACTGACTGGGAGAGCTGAAGTTGTTGATGAGCTGGCAGTTTAGAACCGCATTTTTAATTGAAAGTTAATTACAGCTGCTAAGTAGGGATTTTATTTACTTTCCAATCAGTAATTTACTCTTCATAAACTGCAACTTGGATTTGAAGCAAAGAATGAACTTTTCAAAGGGAATGTAACACTTTTAGTGTGGAAGGGGGGTTGAAAAGAGAGGAGAATTGCTGATCGGTACCACCGAGCCAAAGAGAAAAAGATGATAGACGTGTCAAGACTAATAAAAAGAGAATGAGAGAAAGAAATGCATTGAACTAACTTTAAAACCAGTTACATTTATTTTTATTTGCAACCTGAGAGAGTACATCCCAAATTGCCCGCCACCCCTTCCTCTCCCTGCATTTATCATTCCTCTTCATTGAAGTGGCGTTGCCAATCGGCACCGGAGACTGCAATAATGTTACCAAATTAACTAGATACTGATATGTCAGTTATTAATGATGATATTGCTTTTCAGAGTCGCCAGGTATTAAATGATACCACCGCAAGGTTTAACCGGATATTGATCAAAGACCAAACCAGTTAGTTAGTTCAAGTTCAATAATAGTTTATTTACACACAAGAATTACTTCGACATGCAACATAAAACACTACAAGCAAAATTACACCTAACACTACAACAACCTGTACTTAACTTCAGACACCCGGCTTTATGCAGAGGAACAAGGCCTTTATTCGGATCTTGCATGGCTGGGTCTGGAGAAGTGACTTCGTTTCTGCTGGACTCATCCGTCTGATAGTGATCATTGGTCTTGAACTTGTCTTCTGGACATGATGCTGCAATTGGTTGGGCATAGGCCGGAGAAACCGAGTGCCGGGGCCAAGAGAGACTGAACACATGGCAGTGTCTCTCTTTATCCTTCTGGGGTTTCGCGCTCTTTTGGGCGGCCCTTAGCTTTGGACCCAATAATACGGCAGGCTTCGATAACTTCCTTCGAATTTGGCCAATAAAGGGGTGGGTGACTTGTTGGTGGGGCATGTCCTGAGCGGTCATTGACCTTGGCTTTTTGGGCTCCCTGAGCAAGGGAGTGGAGCCATTGAGTCTGTTTCTGTATCTGTTACCTGAGTACAGGTCTTTTGTTCTGGGGAAATGGACCATTAGAATGCAAAGTAGCTGGGGGTTTTGATAACGTCTAGTTGTCTGAGTTGCCAATATACATAAGCTCTGAGCGTCAGAGTCCTGGGTTGACCATATTTCCCAGGGGCCTTTGCAGGTGCCCATATTTCCCAGGATCCTTTGTAAGTGGCCATCCCAGATGGCTACAGTGGCAAATAGAATTTTTTCCATTCTGGTAGCAGCGTAGCTGACAAGATCAAGAGAATGTCCTCTGGTCCAAATTGGTTAATATACAATAAGTCACTCTTGGAGGTCCACTATTAAAGAAATGAATATACTGCAACATACTGGTATATTATGTCTACTTCAATTATTTTGAACATTAATAAATGTCTGACCTAACAGCAATCAATACTGTTTCTTTTTGCAAGGTAATGGGCAAGTAGTTATGGCAAGTAAATATAGAAATATTTGTTAATTGTAGTTAAGACTATGAGAGCCATTCTCTGGCCACATTGAGCCCGGTGCAAATCCTGCTATGTCAGGAGAAATCCAGGATGGCCCCGAAGCATGATTTGCGCCAGGCATTAAACAGTTTCTGATGCTCCCAATTGTTCTAACTGGCACGATCAGGCGTTCGCCCAGAAATGTACTCTGAGGGGGAGCTTACTTCCTGGAAGCACCAGGGCACTGCTGTTCATTTGGACAGATACCATGGGGGAGGAGGGTTGGTCCTTCAAGGGGGCTGGGGGTTTGGTGGCTTGAGCTGGGCAGGAAGGGGTCAGGTTGGGGGTCTCCCCTGGGATGGGGGTTGCTTTGGGTTTGTGAAGCATTGAACTCTGCTTTCTTTAATGATTAACACCCCATAACAGGGTAAAGCACAGCTGCAGCTTGATGTCCTAAAATCCTCTCATAGGACAGAGCCATTCATAGAATCCTAAAATCTACGGCACGGAGACAGGCCCTCCGACCATGCCAACCAAAAAGCCCATCTAAGCTAACCCATTTGCCTGCATTTGGCCCATGTCCCTCCAAACTTTTCCTGTCCATGTATCTGTCAAAATGCCTTTTAAATGTTGTCAATATCCATTCCTCAAACACTTCCTTCGGAAGTTCATTCCACATATGTACCACCCTCTGTGCAAAAATGTTACACCACAGGTTTCCATTAATTCTTTCCCTCTTAACTTAAACCTATGCCCTCTAGTTGTCGATTCCCCAATCCTGAGAAAAAGACTGAGTGCATCCATGCCTCCATGATCTATACACCTCTATAAGATCACCCCTAAATCTCCTACGCTCCAAAGAAAAAAGTCCTACCCTGTCCAATCTCTCCCTCTAACTCAGTCCTTTGAGTCCTGGTAGCATTCTTGTAAATCACTTCTGCACTCTCTCCAGTTTAATAACATATTTCCCACAGCAAGGCGACCATCCTGCATTTGTCTCTTGGAGAAGCATTTCACTTCTCTTGAAATTTCAATGGGCTCTGTGGTTTCACTGCTGCAGTAGGCTTGCTTTTATCCCTTTGTACTTGCTTGTTTATATTCTATTTCAGACCAGCGTCTTTGGATCCCACAAACCTCATTAATGGTGTAAACCATCCCAACATCCAAATGTTGGTAAATTACGATCTGTTTCGCGCCAACCCACCCAACGGGAATCGCATTGTGTTTCCTGCTGGAAACAATACTTTTTGGGGAGAATTGCACCCTATATTTTCTGTTAACGATGATAAAATGGGAATGATGCATTATGTGCATTCTGAAACATATCAGCCCTTAATTCATTGTGATTATGTGCCATTTTAATCAGAAACAAAACTTCACTTTTGATTATACCAAGTCAAGTTTTTTCAGGCTAAGAGAGTAAGTTTCATCCAATAATTCATCAAACTAATGGAAACGATTAATTAAAATAGTTAGTATATTTTGCAGTCAAGCACACGCTTTTGCTTAAATTAATTAACAGGGAGAATTTCACTCATTTGGCTAAAATATCATTAAGAAAAGCAGAAGGAGCGGGAATTAGTTTGCGCCACTAATCTGTCTAAACTGAGCACAGCAAACCATTCCTGCTATGAAACACGTTGGCCTGAGGCCTGATCAATATTGGGTTGCCATCTTATTTTTTTTTAAATGTGAGTGGTGGATTTCTAATATGTGCCCTGAGGCAGCTCATCAGTGAAATTAGAATGAATGTTGCACCATCATCAAGACAGCAGTGGCACTCAGCTAACTCTTAAGGAATCGGGACGAATGGAGCTGGCAGTGAATCAGGGAATTGCTGTGCAGCACAGGGAGGAGGAACAATTTACTCTTCTCAGGAAAAAAAACATTCAAAAATGAACCAGTCGTCATCTTGCATGCTTAGCGGAGAGTCCAGATCAGTAAAAAAGAAAATTAACTCAGCAAAGAACCTGTTTTTTAAAATAAATTTAGATGTACCCAATTCATTTTTTCCAATTAAGAGGCAATTTAGCGTGGCCAATCCACCTACCCTGCACATCTTTGGGTTGTGGGGGCGAAACCCACGCAAACACGGGGAGGATGTGCAAACTCCACACGAACAGTGACCCAGAGCCAGGATCGAACCTGGGACATCGGCGCCGTGAGACAGCAATGCTAACCACTGCGCCACCGTGCTGCCCCAAAGAATCTCTTTTGACAAGTGAAATGAATTGTGGACTTGTTGCTTGATTGACATCTTTACGCGGTGGTAATAAGTTGTTCTTGTCAAAGTCTTAATGTCTTTTTTGGACAAGATTAAAGAGGTATGAAGTGTTTGAAGCCTCTGTTCTTGATACTTTAATGATCTGCCTGGTTGACACTTTTAGAGGGGTGTAATATTTCTGAATGAATGTCTTTCTCATCAGTTTCTCACTTGCCATTGTTTTATATGGCTCATTGGTTATGTGCATAGTCAATACTGGATGAATGGACAATAGAAGGGATATGAGTTGACATTGAGTTGACAGGGAGTGGCTGACATCATGAGTTGGCATTGAGTTGGTATGCAAAGTATGAGGGGCCATGGGGGTTAGTGGCGGGTGAGGTGACATGAGGGCACAGTGATTAAACTGGGACAAAGTCCCTCAGGTAAGCGAGCCCGGGCACCTTGGCACTTGCCTGCCTCATGACCACGGGAGATGTGATTCGAGGGTCAGTGGGCCCAAATCCATCCAACTCCCATCAAATCCCCCCCCCCCTCCCCCCCCCGCCCCACCAACCCCAGAGCAGAAATTTTGTGTAACTGGCATGAGTCTGCCGAGTCAGGAAATTACCCAACTCGAGCTACCCACCTCGGTAGCAAAGCTCCGCTGCTGGCCTCCATGCCCAGCTTTCCCAGAGATGCTGAAGGATTCTTGGCTCCATATATATTGGCTTGTTGATTTAATATGAGGATCACTCCTGAGCTTGCCTTGTGTTAAAATAGTAATGACATAATTTTTATCACAATTGACATCAATATGTTTAGCTAAAGTGAGCATTTGGTAAATTGATTATGAAAATACCACTGATTAAGCCACTCGGTAATGGATAATAAACTGCAAACTCACAGCAAAGCATGACCAGAGTTTAAATGTTACTGATATGAAAGATGTTAGTAATTATTATCCCATTCATTTGTGTGATTATGCAAATCTGTAAAATCAGAGGAAATGTCATTTTTTTCTGTTTCAGAATGTATAAGCTCCCACACATCAAACAGAGAATGTTCATCAATGATATTGGTCATTAGTGATATGTATATGGTTCTTCACATCAAAGGGAGCTTTTTCTCACTGAGTATGATAGTGGGATGTAAATTGGACTCTTGATTTAACAATTCCTTCCTCATGAACAATCTGTTGTCCATGATCAATTGAGATATCTATGGAAGATTATTTGTGCAGTTACTGAAAGGACACTTACTGAGCATAATTGCTAATCGTACAACTTGGTTCTGTAGCGTGACATTTTTAACATGTGGTGCAGGAAGTTTAAAATTGGCATTAATCAGAGTGTCTATGTGCATCACAATGAAACCTAGAACAACTTTCTTGCCAGTGCTAGTTGTATGGGTAAGCGTAGCCAGGCTGCTGAATGAAAAACAATGAAATGCAAGGCTTCATTAAATCGACTGTTTTCGCATTCTGATCACTTTCCTTTTTACAGCTATTTTTTTACTGTGCTTCATTAATCTGTGCTGAACACAATGACATACATCTTTAATGCAGCTGCTGTCAAGGCATATTTCAGTAAGAGCTGCCAAGTGAATGACAGCAACCAATATTAATAAATTTAACATAAAGCCTATCAATTTTTAACAGAATTAATAAGGAAAGCTGAGAAATTTCTAAATTGTAGGATTTATTGCTTGCTAAACACACACATTTTATAAAACTTGTGACACTCAGTGAAAAAATAGATTTACATCTCATTAATAAGTAAATTAGGAAAATGCCTTTCAAGTTCAGACAAGTACATAAGTGTAATCTCCATATTAAAGGAGTAGCCTTTGATAAACCACTGTGGAATAGCGATAGCAGACTATGTGTCATGTTGCCTGTGCTTGAACTCTTCCACATTCCTACCTTTAATTACACTGGCTCATTATTAAAGAGATAAGTGTCTCTCCACTTAAGATTCTATAAATGAACATCACAGAGGGTCCACCCTAATAATTTTACAGAAACGATGAAAAGGTGGTAACAGTTTCAAAAATGAATTATCACTAGAACTCATTTTCGTGTAATAACATTAAAATATTAAGATTAATTCTTTCAAATCTTCAAAAAGTTGTCGATTAAGTCTGCTATTTTAAATTTTAAAAGATTACCAGTGAGATTTTATTTTTCCTTTACAAATCCCATCAGAGACCATCTGGTGAAAATTTAAACCAAGTGAGAAATCTCATGTCGGTACTAAACAAGAAAGTTTTCATTGATATGAGACCTACTTTTATTCCAATTTCAGCGATTGCAGAAACAATATGGGGCATGACTACAGATTCTGAATTCAATTCCAACTGAATAAAACATATCGATAGCCAGTCAAGTTTACAATCAATCATTAAAACAGTAATATTTTGGAAGATTCCGCAAACATCTATGTGGCATTTGTGTTTCATTGTCATGCTGTAGAATGGCTTGTATAACAATGGGAATGAAACGTGCCCTTATTTCTACTGATCAACAGTCAGTGAATTTCAGACTGATTCCATACACACCTGATATGCCTGTTGCCCATGTTTTGGGACATCAGGATGCATCACCTCAGTGTTATAGCGCTGGGACTCAATGCATAAGTAACATCCATGCCTACACATAAAAAGAAGTTAGAGTTTCCTGGAGCGGTGCAATGCAAAACACAATGGAATCTGTGCCATTTTGCACCTCAATTTACCCATTATCAATTTATGCTAAATATCCCAGCAAAGTAATCAGAATATACCAGAGCAAACATAATATACGAATTGGGACCTCAGGAACAACACCGTCAATGCCTCACCTCATTTACATCCATGAATTAATCAAGCAGGCCAACTCTGAGACCATCTGAGTCAGTGAATTCTGAATTTCACGAAACTGAACTTGATCACTTTCTGGTAAATGCTAGGGCATTTGGTTGCGATATTTAGTTTTCAGGAAACATTAAAAAATTACATACTTATTTTGTTCTACCATTTATTTAGAAGATGACATCAGTGATTTATGGTAACTAAAATGTCTTAAACAAACCCTCTATGGCAAGTGCAAGCAACTTAGTTCTTCATAATATACTGAAAATGTAACACATAATGGCGCACAAAAAGTACGCTGATAAATATATTAAGAAGATACATTTGAATATACTTCAATGAATTAATTTTGAACACATAAATTTAAATACATTCACAGATCAATTCAATTGATTTAATGATTTTTGCACTTACCTCAAGAGCTGTATCACAGAACAACCACAATGATAACTTATTTTTAATGGTGAAATGTCAAAGCCCATCTTTATTATATATACATAAAAATTCATTCACATGATTCCAGATTGCAGCCAAGAGGCTCCATAGCTTTTATGGTCCTCTCAGGCACTGTAAATCATGTCAAAACCAAGTGACCAAGGCCCTACCATTATTTTTCGGTCTTAGTGGCTGCACCAAAAAGAGTAGTGTAAATTTGCAATATTGCCATTGACTTGAATTGGGTGGGGGAGAGTTACAAAAATTACCTTTTCACTGTCTCAGCAGGGCTGTGGAAAAATAATTGGAAATTGTAACATAGTGAAAACACCATAATTTCCTATGTTTTGCATCAGAACCTGCAGTCAACCTTGTAGATTTATGTTAAGATCCCTGTGTGAAAGCCATAAACTAAACAAACAAATGTACTGATTAACACCTTAATGAAGGAATTACCATCAAGATTACACTTTTTGTATCTTTGACCTTAACATTAATCAGGACCAATGCTAATGACACACAAATTAACAGGCAAATTCTACTTCAAACAAAATGTTAAATTTCACTCTAAGTAGACACATCGGGGCAGCATGGTGGCGCAGTGTGTTAGCCCTGCTGCCTCACGGCGCCAAGGTCCCAGGTTTGATCCAGGCTCTGGGTCACTGTCCGTGTGGAGTTTGCACATTCTCCCCGTGTTTGCGTGGGTTTCGCCCCACAACCCAAAGATGTGCAGGGTAGGTGGATTGGCCACACTAAATTGCCCCATAATTGGAAAAAATGAATTGGGTACTCTAAAATGTTTTTAAAATTAAAAATAAATAGACACATTGTACGCAATCACAAGCATTTTCATTGCTTTCAGCACCAATATGGCACCACATAGTAATATAATTTCACAATATTTTGTTCTTTATTCATGTGGGGTAGGTCAGGAGTCATATCCAATAATAACCTTCATTTTCAAATTTCACGTAGAATTATCATTAGCAAGACACACTTCCACAAACTCTCTCTTTTTCTCTCTCTCTCTCCTGTCCTGAGGGTGTAGTGTTCCGGAATTCCATTTCAACCAATAACATTCTGGTTCAGCTCTTTTACATCTATTCACACACTATCCAGGTTTTAGACCTTTTAAGCCAGCTCGCACCGTATCCCCAAGAGTTCCTGACTTTTTTCCTGTCAAACATAAAAACTGACTTCCTCCTGAGAGGAAGTCTTTCTTCCCCTCAAAAGAATTCTCTGTGTTCGTACTTCTGTCTGTCTTTTTGTCTTTGTGTCTGCATCTCTGAACTGATTATTTTCACCCTTCTGCTCCTCTGCTTCTTGCTCTTCTTTGTGTCTGCCACACAGCTTCTGGTCTTAACTTTCTTCCTGCTGGTACTGTTTCCAGGTCGAGGGACTGAGACTGGTGTTAAGGACCATTAAGTTTACTATGCACAGAAATTGCTATTGATTCCTTTACAATTGATGAACACTCTTTAAAAAGTCCTTTTCAAACATTCTTTTTTTAATATAAATTTAGAGTACCCAATTCACTTTTTTTTTAATTAAGGGGCAATTTAGCGTGGCCAATCCACCTACCCTGCACATCTTTGGGTTGTGGGGGCAAAACCCACGCAAACACAGGGAAAATGTGCAAACTCCACACGGACAGTGACCCACAGCCAGGATCAAACCTGGGACCTCAGCACCATGAGGCAGCAATGCTATCCACTGCGCCACCGGGCTGTCCTTTTTCAAACATTCTTAAAAACAATTACAGATTTCACAGACATTGTCTGCCATTCCGGTTGTTCACATCTCTTGGAAATTATAGGTCATTGTACTTATTTCCAAATCATGAGGTTGCAGGCATATTTTTATTATATTTTTATAAGTTGGCATATTTAGTTTTACTTTATGACACAGTAAAATTGTGTACATAGGCCTATTTGTGGCTTCCAGAACTACGTTTTCATAAAACACTAAAAATGATTATATTGCTACCAAACACAAGTATTTCTGTAACATATTGAAATGAATGGTTATTCATACTGTGCATGTCTTTATTAGCATTTTTCTCCACTTCAGTCAAACATAGATGCACAAAGGTGAGCAGGTTAGATGGATTGGCCATGCTAAATTGTTCCTGGGTAGTGTTTGGGGATAGGGTGGGGAATTGTGCCTAGGTACGGGGCTCTTTCAGAGGGTCAGTGCAGATCCGATAGGCCGAATGGCCTGCTTCTGCACTGTAGGGATTCTATGATTGTTTAAAAAATAATCTTTATTGTCACAAATAGGCTTACATTAACACTGCAATGAAGTTACTGTGAAAAGCCCCTAGTCGCCACATTCCGGCGCCTTTTCGGATACAAAGGGAGAATTCAGAATGTCCAAATTACTGAACAGCATGGGCGTCATTCTACGACCCCCCGCCGGGTCGGAGAATGGCCGTTGGCCGCCGTGAATCCCGCCCCCGCCCCCGCCGAAGTCTCCGCTCCCGGAGATTGGGCGGGGGCGGGAATCGGGCCGCGCCGGTTGGCGGGACCCCCCGCTGGATTCTCCGGCCAGGATGGGCCGAAGTCCCGCCCAGGAATTGCCTGTCCCGCCGACGTAAATCAAACCTGGTATTTACCGGCGGGACCAGGCGGCGTGGGCGGGCTCCGGGATCCTGGGTTGGATGGGGGGCGCGGGGCGATCTGACCCCGGGGGGTGCCCCCACGGTGGCCTGGCCCGCGATCGGGGCCCACCGATCCGCGGGCAGGCCTGTGCCGTGGGGGCACTCTTTCCCTTCCGCCTCCGCTCCGGCCTCCACCATGGCGGAGGCGGAAGAGACTCTCCCCACTGCGCATGCGCGGGAATCTGACAGCAGCCGCTGATGCTCCCGCGCATGCGCTGGGAAACTGACAGCGGCCGCTGACGCTCCCGCGCATGCGCCGCATTTCCGCGCCAGCTGGCGGGGAAACAAACGCCATTTCCGCCAGCTGGCGGGGCGGAAATCCCTCCGGCGTCCGCCTAGCCCCTCAATGTTCGGGCTAGGCTGCCAAAGATGCGGAGCCTTCCGCACCTTTGGGCCGGCGCGATGCCCGTCTAATTGGCGCCGGCTTTGGCGCCAGTCGGCAGACATCCCGCCGTTGGGGGAGAATTTCGCCCCATGTCTTTCGAGACTTGTGGGAGGAAACCAGGGCACCTGGAGGAAACCCACGCAGACACGGGGAGAACGTGCATTCTCCACACAGACAGTGACCCAAGCCGGGAATCGAACCTGGGATCCTGGAGTTGTGAAGCAACAGTGGTACCCACTGTGCTACCGTGCTGCCCTCATAAGGATTGAACCGACATTGCAGGCCACGCTGAGCATCACGAACCAGCTGTCTATAAATGTAGAAAGGAATTTTTAACTCCCAGATGCTTGGCTTGTATGGCACAAATGCCTAGGAACTGCAGTGAATGGCTTGTTCAATTTCACTGGTTGGGCTACACTGACACTAACATTCTGCTGGCTAGCTGTTCACCTGAAATGGGCATCCTGAAAGGCGCTATATAAATGCAAACCTTTCCTTTCTCAGTTCAATGCTTGATTTGTAGGAAACACTAAAAATGATGGGATTTTTTATTTTTATCTTCCACATTTCAACATGCACATATTAATAATGTGTTCAAGTTGTTGCCTGTATCCTGCACTATTAAACTATGTTTCCATATGAAGACCATAGTGATAGTAAAGTGGCATAGTCTCCTGTGATTCCGTTTCCCTGCAATCTTCATTTGACTCAAGTCGGGTAGCCAGAGTAGTAGCAACTTGACAGTGATTCATGTTTTTCCTTTATAACATCCCACACAGGGGTCACTGTAAACAGACAAAATTTTATACCTGCAGGGTGCTGACTTCCCAATTTTAATATTACAGAGTTGTTTCACTCTATAACTTGCCTGCCAGCTAAATTTACTGGTTTTGTTAACAGAATGTTCTTGCAGGCATGGTCTTTTCTATAACCTTCCCCTATATCATCTAAATTATATATATCTGAGGTTTGATTATACATAAAACGGTTCATTATAGTTAACCAGATTATATTAGCACTTGTTTACTCCACTAATGGATTTAATTAATCATTCTAAGCTTCATAACAAATTTCACCACGTGTACCTGGTCAGATGCATTAAGTACCTACAATTTGAAGCTTAAAATACATGATGCTCAAATTCAGCACCTTAATCACCGAATAACCTCAATCTGTCTCATATGTAACATGGCTTTTTATAACACATATACTGTGTCATTGTTCCAAATGCCATAACCAGATTTTAAATCAAATTCATCTTAAGTAATTATTTATTTCATCATACCATTGTGCCACTAGATATGCTAATCTACTGCACATGGGGTGGGGAGGGGGGTGCAGTGGGGGGGGGGGGGCGGGGGGGGAGGTGGAGGAATGGGGGTTGGAGCTGGTGGGGGATGCTAATGTTCTGAGATTGGGAAACTCAGAAGAACCATTTTCCCAAATATCCTGCAAAATGTAATTGTTGTGCTCTTTTTTTAAAAATAGTTTTATTCAAGGATTTTTTACATGTATACACAAAAATATCAGAAGACCCAACATCAACCTGAACAAACAGCCACAAATCCCCAACCTCCCCCGATAACAACACCCCACCATATCCCACCTTCCTCATTTTTACCCGCATCCCCATATCCTGGATTTTGGAGTGTTTCACGGCGGCCAACGGCCATTCTGATCACAGGGTCATTCTGATCATGGCGGATCGCTGAGTGTGGTTGAGGAAGCAGGTGGTGGTTTGTGAAATATGATGGTTGTTGTGGCGATGCAGATTGGTTGTTGGGGAGAAACAGATTGGTTGTGAGAGAGGAAGGATTTACTTTCACTTGACCCACAAGAAGTTTTGTAAAAGCTCAGGTCATCTCACCTTTCAACTGCTGGGTTTGCTGAGGCCCAGGAAAAATGACCTGCTGTGATTAAAAATAGGATGACTGTTAAAATAAAGGCACAAAATCTGATAATAATATTGAAATTACCAATCTGCTTCCCACGAGTGGGTTGGCCACCTACCCCTTGTTACAACCCATTAAAACTGGAAGAGGGCATATTTGAAGCAGGTTTAGTTGCTGTTTTGCATTATAACCTCTGCCACAACCCCAAATCACTCACTCTTTGAAATTTAGATTCAGCCCAATAACTTCTTGGTTGCAAATCAGTTGCAGAAGCTATTTTGGGATCATCAAGATGAAAATAAAAATGTCAGTCACCTTTAATCTAGACTATCAGTAATTCTATGTTTATATACCAAGCAAAAATAGGTGATTTTCTGTCACAATCTTGGTTTGGGCCTTCATAGGGGTGGATGGTCCAGGTGCCAGCCTGGTTTAAGTTTAAGCCTCCTTTTAATATGTAAATAAGAGGCCCTTTGTCATACACAGTACCTCAATATTAATTTTAATACGAACCATTGAGTTGGAAGTCAGAAGACTGAAGAACTACAGCACCACCATTGGTGGGCAGGTGTAATTACAATGTGACAAAGTTTACAAAAACAGTTTCCATTTTAAATGTGGTTATACAAATGATTGATGCAAATTGGCATGAAGTGCTCACAGAAGTAAGATTTTTCAAAATGTATTCATGGGATGCGAGCATCGCTTTATTGCCCATAGCTGAGGGCATTGAAGAGTCAACCACATTGCTGTGGATCTGGAGTCACATATAGGCCGGGCCAGGTAAGGACGACAGATTTCCTTCCCTAAAGGACATTAGTGAACCAGATGGGTTTTTATGACAACTGACAATAGTTTCATGCACATCATTAGAAATTTAATTCCACATTTTTAATTGAATTCAAATTTCACCATCTGCCATGGTGGAATTCAAACCCAGATCCCCAGAGCATTACCCTCGGTCTCTCGATTAGCAGTCCAGCAACAATGTCACTGCCTCTCCTAATATAGTGTTGAATTTTGTTTGATTTACAAAGTAAAACAGTAAAGGGCAGAATTTTCAATCCAACCTGCTTGAAGATTCCGCAATTTTGCAATTCTCAAATGTACCACCCAGTCCCAGAAGTCATACATTTTTGCTCACCTGAAATCACCCACCTAAAATAATGATAGCCCCTCGCCCATTAGATTGAACAATAAATTATGTCAGGTGCTGACTGATGTGTTGGGTGTTCTGGATCACAAACAGGTCACCAACACTGGAAGTGGTGCAACTCTATTTTATTATAAGGTTAACTATATTAACATACTTGAACTGTGGGTAAATGCAATGCCTGCTTTAACTGTTGACCCTTGCCTAGTCCTAACCAGGTGATGCACCCAGCACATGGTGAATGTCTGTGTTGCAGGCTGTGAGCTCTGTGCTCCGAGCTGGCTGCTACTAGAATGAGCGCGAACTCTCCTGTCCCCTGTCTTTATAGTGTGTGTGCTCTCACTGGTGATTGGCTGCGGTGTTGTGTATGCTGATTGGTTCCACTGCATGTCCATCAGTGTGTGTATGTGTGTCTGCACCATAATATACTGGTGTATATTATGACATCCCCCTTATATATAAAGAACATGTGCCTGCGTGACAATAAATATCGTGTAGTGAATGTACCTGACTATGTGTGTGCGTGTTATTTACATGACTATGTACATGAGGCGAATCTATTTACACGGGAAGGTACCTGGTGCAGAGAAATAGGGTGTCACACCAACAACGAAATGAACATTATATACAAACTACTGGAACGATGAAACAGGATAACAGAACAGATCAAAGAGTCCAACATTGTAAAACTCAGAAGTCAAGTCTCTGAGGTGGGCGACGAATTCTGGTTGACCGTCAGGGTGGCACACCACTCGTCGTCTGGATCAATGATGTGCACCGACAGCGGCTGGTGGTTTTGATTCGGGCACAGCCTGTTCTTTGTTATAACAGCGACTTGAAAAGGCTCCCTCGGATTCTCGGTGTCACTGATCTGCGGGAAGTTGGAATCGGACTCGGTGAACATGGGTTGAATTGCCCGAACGTTCCTGCGAGGCTGGCTGAAGCGATGCGAATTGGCAGGCTGAGCTGCTCGACAGCAGGCAGCATAGTGGCCAAGTCTGCCACATCGTAGGCATTGTTGCGACTTTGCATGACATTGCCGCTTTAAATGGGCGGAGCCATAGTTGCCGCACGTCGTGACGTCAGTACGCTCGTTGCGCCACCATGCATGCACGGTGCGGTCCTGCGTGGTGCGCGACTGCGCACCACGTTCCTCCATGTCACCGTCCCCTCGTTTGGCGTGTACAAGCGCGGGAGGCCGCGAAAAGCGCGCGAAATGGCCGCCCTCATCCAGGCTGCAGCCTTGGAGGTGTTCAATTGTTTGGACCCGTTCCGCCTTGTGGGGACCTTGCCGCGCCGTTTCAGCCACCTGTATGTGGGAGTACCGGCTGGTGGCATTTTCATGCAGGACACAGGTCTCGATGGCAGTCGCTAGGGTGAGTTGCTTAATTTTGAGGAGCTGCTGACGCAGGGGGTCCGACAGAACACCAAATACGATCTGGTCACGTATCATGGAGTCAGAGGTGGGCCCGTAGCCTCAGGACTGCGCAAGGATGCAGAGGTGTGTTAAAAAGGATTGGAAAACCTCGTCCTTACCCTGCAAGCGCTGCTGGAACAGGTATCTTTTGAAGCTTTCATTGATCTCTATGCTGAAGTGGGTATCGAATTTGAGGAGAACCGTCTTGTACTTTGTCTTGTCCTCGTCGTCTGCGAATGTGAGGGAGTTGAAGATGTGGATGGCGCATTGTCCGGCCGTGGAGAGGAGCAGAGCAATCTTCCTGGTGTCCACGGCGTTCTCCCTGTCCGTGGCTTCGAGGAAGAGCTGGAAGCGCTGTTTAAAAATCTTCCAATTGACCCCGAGATTGCCGGTGATGCGGAGCGGCAGCGGCGGGTTGATGTTCTCCATACTTCAGGATGCCGGAATGCTGATTAGTTGCAGGTGGGTCTCAGAAGTGCTGGTATGCAACAATTCCTTGTACCATGATGTGTTGGGTGTTCTGGATCACAAACAGGTCACCAACACTGGAAGTGGTGCAACTCTATTTTATTATAAGGTTAACTATATTAACATACTTGAACTGTGGGTAAATGCAATACCAGCATTAACTGTTGACCCTTGCCTAGTCCTAACCAGGTGATGCACTCAGCACATGGTGAATGTCTGTGTTGCAGGCTGTGAGCTCTGTGCTCTGAGCTGTCTGCTACTAGAATGAGCGGGAACTCTCCTGTCCCCTGTCTTTATAGTGCGTGTGCTCTCACTGGTGATTGGCTGCGGTGTTGTGTATGCTGATTGGTCCCATTGCATGTCCATCAGTGTGTGTGTCTGCACCATAATATACTGGTGTATATTATGATACTGACAGCAACCCTCCAAGCATCCAGATTGTTGTAGGCCTTACACAAATATTGCTGAATAATTGTGGAGATGCACATTAATTTTCTGAAACAATTAATTATCCTTACATAACTTACTCCATTGGCTATCTGGGACTTTGTTCATATTTATTAAATATATTGTTCACAGACCGATCAAAGTACAAGAGGTAACAGCAACAAAACAATTTGCAATGGTCAAAACAAGTTAAGATCAACTGCGCGAGAGGGGGCAGCATGGTGGCACAGTGGTTAGCACTGCTGCCTCACAGCTCCAGGATCCCGGGTTCAATTCCAGCCTCGGGTGACTGTCTGTGTGGATTTTGCACTTTCTCCTCATGTCTGCGTGGGTTTCCTCCGGGTGCTCTGGTTTCCTCCCACAGTCTAAAGATGTGCAGGTTAGGTGGAATGGCCATGCTAAATTGTCCCTTCATGTCCAAAAGGTTAGGTGGGGTTACTGGGTCACGGGGATAGGGTGGGGGGTGTGGGCTTGGGTAGGATGCTCTTTCCAAGGGCCGGTGCAGATTCGATGGACCACTGTGAGTTCCTGCCCCATCCACACAGAGAGCTCAGATGCTGTCTGGGAGTGGGGGGGGAGGGGGTCAGACATTGAAGGCCCCAGCAAGCACCACTAATGAAATTCCTCTGTGTGCCTTATCCCTCTATCTGCATGGACTCACTGCTCTGGACAACCTGATGTGCATCAGTCACATTACACACAATCTAGTGGGTTATTTGTAAGATTGGAAGAATGAGAAAGATACTTGAAGCCCAATTACTCTCAACCCCATCTTGTCTCTTTGTGCAAGATAGAAGAGAGGGAGAGGGAGGCAGCCTGACCTCAAGAAACTCATTGGCTTTGAGAAGCAGGAAGCCCAGTTTCTACGGAGGAACCAGGTCAAACCTGTGTTGATGGAAAGGTTGACGGGCAGCCTCCATCCAGTAAGGATCTTTGCGTAATGAAGTCACATAGAAATCTAAGGGTCATGCATGCCTCCATGTTGGAGGCAGCTCATGCAGTCGTTCGCTCTCTTCTCTCTCACTGGTGGTAGCAGGAAGAGGACAAGCAAAAAAGAGGAAGTCCTGTCCAGCAGTTTATCTTGCCTACAGAGGACTGAGGATATTGGGGAGGAGGAAGAAAGTGCAGCTATAGATAGAAGCATCACAGATGCCACTTTCACGTCCCACCACTGCAGACAGGTCCTGGAGGAGTCCGCCTGCTCTCTGCTGAATTGGTGCCGGCATGTGAGCACATTTAGGTCTTCCTGAGGTGTGTACCGGATGCCATGGAGAACCGGTTTGAGCAGAATGTCCAGTTTCTGCTGGAGACTCGCACAGACATGCACTCCATTGCTGTAGCCATGGGTGAGCTTTTGCTGGAGTTGTGCGAGAGGGGGTTTGGGCACCTCAAACTCCTTGCAAGCACCCCTTCCCCTCAAGGAGTCAGGGAGGAGCCCGTGGGAACCAAAAAGAAGGAGGGGCAGCTGTTGGACACACCTGGGATCTCCACTCAGGACTATGAGGCTGTCTGGATCTTCTGAATCTGTGACCCCTTCAGCCTCAGCATCTGTGACCACAGAGTGAGCAGGACAGCCAAAGTAAATGGGGACCCTCCAAGGACTTGGTTCTCCACAGAACAGCTGCCAAGATCATCCAAGATGATAGGGCTGGCTGGTCAGCAGGCTGTCTGCACCCCTGCTGCAGATGTCAGGTGAGCACTATAGTAAATGGTTTGGGAATGCAAGATTAATATGTTTTGATTTCACATGCAGTTCCGCGGGTGCACTATGAGTGTTAATCTAATGTACTTTTGTAAATAGACTACACTTGCACTTTAATGATGTTTGATGAGATTTATTTGTGATTTGTCGTCCCGTGTCCCACCACCATCTGCACCCTTGCACCCCCCCCTCCCCCACCCTCGGGTACACCTCAAGCTATGTCCTCCAGAATTATGCATGGGAAGGGAGGCAAGGGCCCTTGTGCGCCAAGGCCAAGAAATCTGCATACGCTGAGCCTTTGGGCTTCATTTGCTCATCTGTCCCAATGCTCTAGCATTGCTGGGGTCTTCCTTCAGTTGTCCAGTTGAGGTTACCTGCAGCTCTGCCCAAACGATAATCCAACTCCCATCCAGCATCTTGTGATCTACATCACGAGGCTCTGCTTAGTTTGGTGCAGCCATGACATTTGTTACGTTTGGCGTGCACTCAAATACCTTTACCTCTCCCCCACTGACCCTTCACCCCTATAACCATTGGCCTCCAGGTAGCACCTTCCAAAAGTAATCTTTCAACCTGTGCCTATTACCCTCCGTCCCATGCAGGTGAATATTGGGGCAGGGGAAGGGAACGCTTTCCCTTCCTGAGGAGTCCAGCCCAATGAGTGTAGATCTGCCATCTCATTCTGTTGACCCCCAGAATCCACTCCTTCTTCAATTTCCCCCTCCAACAACCCTGTTCACCCCTTCACCCACCATTGCCACACACTCACCAACCACACTACTAGGTCCCACTGCTTCCAACAACTCTCACCATCCATTCCTATCACTGATTACCTGAGTATGCCCCCCCCAAAGACTCATCAGTTGACACCAGGATCCCTCCCTCTGAACACTTTCCCCTCTTCCCCTGCGTGCCCACTCACATCTCGCCCTTGTCCATTCATATGTCCATTCATATGTGCATATCCCCCCCTGCCCATTTACATCTGCATTCCCATGTCCGTTCACGCTTGTACACCCCCATGCCTATTCACACCTGCACACTCCCATGCACGGATTCTCATTCTCACTTGCACACTGCTCCTCCCCGCCAATACCCCACTCTTCCCACCCAACCACTCTATAAACCAGCTCATGATCCCCAGTGCATCCCTCTTTTTCTCCTACCACATAAACATGTGCTCACCCCCTGCTAGGCTTCTACATCCACCCCACATCTTCATTCTTCACCTGACTATCTAATCCCCTGCCCAACACAGACCATTGTTGCCCAACAGCACCTCATGCAGTCATAGAATCCCTACAGCGCAGAAGGAGGTCTTTCAGCCCATCAAGTCTGCACTGACCCGCCAAAAGAACACCCTCACCCGGCCCAGTACCCCAGCGTATCCCGTTGGGCCTTTTTTTATCTTGGCAGATGCACACTTTAAATTGTTGGAGATACACCACTTGAGCTTCACGACCTCCCACGCTACCATCAAGAAAATATGATACAGTCTTTTCACGCATGCCATACCAGAAGACCTGTTTTCCAACAGTGGCACTGCCTTCACCAGCAGATAGTTCCAAAGCTTCATGTAGTCCAATCAGACATACTAGAAAAGAACCCTATCAGCCGTCATTAAATGGGCTAGGAAGATGGGCAGTGCAGGCCTTTAAAATGGCCATAAAAAAGCAACCACCCCTCATACTACAACAGGAATCATAGAATTCCTACAATGCAGAAGGAGGCCATTTGGCCCATCAAGAATGCATCGACCTGACTTCCGGTGGCAGCTATGAAGGATTAAGTCGCATATTTAGTGGCTCCCGTTCGGGTCAGACTTTTGGACCTTTTCCTCTGATTTTTTAGCAGACTTGATTTGAAAAATTGATGACAGAGGCAATTGTGTACTTGATTCCAACATGTGGTGGCGGGGGGTGGGGGGTGAGGTGGGGTGGGGGAGTCGGCATGGTTGCGTATGGAGGCGGTTTCATGTAAGGGCACCAGCTTGGGAGCGTTGATAACGGTGCCATATGTTTATGGAGGGGAGCTTTCCTTGGTTGAGGGAGCTGGAGGAGAAAATTGGATTGGCGAGTGGAAATGAATTTAGGTACCTGCAGGTGTGGGACTTCCTACGTAGGCAGGTCTCAACCTTCCTGCTCCTACTACCAAGGGGAATACAGGATAGGGTAGTTTCCAGAGTGTGGGTGCGAGAAGGGAATGTTTCTGACATCTATAAGGAACTCATGGGGTCAGAGGATACGCAGACTGAGGAGCTGAAGCGCAAGTGTGAAGAGGAGTTAGGAGGAGAGATAGAGGATGGTCTCTGGGCGGATGCGTTGAGTAGCGTCAACGTTTCCACAATACGTGCCAGGCTCAGCCTGATACAGTTTTAGGTTGTTCACCGGGCTCACATGATAGTGGCCCGGATGAGCAGGTTCTTTGGGGTAGAAGACACATGTGCAAGGTGTGCAGGGGGGCCAGCGAACCATGTCCACATGTTCTGGACATGGCCAAAGCTCAGGGGATTCTGGCAGGGGTTTGCAGATGTCATATCCACAGTGTTAAAAACAAGGGCGGCACCAAGTCCGGAGGTGGCGATTTTCGGGGTGTCGGTAGATCCGGGTATCCAGGAGGAGAAAGAGGCAGACGTTCTAGCCTTTGCTTCCCTGGTAGCCCGGAGACGGATTCTATTAGCTTGGAGGGACTCAAAGCCCCCGAAGTCGGAGACCTGGCTATCTGACATTGCTAGCTTTCTCTGTTTGGAGAAAATCAAGTTCTTCTTGAGAAGGTCACTGTTAGGGTTCACGGAGGTGGCAACCGTTCGTCGACTTCTTTGTGGAAAATTAATCGTCAGCAGAAGGAGGGGGGGGGTTAGTTTAGCTTAGAGTAGGGGGTTAATAAAGGTGGGACCTGTAAGGGGGGAAGCAGGCATTTGCACTATGTTTATAGACTCATGTACATTGTTTATTTTGTTGTTGTAAAACCAAAAATACCTCAATAAAATGTTTATTTTTAAAAAAGAATGCATCGACCCTCTGAACGAGCTCCCTACCTCAGTCCAATCCCCCACCCTATCCCCGTAACCCCACCTGAGGGCAATTTAGCATGACTAAACAACCTGGCCTTTGGACTGTGGGAGGAAACCGGAGCACCCGGAGGAAACCCACACAGACACGGGGAGAATGTGCTAAGTCCACACAATCACTGGGTCCCTGTTGCTGTGAGGAAGCAGTGCTAACCACTGTGCCACCATTCCGCCACTGCCGTTTCTCTGGGTGTTCCAATTTTCTCCCACAGTGCAAACATAGTGCAGGATTGGTGGATTAGCCATGATAAATTGCTCCTTCGTGTCAAAAGGTTAGGTGGCAGGGGCGTGGGCCAGGGGAGGATGCTCTTTCGGAGTGTCGGTGTAGACTCAATGGGCCGAATGGCTTTCTTCTGCACTGCAGTGATTCTATGATTCTATAAAATTAATTCTTTTAAAATCACATATTACAAGAACAGTGGCAGAAAAAAACCCAAGTGTGCTTTTAAAATCTTTTGACCATAATCTAAATTTAAACATATGAACACTTTTAGGCATGCCACACGTAAAGATATATAATAATATAGCGCAGATTTAAATTGTTTCACAGATTGAAAACCTATCTTCACTTATAAATAATTACTTTTAACTATAAAAAGAATTAAACATTATTTTAAAAGAACAAATAACAACAGCAATGCTGATATCAAAGAAAGTGCAAAAAATGCTGTTAAAAAAATCTACCTACTTTTAAAACACTTGTTAAATACGCTGCCTTCAATATAAATCTGCTGCTTAAATGTCTGCCCTTAATGTGCGCTCCCAACCTGGCCCAAGCATAAGGGGCCAGGGCTGCACTCCTGCGCCCGCTGGAACCTGCGCAAAATGTCACGCTGGAGGCTCGAGGCTGCATCTAGAAGAAAAAGCTCGCTGCAATAGCTGAGCGTAGGTAAGTGGTCATTTTTCCATCTTAGAATCAGTGGCCCATGGCTTTCTGCTGCCTGCCAGAGGTTACAGTCCAATATGTGATACGTGCCGATATGTGATATGCTATGGTGAGCTATCAGCTCAACTAAGCTATATGATGATTGACCAGTCTGACTGAATTGCTGCATTGCCTTGCCAATACTTTGAGAAGGACTTTTCTGCAGTTTGCATCATGTATGGGGAGCTGATAAATGAAAAGTATTGCAAACCTTTCAGATTACAGTTCTAGTTCTACTTCTTTTGTCAGCTATTAGTGTCGATGGGTATGTTCCTTTTCTCACTTCTTCTATCACCCATTTACATTTTCAATAATAAAATTGTTTACCAACAGCTTACATTTTGGAGCATAATCTTGACAAAAAGTGCACGATTTTTCAATTCCCTTCTTCGCGTTTGATATGAAGTGGATTGTACAACTGAAGTTAGAGAGCTCACAGTGCTGTCAATGAGCAAATATTTCAAATGATTTGACCAAAAACCTGACACAATTGGAGATGGGAAGAAATTGGGGAGATCAGTTCACACAACTACATATATTTTTAGCATAAGTTTCAGTACCAGCAGGATCTTTGCATTTTATTTAGAAAAGCGAAGCAAGTTCCTCAGTTTAGCACAGAGTTGTCTGTCCTACGTTTGAAAATTTCCAATGATCCGAAAAGAGAAGAGTTGAATTTTCCAGTCCACACCACAGTGGTGGGGGTGTGGGGGGTCAGGCAGGATTGGGGGAACATTGTGGCAGGAGCAAAAGAATAATTTCCCTGCCAGCATGAAATGACTGCACTAACGTGTGCTCCAGAGTCTGGCTTGAACTCATTTTGCATCCTATTGATGGGATAAAGATTAGGGCCCAACTGGAATTGGTCCCCTCCACCATCTGCCCAATCATCCGCTTTGCCAGGGGGATTTCATACCGGCCCAGAACACATGCAAATGTCGATATTTCCCTGAAGGCAGCCTGCGGAGATCATAAGATGGAGGCCTTCAGCGACTGCGGACTCTGGACCACCCAGGTGCAGCAGTCAGTGAGTGGGTGGAGCATCAAGCTAGTGGATCTTCTCAGCCCAGCAGCTTCCAGGAGGTGGACATTCTCGCTGTGTCTGGATTATTGAGGGTGGCACGGTGGCACAGTGGTTAGTTCAATTCCGGTTGGGTGATTTGCTGTCTGGAGTTTCTACATTCTCCCCGTGTCCGTGTGGATTTCCTCCGGGTCCGCCCATTTCCTCCCACAGTCGAAAGATGTGCAGGTTAGGTGGATTGGCCATGCTGAATTGCCCATTACTGTCCAGTGATGTACAGGTTAGGTTATGGGGATAGGGCAGGGGAAATGGGCTTAGGTAGGGTGCTCTTTCAGAGGGTGAATGCTGACTCAATGGGCCAAATGGCCTCCTTCTGCACGGTAGGAATTCTATAGTTGTATTCTAGAGTTCCAGGAAACCCATGCAGACACGGGGAGAATGTGCAATACACAGTCACTCAAAGTCCGAATTGAACTCAGGTCCCTGGTGTTGTGAGGCAGCAGTGCTAACCAGTGTGCCACCGTGTTACCCGTATTACTATGTTTCTACCTTGTTTACTTCAATTATCTTATTCATTTATAATTATCTCAGAATTAAATATTATGTTTTGATGTTTCAATAAGACATTTATTGAATGGGCAGCACGGGAGCATTGTGGATAGCACAAATGCTTCACAGCTCCAGGGTCCCAGGTTCGATTCCGGCTTGGGTCACTGTCTGTGCGGAGTCTGCACATCCTCCCCGTGTGTGCGTGGGTTTCCTCCGGGTGCTCCGGTTTCCTCCCACAGTCCAAAGATGTGCGGGTTAGGTGGATTGGCCATGCTAAATTGCCCATAGTGTCCAAAATTGCCCTTAGTGTAGGGTGGGGTTACTGGGTTATGGGGATGGGGTGGAGATGTGGACCTTGGGTAGGGTGCTCTTTCCAAGAGCCGGTGCAGACTCGATGGGCCGAATGGCCTCCTTCTGCACTGTAAATTCTATGACATTTGTAGAAACTTGTACAGTTTAATGGAAACCTTTTATTAACAAAAACAACTTTATCAATACCAAACTTTGAAAGCAGTTAACATTTAACTTAATGTATAACTTTATCAGCTGACTAATGACATTTTGCGTAATAACCTCAATTTTTACTAATTTCTTGCAATAAAATATATTTTCTCACTTAAACATAACAGTCAATAAAATATATATTTTCCACATAAATACAACAGTTCTGTATATTTGTAAAGGAGAGAGAGGGCGAAGGGGAGAGAGGGAGGGAATCAGATGAGGAGGGAAAGAGGGTTCAGAAATATTAATTGTTAATTTTACAAGTCAAAGTCCGAAAGCAGCAGCTGCTGAAGTGCAATATCCGGCACACATCTTCTCTGGCATCATTTCGGGATGTCCTTTGCCTGTACATTCTTAGGGGTGGGTAATTGCTTCCTCGCCAGGCAGAGATACAGCCTGAATCTTCTCTCAAGACCCCAAGGCTACGTCAAAGCTTCAAAAGAAGTTCAAGGATTTTAGGAGGCCAAGCTATTAGTGTGATGACCCAGCAGAGGTGAAGCATGACTACAGATTTTGAATCTGCAGTGGATAAAGCACTGCAGTCAGAGAGATAGTTCACATTAGCTTACGTTTGCATACGTCAACTAAGGCATTACACTTTGTTAAAGCTTTGAATTTGTCTATATATATGTTTCTGGAACATTCCTCTTCATTCAGCTGAGGAAGGAGCAGCGCTCCGAAAGCTAGTGACATCGAAACAAACCTGTTGGACTTTAACCTGGTGTTGTAAGACTTTGTACTGTGCTCACCCCAGTCCAACACCGGCATCTCCACATCAAAGCTTTTGAAGTAATCACTGAGGCATGTAAAGATGAACATTACATCAGGGAGAGTCTTAAACAACACAGCTTAAAATACATTGCAAAATCCAAATGTACCTTAGCTCTGAATCAGCTTGGAGGTCAGGCGTGCTAACATTAGAGTCCTTGAAGGAATCAATAGCACCAGTATTGAGGCCATGATCACCTGGAACCAACCCCGCTGGGGTTCAGTCAAGAGTTCCGACTGTCAAAGCAAATCTTCTTCACCCAGATCAAGGAAGGATCCCAAACATGAGGAGGACAAAAGAAGCTCTTCAAAGACACCTTGAAGGCTTACCTCAAGAAATGAAACAAAGACTTCAATGCCTGGGAGACCCTTGTTCAGAAGAAACTTAGATGGAGGAAGCTCCTGATTGAAGGGATACAATTCTTCGAGAAGACCCGGTGACAAATGGATGCCTGGAGAACGAGCCTGAGAAAGAAATACCCGTGGCCTAGAGTTAAAGGACTGATCCCACATTTTGGAAACTTCTGCCAAGTGAGTGATTGAAGATGCTGCTCTAGGATCAGGCACTTCAGTCACGCAAGAGGCCACAGAATCCGTGCCCAGTAACACGGAGTATCTTAGGTGGACAATCAAAGTCGTTAGCGAGTGATAACCGCATTCTATCCATTATAGTTCCTTTAATGTAATAACATCCTCATGACAGACCAAAGTTTAAAAAAAATCTTTCTTTCACGTTCTGTGACTCCAAACTCACTTTATACAGGAAAGTAGCTTTTTAATGGAATTAACAGCCTCATGACAAACCAAAGTTACAAATAAATCTTCTTTTCACTTTATTTGCATTTGAAACATATTTATAAATGCTAAACACTAATAGTATAAAATGTTAATCTCCCAAACAAATGTCTCCCTAAATCTCCTGCCTCTGCTCGATGATCCTTGACCGAGAAATAAAAATGCAAATAAAAAGGTGTAAAAACTTACTTCACATTGGACAAGTTGACCAAGTTAGTGCTGTCCATGGATTTTTAATTCAGCAGGTCCAGCGCAACTCATGAGTTCAATCTGTCAAAAATAGGCGGGCAAGGCTGTGCATCCGCACTTCCGGGTCATCACGCCGCACACGTGCAGCGGTCCAGCGACTTAAATCAGAACCCAAAAAGAAGTTAAGGGCTAACCACCCATAATTCACAGCCCAGTGCCCTGCACCTGGGAGAGCAATACCCTGGCATGGAATTTTGAGGTAACCTTTCTAAATCTCTGAAGACCTTGTGAGACAATATGCCCCATTTTAAATAATCTAAACAGCCAATTAGATCTTTGGCATCCGTTAGTTATATTTAGAACTGTGCATGCAGTGAGCTATGATGGAAACTTGGTGGAACTCTCTCTGAATAGAACAAACAAATTTGGATTGAAGTGGAATAAGGGAAATACCCTGCGGTAAACCTACCTCACAACACTGTGAAAGGCACATGTTGACTGTTTTTAATGTTACACTTAAGAATGAACCTGGGCCATTGTTTCCAATCCTATTGAGTATCTGCCGAAATGGAAATGACTGTAGCCCCCCCCCAAAAAAAGTCCCAGGATCAGAGTGGCAATGTGTCGGCCCTGGGAAAATGTTTCCAACAACAAATAGCACAAACCAAATTCAATTGGGCCTAATCAATTTCAGGGTAATTGCATGTTATTCCTTGCACGTGTGTCTTATTCCAAAATTAATATTGCCTTGTAACTGGCGCTTACTGTCTTCTAAACCATTATAACACTCCCAAGTAATTAGATGTTTATTTCCATGAGAATGCAGTAATAAACTCTACAGCCTAACTCTTCAAAAGTATAATTTGCCATGGTTACAAAACAAATCTGTTGATTCATAACACCAATGACCTGTTGGAAGAATCTACTATTTGTGAGTAAGTGAGTACGGAGTTCCCTTTCACCGAATTGACTTTTGAAAATGTATCCCTAATAAGCACTTGATTACTGTACATTAGTATGCTCATATTTTATTCTAGGCAGGAAGTAATGATGCCTTACAGTTCTAGAGCGTGGGAGGGAGCCATGAGAATACTAGTATCAAAACAGAGGTAGAAGCCTCCAAAGCAGTCTATAAATGTAAAGGATTATGGATATTTCACTTCCCAATGCACAGAGACAAAATTACATGATGTAACCATTTTTACAACCAAAAACAAAGGCAGCAATGCCTATGAACTTGAGCAATGTATGGTACCTTGAAAATCTTTTAGCAATAGCAAGAAAACCAGAAAGGAGGCTGTCCTTAATGTTTTGTAACCACTGAAAGTTGCTGTGGAACAGAGATATTTTTCAGCAGAATGGTCTTGCCTCAGTTGCTTTGCATCGAGAATAGAGTGCTATAAATTGCTTTATCCTTTTGCCGCCCAGATATTTAATATTTCTAGGCTTCGAATAGGAAAAGATTAAAATTGTAAATGTGAAGTATGGATCTGAATCATAATTTAATTTTTTTTAATTGGAAAATCACAATGCAACTTTAAATCACATATAATGGGCATATGAATAATGCATTTATATTGTAGTTAGTTCAAAAGACATTGATATAATATACATCTCTAGGTCCATGTACAGTCAGTTTTATCTTGCATCAATTTCAGAAAGGTTAGATTTTTGTAGCTTATGTGGGCAACATTAAGAGAAATAAGAAAGCTGAATTAAGTGGTCTTTACTTATCTTTGCATTATGCTTTTTCAGGTTTGAAATCATATATTAAAACGATCCATGTACTTAACTTCCTTCAAACCAAACTTTTAATCTCTCAAGTGACATCAAGTTCAGTTAACTCTTACGAACCAGAAAACGTAATTTACTTATAGAAATTATGCACCACTGGCTTAATAATGAATGCACATATGTTTCATATAACATTTCCAACACACTTGTAAATGCAAATAAAATTCATATAAATTCGAAACTAATGGGGACTGCGTCCTCTTTTCTAACTCGGCATTTAAAATAACAAATCCACACCGAGGAGGATGATGCATAAATGTTACAGTATACAATCTAGATATAATATTTTGTGATAGGAATTCATAACTAAAAGCTTTCAGCTAATAGGGATGAGTAAAATAGTTCAAGAGATAGAATGGCTCTTCCATTTCTATTTGCTTAATAGAAACACTAAAGTTATCAAATATGTAAGGGAATTGATTGCATTAATTTAAACTTATATCCCTTCCTTTTAACAAAACTATATTTGACAGCAAGTACCTTTATTGTTTTGACTTTGAAGCTTTTCTGCTTTACGCATTTGTCTGCAACCCTCTCAACTAAAGAGAATTACTTGCAGGTATATTTTTTTCTAATTTAAAATAATGTCAAGCTTAATGAGGCCCATATTATTAGGACAGAAATCCTGTTTGGTGTTCTGGACTTAATTGGAAACAAAAATCTTTTCAAAGTGGTTGTGAAAAATTATAACCTGGGGTAGAAAAGGATGTAGTCAGCTTTGTTCTGAAATATACCTAATAATGTCTGTCCTTTCGTAGTTATAATTATGGCCTGAGTTACTCTATAATAATCTTGAAGTAAGATTAAACCTTTTCACCTTTGAATGGAGGGTTCTTCTTTGAGCAATTAGAATGCTCGAGTTAATATTTACTTGGTTCAGCTTTTTTTTGAAGGAAAGACAAATCAACTGTACGTTACACGTTCTAAACTAAAATCACTGCCATTCTTGATTTGGAATGAAAGGAAAAGGACTGGCCTAACTCCACGTTTTTTTCCCCCTGCAGTTAACCTCGCAACGGTTCTCGTTTCCTGATGAAGGAACCAGTAGATATTTCAAAACTTTTAATGAAAACAAACATATTCAAACAGAAGGTAGAAATTACTTTTGTTGTTTTGAAGGCAATCTCCATAAAGACGTTGGGAAAGGGAGACTGCAACTTCAAGGTTTTCTGAGATAAGCTTCAAATTTAAACAAAAACCCAACTCAAACAGCTGAAAATCAACACAGCATTAAAACAATTACAGAATTGTTAAACTGGCTGACTGACTGCAATAAAAGAAACGGCGATGACAGAAATTAATTGACATGAATACAATGATACAGTTCGAGTTAAACTACGACATCCTGCATTAATGGGCCACTGCAAGCTGGAGCAAATGTCATTTATATTTTAGCCAATGTATTCGGCTAATTAGAGCAGCTTTTTGCACTAGAATTAAATTCATGAACCCGATCACTCACCTTTGGAAAGGGAAAAAAAATCATTTGAATTCAAAAGGAAAGGGCTTGTGTCAGATAAAACTTTATACATAGTCCTTTATAATGAGATAAAATCTACCCTTCTCCCCATTTCACAGCCATAATTGCTGATTATGTTGTTAGGCAGTAGCAGTTCTCCTTGCTCTCTCCTCCCCATCATTATTATTTAGTCTGGCATATGAGGGTGCTTCAAAGGCTGACTCGAGTGGTCTGAGTCTCATTTAGCACACACTTAAACCCCAGGTATGAACCTAGGTAAACACTGAATTGTTATCATTAATTATCCCTAGGGCTATCTGGTCATCTTTTGTTGCAGCTGACCCATATAATAATAAAGCTTTGGGGCATATTGTATTTCTTTGACAGATTAATTAGAAATTCAGCTGTAGAGGTACAAAGAAACTCGGTCATGAATATTTAAATAGACTGACACAAAAAATCATGAAAGGCTGCTGAACTACATGACAGACAGGGGATATTAGGCAAGTGATTCTAATCAATAATCTCTTGATCTCTTACATATTAATACACTGCCTGCTGTTATTAAGCTCCATAATAAGGGAGGGTAGAGAAAGTTAGTGTAGCTCTGCTGTAGGCCTCCAAAGCCCCTGGTGTATACACTAACTGACTGAGAAAATGCACAGAGGAACCAAACCTCAGCCTCTTCAATCTAATCCAATCTTAGGAATGGCAGCTCTGAGCATCACCAACTGGATAATTATTGGCCCTGACAAGGTGAAGGCGTTTGCAGGCAAATGAGATGGGAAGTAGGATAAGTCCCCAGACCACCCAGCACAGGGCAAGCTTACAACCAAGCACACTCTGCTGTTCAGACTTGTCTATGCTATCATGGGAAAGGTGGGAATCGCACTACCGTTTCAAGATGTGAAGGGGGTCACTAACAGGCAAGCATTCTAAGCGTGTTGATATTTCTGACTGGAACGAGAAGTCAACTGGACCCTACCCACAACACCTTTGATATGCAGCCACAGCCACAATAAAGCTGTGTTCAATTACGAGGCGCAATTGCTATTTTGGAAATGCTTTACAATTGTCAAACTGAATTAATTGGAATTTTTAAAAGAATCTAATCAGATACAGTGCAATGCAAACAGAAAACAAAACAACGTCAGTAGACCAGGCCTGATAGGGAAAATACTCTCTTAAGCAATTTGGCAGCTTGCCAGTGACACCAATGCACTCCCAGCACGCCAAAATAATAAGGCTCCATGTTCCGTTTATCACAATGAAGAAACAAAACTTTTTATAATGTTTAATTTTAATTCATGCGTCTTGCTCACAGTCAAGTAGGCCAAACAAAACCATATTTAGTCACTTCTGTATTTGTTTGGGAGTTCATATTTGTTGGCTTCAGTATGAAGATTTAAAAAAGTGTAAAAATAGTGGATCTGAGTACGGGTATAGTTGCAGGAAGAGCACATTGGGAATTGCGTTTGTAAGGGTGGGTAAAACTGACTTATTGAAAATAGCTTAAATGCATTTCAAGGGAAGCTAGATAGAACACAAGGAAGAAAATAGAAGGATATACTGATAGTAGATGAAGTAAGGTGGGAGGAGGCACGTACAGGGTATAAATACCAGCACTGTTGGCTGAATGGTGCGGCTTGTTTCTGTGCTGTAAGTTTGATTTCATTCAATGGCAAATAGCCTACATACAAAGTAATAACATACATTAATCTGGATGCTGAGTTGATATATAATTATAGCCAACCTTGTTGGTTTGTAGGATTGGCACATAGACTGTTTGCTCCAACGTTTCTCCTTTCACCATTTGCAAGATAATTTGATTTAATAAAAATGGAACAACCTTGCACCTGATATTTTGCGAAGCTACTATGGCCATAAAATTGAATACATTTCTCATGTTGTTGCGAACAGTCCTCAGTGATTTGTTCAGATCTGTCAAAGAGAGAACATACTGAGGCACACCTTTATCTAGGTTCCAGGGAGAGTTCAGTGGTATAAAGATCAGTGCAATTGTTACTTGCATTCTCGCATGTAAAGCTGGAGCTGCAGCTCTGTACAAGTGGCATCAGTTATGACCGACCTTGTTCATCAAACCTTTGTTGAATGGAAATGTAATGATGCACTTCTGGAAACTTAATTAGTGAACAAAAGGGGATCTATTTAACGATCTCCAAGAGCTCTAAAATGCCTCTGCCTAGGAGAACGCCACCCCCCCCCCCCCCGAGAGTTCTGATTGGTCACCCAGGCCAGGTGACCCTTACTTTGCTCTTAAAGGGACAATCACCACAGGAAGTCAATTGTGCACACAATCTCTCAGATAGACCAAGAGATCTCTATTGGATAGACATTGTGCGGGGGAAATTAATCAATCAGTTCCTCTTCAATGTGGGGTTTATCTCTCCTGGTCTTTTTCATTCAGACTTATAGTCAGACTAAGGCCTTCACAGACATAGCTACCAAGGCACATTGACCTACTGCTGCAGCAACACAACTCCTGTTGCTCTGCAAAGATTGTAATTGCTCCTCTAATGCCACAATTTGTTTGGTTTGAAGTTCAGAAAAAAAATGAGACAAATCAAAAGAGCAGCAATATATGGAAAGTAAGTCTTGATATGATTTTTACAGCCACTTAATGAGATGAACAAGTTTCCTGCTGAAAAATTCATTGCTTTCTATGGTCTTCACTAATGGCAAAGTGAAATTTCTGAAAAGGCATTTGGAATCGTCAACCTATACGTTACACCACATTTTTAGATTTATCCAGTGATCATGCCAATTAAACCAATAAATAATACTAAGGCCACATGTAGATTATATCCATCTATACAATAGAAATCTATTATAACTTCAATATTTTGGCCTGGTGGTGCAATCATTGTTATAGTTGGCCATTGCTCAGTAGTTTAATTTTACCTGTTATCTACATAACTCTTAATTTTATTGCCAGCACCTTCTTTTCCATTTCTCCCTCGGTCATTTATAATTAAGAAGCGATTATTTAATGGCACAGTTTTACAGAATTATAGAATTATGTCGCATGCAGTAAAGTCATTTAAAATTATTGCATGAATTAACTTTACATTATAGAAAAAAGGGATAAGGTGAATAAAAATAATCAGAAGACAGAAGAACTCGACTTAACTTAAACTTCATCCTCATTAAGATAGTCCTTTGAAGCAACGCATTTGCCTGTTACAATGCGATTCATATTTAATAGAATTTCCTACAACATACCATAAACTATAACATGAAAAAGTAATGAAACACGAGCCTTGTAGTAGAGATTACGGTGAGAACTTTATCAGGAAGGTGAGGATAATGAGAAACCGTTAATTAGTTCAAAAGGTGACACTTCAAAGTATTGAGTAACAGTTATTGAAAAAAGAACATAGGGTGGAATTATCCTATTTTGAGACTGGTGGGCCAGTAGCATTCTGAGGCCGTAAGATGGACCTCCTGAGCAAAGATCGATCTCCAGGAACATTCTGATGTTGGTTCACTGTCCTACCAAGACACTGACACTGGAAGATGCACTTGCAGATGTACTTCTCACCCACTACTGTGGTGTTCCAGGGTACACGGTTGGGGGCTTCCTCCATCCTGAGCTCCAGAGGTGGTCCCAAGCATTGTTCAGCTGAGTCCCAACATCTGCACACCACATTATTCCAAACATGCTTCATGCCAATGTGTTTTTCCCACCGGCATCACAGAGAATATAGCATGGGGGGTGTCAAACCTTCATTGGCCGGGAAGGCTGATGCCACGTGGTGAGGCTGCCAGATATACCCTGGTGGCCTGCCTGTGGGCTCACTGTTACGGGGAGGGTTTTTTCCTCTTGTTCTGTCACTCTATGCCATAAAGAGGTCTTCCCCCAATGGAAAGACACACCTCCACCTGACGACCCCCTGGAATTTTGATTCCCTCCCCCCACCCACATACCTTTCACGAGCCTATCTGACTGTCTCTGGTGAGCCCCTCACACTTAACTGGACCTCTGAGGATACTCCGTGTCTCGGGCCCACTGCCATCCCAGCAGTGGTCACTGCTCCTGGTGGGCAGAAGCCATGACTTCAAGTAGTTAGTTTCTTGACTATGCAAAATTCGGTTGTGGTTTCCAAGGCCACTGGAGGCAGGCTCGCCCCTAACTTTACTGCTGCTGAGCTGCTGAGTCTCTACATCAAATCCTGGCCAGATTAGTTTACATAATAAAATGTCAAAATAGAAAATACAAGAGGACAGATTGTGCAGTAGGCGACTCATATCTGAAAATAATTATAACCATCTGAATACATTTCATTTTACCTATATGAGTGCTCATAAACCAGTTTGGGAAATCATTTTTTTAGAAGGTTACATTGAGACCAAGTTGTTTTCTTTGAACTCTTAAATAAGAAAGATCTATTTTTGCAACGAGTGCCAAATAGTAGGCTGTAACTTATTAAGGCAACATCGATAAAATGATTGAGTTAATGGCTTCACTATGTACTAATATCCCTTGACAACAGTCATCTGTGATTCCATTTTAAATATCCAGGATGTTACAAAGTTTTGCCAGAAATTCCTAGATCCACTCTTTTGTACTGACGTCAGAAATAGGAAATGCCAGTAAGTGCTGTGATGGTGTTGAAAGGAAAGTACTTACAAATTTATAAGATTTTTCTTAAATGTGTGACAACTGTATGTCACTCACAGATGATAAAAATGCACTGTGATATGCTACATACGTCACTCTGACTTCCCTTATATCTTCCAAAATAGCCTTCACAAATGTAGGATTCTTATTTTATTGTTGGAGCAGACCACTCCCACCTTCAGAATGGTGAGGCATCATCTGAAAATTTATATACTGCAGGATGAATCTGAGAGAATACAGTTTAACAGAGGGACGAACGTCCAGTTAGAAACATTCTCCGCAATCGGCGCGATGTCCGCCGACCGGCGCCGAAAACGGCGCGAATCAGTCCGGCATCGCGCCGCCCCAAAGGTGCGAAATTCTCCGCATCTTGAGGGGTTGAGCCCTCACCTTGAGGGGCTAGGCCCGCGCCGGACTGATTTCCGCCCCGCCAGCTGGTGGGAAAGGCCTTTGGTGCCCCGCCAGCTGGCGCGGAAGTTACTTTGCCGTGCGGCGCATGCGCGGGAGCGTCAGCGGCCGCTCACGGCATCCCCACGCATGCGCAGTGGAGGGGGTCTCTTCCGCCTCCACCATAGTAGAGACCATGGTGAAGGCGGAAGGAAAAGAGTGCCCCCACGGCACAGGCCCGCCAGCGGATCGGTGGGCCCCAATCGCAGGCCAGGCCACCGTGGGGGCACTCCCTGGGGCCAGATCACCCTGCGCCCCCCCCCAGGATCCCGGAGCCCGCCCGCGCCGCCTTGTCCCACCGGTAAGAGAGGTGGTTTGATTCTCGCTGGCGGGACAGGCATTCCAGCAGCGGGACTTCGGCCCATCAAGGGCCGGAAAATCGCCGGGGTGGGGGGCCCGCCAACCGGCGCAGCGCGATTCCCATGCCGAATATCCGGTGCCGGAGAATTCGGCAACCGGCGGGGGCGGAGAATCCCGCCCATGGTCTCCAATTTTCTCTGCTCCCACCATATGGGAATAAGATAATAGTGGGCCATAAATAGCAGCACACTCCATTTGCAGTCTTTAAAAAAAAAAAATGGACAGCCAATGTGTCCACTGGTTTTAGTTGAGAGCCTACTTGTAATGTGTAAATCAGTGTCCTACGCCAGTTATAGATCCCCCATGCAGGCTTGAGTTATCAATGGACACAGCATGTAGTGTGACTGGATACTTTGAACCCCAAACCAAAATTAGCTGCCACAGGCCACACCCAAAACAGGTAAATCAGTCTTTTAAAATATAATTTTAGAGCCAAGAGCTGCATGAATGCAGCAGCATGGTGGAATGCAGCAGCACAAGTGGATCGCACTGTGGCTTCACAGCGCGAGGGTCCCAGGTTCGATTCCCCGCTGGGTCACTGTCTGTGCGGAGTCTGCACGTTCTCCCTGTGTCTGTGTGGGTTTCCTCCGGGTGCTCCGGTTTCCTCCCACAGTCCAAAGACGTGCAGGTTAGGTGGATTGGCCTTGGTAAATTGCCCTTATTGACCGGGGCGGGGGGTTATTGGGTAATGGGGATAGGGTGGAAGTGAGGGCTTAAGAGTGTCGGTGCAGACTCGATGGGCCGAATGGCCTCCTTCTGCACTGTATGTTCTATGTCTATGTCTATGAATGTGTGCCTCATGGAGATTGCCTCTCTTTCAAATTGCTTTGCAGTGAAGCCACATTTACGATTTGAAGTAAACATCATTCTGCAGATGAAAAACAAATGATCTTGATTAAAACAATGCAGGGTCGATTTTTAACTCCTTCCACTCAATGGAAGATAGACGGTAGTGGACTTGCTGTTTTGCTTCATATATTCGCCACCAGATTTCCTCCACTAATGCCATGGTTGGTCCAGGCACTTGCCTATATCAGGTGTGTGCCTTATGAGCTGATGAAAATCAGGTTTCTATGAAAGACAGAGTTGCCGATTGCTTTTCATGACAGTCTGTAGTGGAGAACACCCAGCCTAGGTGGTGGGGGACCCTGCAGCCCGCTCACCTCCAATTAATGGCCTGTTAAGTTTCTTGAAGAGCTTGTTAATAGGCTGGGGAGGACCAGAAGTAGATTTTGAAAAGTGGAGACTGGGAAAAGCGAACAGTCTGGCAAACCTAAGTGCTCAGCTGTCAGAAGCAATGTGGGGAGCCATGATGTCATGTGGCTGATTAATCAAAGGAATAGAAATAAATAAAAGTGAACAGAGTGCGTGCAGTATCTACCTATTGACCATTTGGTCAATTATATGCACCGTGACGTTGATGGCCCTCTGATCTCCTGCTTGGTCCATCCTGCTAAGCAAAGACAAGCTTTGTCATGGCTGGCATCTGTCTTTAAGCATTGCCATCTAGAGCCTGCCTCCAAGCAGCACCCGGTGCCACCAATTGGAGACCAAACTCGCATCTTCGTGGCTTCTCATGGCAAAATAGCATTGAATCAGTATTCCGTCCCCAGATAGAAAATCAAGTCCCAGTGCTTAGTTTGTGCTTTTCTTCAGCAACGTTGTTCAATGCATCAATACAATAACATTTGAAAATAATGCCACTAAAAATAATTACAAAATAGATCGGCTTTCTTCTCCTTATTAAAAAAACTTTAAATCCTTTAGTTAAGCAATCTTCTTTTTCTCCATACGTTCGAAATTCATCACCAGTCTGACATCTGCACTAGTTCACCTGTAAT